>NW_017805556.1:111301-116707 GCF_001891065.2 Hippocampus comes
AATAAATCTGCTCACCTGCAATTTATAATGGCGCATTGTAGTCACCTTCGTGCACGAAAGTTCGTTCAATCTCAGCTGCTCAACATTTTCAGTTATTTGCTGTTGTATCACCGATTTTCAAAATGCAAATGATCTGTTTATTTTCAAAGAATAGTTTGTTTTGTTATTGTTTGGTTGGTGTCTTATATGAAACTGCGACATTGCGCAATTTATTGGACAGACTTGTTTAAGATCACACAGCGTAATTTGGGTGGCATTTTCTTTCGTATTTTTAAATCATCTTTTTATTTTTGACTATCTGTAAATTTAGTTTCCTGCTCTTAATTGGGAATACATACTTGATGGTTTTAAATGCTGCTGAAATTAAGTGCTGCTTGACAAGCCTATATTGTGTATGTATGTGACGTCACTGAAGGCCTAAGGTTGAAATGCACGGCCCGCCACTGGTATCAATGCTAATGCACATGTGTCTGTTACTACCCTTGTTTTCAGTATTAGCAGCAGAAGAGGACAATCTATTTGTATAGATGAATACTGTAAAAAAACACTTAAAATCGGACAGTATTAGGCCATCTTAAACTATGACACCAAAGGCTGACCTGATATATTAAAGCCTACAGATTCTGAAAATGGCAACAGTTTTGACTCTGGAACAAATTATTCCAAAACAATCGACCTCAATGGGAAATTAATTTTAAAAGACAACCAAATTTCAGTTGGACTAGTGTCACACAACCCAATGCGATTGAATTTTGATGGACTGCAGATCTGTTATTTAGAAGCTGTGCCAGTTTTGAGAGTCCAATCGATTTTGAACATAGGGAAAATAATACTGTATAGCTAAATAATACAGCAGCTTTCAGAGTATAATTATCAGACTCTAAGCTATATTATACTATAGTAGAGCAACAGGACTTTTTGAATGATTCAGATTTGGGTCATTTCACCTCAGATCACCTCAAAAAAAAACATTTCAAAATCAATTTTGTGTTGGGTCAAGTCATAGCATGGAAAAACAAATGCCAGATTTGGATTGCTTATGATTTCCTCTTTCCACGGATACCTGGGTTTGATGAAGAAAAAAAAAAAAAAAAAAAATCAAACTGCAATATGTTGGAAACCGATGATCCAATCAACCTGAAATTTGAAAATTTGGCTTGCCATGCTATGACATACCCACACAATTTCAGCAAAATCTGAAAAAGTAGGCTTTCAGTAGTGGAGTTGAACTTATGGTATGGAATTACCTGCTCCAGGATTAAGTGACAGCTTGAGGTTTGTACACTGGGACATGACAACAGCTTTTTGTGCATGCTCAGAAAGACAAAGGTGTTTTACTTACACATATGCAGACCACATGGGCCAACGCCACCGCATTGCCAAATACAGTAAAATAGGAGTGGCTGAAGATCACCTGCAGCTTCTGCAATACCACTGAGTTATACTGTGGTGCGGGAGGGTGCTGCGAAGAACACAGGTCTATGAACAATATTCAACTGCCAACTAAAAAGTATTATCCTTGTGCTCTTTCTCATTCCGTTTGAAATGCTGTACCTCGTTTATACGGTCTTTATCCAGCTCATCAAATATCTGTTTAAACTGCTCTCTATTCATAAAGCCTTCAGTCTGATACTGACGTGTCTCCTGAAACAAGCATCAAGCAAAAGTGAAAGTAAGATTGAGAGGTTGTATCACTTTTGAATTTTGAATTCATTATACGTCATTGGTGTCCCTCAAGGGGAATTTCAACTCACATTCCAATTTGGGGTTTTGGTTAGGTTTACTTCAACAAAGGATTTTATTTTTAAACAAACATTGTGACCCCAGTTTCTCTGTAGCAGCAGCAGCGACTCTACAGTGCTGAGAATAAATATTTGCCCTCATCTTAAATTCCTCTTTTTGCATACTTTCCCCACTCCTAAAAACCTTCCAATGGGGAAATAATACAAATTTGAATAGAAGGCAAATACGTTTTCAGGCACTGTACATCACGCTGACAGGACAGTTATGCTGAATTTAAAGAACATGGTTCAAGTGTATCGATCGGTGTACACTAAATGTAGCCACAATGAGCTCTGACAGAAGTGATGGCCTCTCTGTAGTAGCTCTGCATCTGGATCCTGGACATCACTTGTAGCACAGCATCAATTGGCACACGTTCCCTAAAATTAAATCAATGTCAATACTTTTTTGCAGTTAAGGTACATTATCTGTGCATTTAAAAGTGGGGTATAACTTCAAAGAAAAGAACCTCTGCATCGTTTACAAACAGACTTTGAGTAGGAATACAACATACAATTTCAGACCCATAAGCAATTTTTGATGAGTTGTTTCATATTTGAAAATGCCTCACGTATGTGAATGATGTATGCAGAAATTTAGTTCAGTGCAGTCATCGCTTTAGCATTAAACCACAAATCATCATCGCCATGGATTGAAAGAAAAAAAACGGTCTAAGCCTTGACAAAGCCATTAAGTAATCAGAGGTGAATAATTTTAAGTACATTGTGTGCCTGAGTATGCTCATTTACCCAGCAGCATTCTCAGCATCATGAGAGCGAAGGACTTGGAAGGCTGCTCGGATTCCCAGACGCCTTCTATTTATGGATGTTTGGACTGACATCTGGATGATAAACATGACAGGCTAACTGTTAAAATTTTTGAGACTCCAATAAAAGAAACGAAAAAAAAACCTTTTTTGTACAAGCCGCCAACCTGAATCAAGTCTGGCCTGTCATGCTTGGCTCAGACTGAACATGAAATATCACGCCGCCTTGCGTGTCCCGCAGCATCAGTCAGACAGCTAATGACAAATGTTTGCACAATCCTTGACATTGTTTGGTTGGTTCAAAATGAATCGCAACTCAGCCATGCAGCATCACCACAAACATGGTGTGGCTATTGGCCTAACATTTCCAAAACCCATACAAAAAGGGAATAGGAGGGGAGTTAGGCCTCAATTTGCTTGGCAATTACGGAATTTAAATAACTAACATCTGAGGTTTGTCAGAAAGGTTCCAGGACTGATCGCACAATGGACATATTCAAATTAATATCCAAACTATGAGTTATCACCACTGAAATAACATCCCTGAAGTCTTAACGCATGTTCACAGCCCTCTCTGCCACAACTTCATACATTCCTGGGGGATTTTTCAGAGGTTTTCCCATGTGCCATTGTCATGATCATTTTGAGGTCATCCACCTCTTCAACACAGATCCCTCAAGATTGCTCAATTTTTGGGAAAGAAGAAAACTCACACAAAGCTAGGTCGGGTGAGTATGATGTTTGCTCCATCACTGAGGTGTTCTTCTTGGCCAGGAACTGTCGGATGTTAAGGGCATTTAGCTAGCTCATTGTCGTGGTGAAGCAGTCACAGCTGTCACCTATTCTCATGCAATGAACTAAGGAAAATGCCACGGGAAATCCTTGTGTTGGTTCACTGTCTGACCCACACTGAAGGGTAAAAGTCAGTTTGCATTTCAAATCTATGACATCGGTCCGAGAATCTTTCTAAAATACCTAATATGTAGAAGGAAAACACAATTCAAAATGTGAACATTTTATTTTGATTTCTATTTGCAATTCAATTTAGTTGGTAATTAATTAGGTCCATTGTTAGCTGCCCAAGTGGGTTTCTAATTTCAGGACGACTCAAAAGGTCAAAAATATTTCAAAAGGTGGCACCAAAGAGAATGCTCGTGATAAGGAGCTGAATCGTCCTGCACCCTTCACTTCCTTTGTAAAAAGTTGTATTTTATGGAATACTTTGCATCCTTTACTTTTATTAAATTTATTTGGAGCAGAGTTTCAATAAGTTGTTACAAGTTAGACATTTGAACATATTCCTGATTACGTTTTGCCTGTTGACCTTGATAACTTTTGGCATCAACTGTGTGATTTGATTGTTACAATTGTGTAAAAAAAAAAACATTTTATATATATATATATATATATATATATATACCTAACGCCATTTGTAAAACGAGAAACACAACACATAAAAATGCAAATGAGAATGCATGCGCAGAGTAGCTCGTAAAAATGAATTACCCCCTTTCAGTGATACACCTCTGCCAAGAATACACGGTTGACCTCGCACTTTGAAGGAATCTCTCGTCAGTTATTAAATGTTCCCAAGCTATGGCACCGAATGGCACAACAAAAGTCAAACTTTCAGGTCATTTTTGCACATATGTGAGGACAAATGCATGGGACAAAATGTCTGTGAAGATGAGGGAAAAAAATATTGATGATGACGTAAGAACAGGAAATGGAACTTATCTCAACAGTGTCCTGGCTGCTCAGTACAACATAAACAATACACCATTTCGTAGAGGGCTCGTCCTCCTTATGGTCATCCTCAGCTGTCTTTGGGCAAGAGGCGAGTGGTTAGCTAGTGACTCATCGATCTGTGGTTTGGGGGTTGATTCTGAGCATTCCTAACTCCCACTTACTAAAAACATGCATGTTAGGTTCAATTTCGATGACACATTCTCTATAGGTGTGAGATCGGCACCCAGAGTGGAAACTAGAGTCGATTAACAAACACATTAAAATGGGTTATCATCCGGGGTTATTTTACGATCATACTGAGCATGCCCTTATGCCACAGAGAAAATTTCTATTCCTGAGTCATCATAAGCGGCGGCTGGAAGCAGGAGTGAAAGCTGTTAAAAATAGCCACAATGACGACGATGACAAGAAGAAGCTGACGTGAGCAAGAAACCTGCTGCACAACTTCACGTCATCCATCCATTTTTGTTATCCGCATTTCCTCACGAGGGTCGCGGGCGTGGTGGAGCCTATCCCAGCTGTCTTCGGGTAGTAGGCGGGGGGAGACAACCCTGCACGGTTTGCCAGTCAATCGCATGGCACACATAGACGAACAAACATTGCCGCTCACAATAGGGACAATTTCGAGTGTTCCATTAACCTGCCATGCATGTTTTTCGGATGTGTAAAGAAACCGTAGAACCCGGAGAAAACCCACGCAGACACTGGGAGAACACGCAGACGCCACACAGGAGGCAGAATCGAACCCTGCACCTCTGAACTGTGAGGCGGATGTGCTAACCAGTCGACCACCGTGCCGCCACTTCACATGACTGTGGACGGTATGACAAACGACAACTTCTCAGTTAGGTACATGTGTAGATGATGTGAGCGAGTATATGAGGCCAAGTCAGGAAGCCCTCTCTCTCTCTCTCTCTCTCTTGCAGTACAGTACCTGTTCTTAGTAAGAGCGTTTTTTCTTCTCACACACACTCACACACACACAAACACACCCTGTGTCTGTATGACTCATCAGTGAGACAGCGGTAGCTTTCTTTGGATCCAGGGTGATAAACTCCCATCAAAACAATCTCACCTCTGTCTTGACATCTCTGCCTGAAATAGTACTG
>NW_017805556.1:118203-119358 GCF_001891065.2 Hippocampus comes
AGCGAAGATCCTGTGGGACTTCCAGATCTAGATATCGTGATCATAGACAAAGGACAGAGGAAAGCCGTTGGAGTTGATGTAGCGGTCCTAAGTGATGGAAACATCAGAAAGAAGGAACACGAGAAACTGGAGAAATACCAAGGGCTCAGAGAGGAGCTGGAGAGAGCCTGGAAGGTAAAGGTGACAGTCGTGCCTGGGGTGGTCGGAGCACTTGGGGCAGTGACCCCCCAAACTAGATGAGTGGTTGCAACAGATCCCGGGAACAACATCGGACATCTCAGTCCAGAAATGTGCAGTGCTGGGAACAGCAAGGATACTGCGCAGAACCCTCAAGCTTCCTGGCCTCTGGTAGAGGACCCGAGCTGAATGAGGGACGGACACCACCCGAGGGGTGAGACGAGGATTTTTTTTTTCATATACAGCCATCTCGTTACCTCTGCGTCCCGCGTCCTAGACGCATAATTTTCCCGCGGGACGCACAGATCCAAGTAATGCGCATTTTTGGGACGCAAGGAAATTTCTCAGTCAAAACAAAAAAAACTTTTTTCCAGCAACGATCGCAGTTTGACTATCGCCACCATTGTTGTTTTGATCTCGCGTTAAGTAATCTCGCGTGATGAGATTTCCGTTCTCGCGAGACGAGATCGGCGAGACCGGCCTTCACCTTGCGGGAAGCAGACAATTGCCAAGTGTTAAAACAAGTGTTGTGCACAAGTGTTGTGCACAAGTGTTGCGAAAGTTTACTGCCGAGATATCACAGAGGGAGCAGCTACAGTTGGATAGTTTTTTGCGATGATAAGTTGACTTTGAGAAAGCCTTGCATCATTGGAAGCAGAGTAAAGAGAGGAGAATTTATGAACTCAAAGACTGAACCATGGGGTGAAATAAGAACCTATTTCTTCGCAATTCTTGTTCGGCTGAATTATTAAAATTTTTGCAGCATTTGTTTGTAAGAAATAAACGTATTATCAATCTACATTGTTGTTGTTTGTGTTATTATCATATTCAATTCAACCAGTAGACCATTTCAGAATTCGAAATTTGGGACTCTCCAAATGCATAATGGGACTCATACTTTTCTGATCAGCGAGTCCCTGGGAGTCACAGGGCTCAAACTGTAAAATTAACACTGTGTGTGTGTGTGTGTGTGTGTGT
>NW_017805556.1:119369-123636 GCF_001891065.2 Hippocampus comes
ATACACACACACACACACACACACACACACACACACATATATATATATATATATATATATATATATATATATATGTGCAATGTTGTTTTTGTAATTTTGTAAATTGCCTCATCTAAGGGTGTTTTTTTTTTCTTTTGCAAATTGAGGACCTGACCCTCAAAATGTCTATGCACGTGCCTGCTGTGGTGTAAATCAGCGGATTACAATAAACTGACTGCATAATATATAGCGTAAGTGTAAAGTGAATTTTCACTTAGGTCAGAGGTGCCACAGCAGGGCAGACAATTGCAGACGACTCAGAGATAAAGGGCATCCTAAACTGAAGGGGATGCTGGGGGACGTGCTGATATTGGTCCATGTTAATGACAGAGCTCTGCTTTGAATGAGTTGTCAGCAACTCCCACATTTGGACCCGTCCACAAACTGACCAGCCCTCGCAGGATGCATGAAGTGAAAACAAAATGCCAAGTATGCGCTGCTTTTATGTTGATGCGCACATGTCTGGGATGCAACCAAACAACAGCAGCATATTGTCTTCAGTATTGTAAACTTTGAGATATTGTCGGTGTTTCGTGACTTCTCCGTCAATGACTTGATCAAAAGAACAAATAGCACCTTTGCCAACTGTGATCCTCATGTTTGCAAATTCAAGAATCTACTAACACACTGGAGGCAAAGGGGGAATCAATTGAGGTTACATGGAGTGACACTTGACAACCTTTTCAGTTTCCCATGTTGCTCGTTCTAAAAATTTATTGGCCACCCCTGACTTACAATATGGGATGCCCGATCTGGCACAGTTCTATTGGGCAGCAGGCCCATTCAACCTTTTTTGCAATTTGTTGCAGGCCTCGAATTCAAAATAGTTTTTGAGAGAGAAATAAATAAACAAACAAACAAACAAACAAACAAACAAATAAATAAAATCTTTTCCTGGTAGTGTATTAAAAAAATATATTGTTTGCTGAAAAAGATGTCCAAATCATTGTATTCTGTTTTTATTTACATTTTAAGCACTGTCCCAACTTCACTGAAATTGGAGGTTGTATGAATAGGAAGGTAACTCATATGTGCTGGGCAACTTTGATGATCGTGGGGGACTCAAGTGTTTTATCCTGCCCTTTAGGCAGGATTATGCCATACAGTATTTGTAAAACTTACCAGCAAATATCCCCTGAACTGGTTGTAGATAATGGCTGTCAGTAAATTCATCATGCAATACGTTCCTGGTAGGAAACAGACAATGAAACATTCTACAGGACAAAGCAACACTTGTTTCAAGAAACAGGTAAACATTGAAATGAATGAGACAATGATAATAAATCTTACCCATGACACTGAAGGAGATAAAGAAGATGGCATAACCTCTGTTTTGAGAGTAGGCAGGGATCATCACTGCACAAAATCAAAACATTTGAAATTAAGAAAAAAAAAAAACTAAAGCAATCAGCTAACTAAAAACAACAATGCATGAAGGTAGCACTGTGGTATCATCGCTGAATGCAGTACCATCTGGATTGTTCGCTGTGGTGAGCAGCACCAGTAGGGAAGTAAGTGAAGTCGGCAGGTTTCGAAAATACACTTTCCACTCTTGATTTTTCAGTGGGTCCTGAACACAACCACACAGGGAGAGGGGTGAAAAACAAAAGCAGGCATTGCTTTTTGTGTCATGTACATAGAAACACATCAAAACAGAATACAACGATTTGCAACTTATGTTCAACCTATATTCAATTGAAAACATTCCAAAGACAAGATATTCAATGTTCAAATTAATCAACTTTATTAAATTGGAATTTTTGGGTTCCAACACATTCCAAAGAACCTGCGATAGTGGCTAAAAGACCAAAGACAGTTGAGAAATGCTAGTCAAACACCTATTTGGAACATCTCATAGGTGAACAGGCTAATTGGTAATAGGTGGCTACTATGATTGGGTATAAAAGGAGCTTCCTTGAATTACTCAGTCAATCACAAGCAAAGATGGGGTGAGGTTCACCTGTTTGTGAACAACTGTGTGAGAAATTAGAGTTTAATTAAAACCCATGTGCTGCAGTCGATCTAAATAAGTTTATATAACGCAACATACAATTTTACAAAAATTGTAAAAGTATTATTCCTGAATATTTATTTCACTTTCAACCACTCGACATGTTCAGTGGCATCAGTGCTATACATACACATATAGTTCTTATTTCTTTCTTTGTATTTTTGCCCTCTATGGACAATAAAAGCGGTATTGTGCTATGACCAAAACATAAATATAAATCTATATAAATAAAACATGAATTGGAATATTTCATATCACACACTTTTTATGCTGTGTCTTTGATTTAAAGATGACAATACGCAAAAATCTACAAAAATTGTAGAAATTGTAACATATGGGGTAACCCATGTGTTACAAACATCGTAGAAATTGCAGCACAAGGGGTAAATTACGGACAATGTTCCTCAATGTAAAATTGCGATGAATTTAGGGATTTCATCATGCACGGTCAAAAATATCATAAAAGGGTTCAGAGAATCTGGAGAAATCTCTGCATGTCAGCGGCAAGGCCGAAAACCAAGATTGAACACCTGTGACCTTCAGGCGGCACTGCATCAAAAAATATCAATATGTAAAGGATATCACCACATAGGCTCAGGAACACTTCAGAAAGTTTAGTTGAGTATACTTACAACTCACCTCAGTTTTGGGGAACAACAACATGCCAATCATGGTGAACAAACAGAGGTGAAGCGCCAACAGCAAAATAACACTGCGGGCACAACACAAAAGGAAACTCTTGTTCTGGGTATTGAAAAGCTTACAGGGAAAGTCAAGTAAAAAAAATGTGCTTGACAATATCTTCTATGTACCCACACTAGTCTAAACACGGCATTCTGATTAATCAGCAAAATCCACCCATTTCCATCCATCTCAGGGGACGGTGACCCTTTTTGCCACTTGCTATCGACTGAAATTGTCATGATTCGGTTTGGGACCAACAGGTGGCACTGTAGGGCTTCCCCTACAGCTGAACACCTGTTGGTCATTAGGTAATTGGTGGCTATAAAAGGACTCCAGGCCGACTACTCATTGTCGGGTCATTGTTTGTTGCTTTTTGCTGCTGTCATGTTTGTTTGTCAGTCATGTTTAGATCATGTTTTTGGTCATGTTTTTGTTATTGATAGTTTTGAGCTTCAGTCATGGTTTTTGTTTGATACTTTGGACTTTGTTTGTTTAGGATTTAGTTTTCTGTGTTTTATCAATACACTTCTTCATATACACCCTGCCTCTCCCTCTTGCCTGCTTTTTGGGTCCACCACCACCTCGCAACGTGACAGAAATTGGCATCACAGCTCCTCGGGGCTCAAGTAATGACCAATCACTGCTCACCTGATTTCTGGGCTTGGTCATGTGACGTTCACAAATGAAAAATCCTAATGTGTGGATTTTGCTGCTTCATTCAGATTTGTCGAATGCAATACAAATACTGTGATTAGACAAGTGGGTCGCGCATAGAACATAGTATTGGAAAGAACATTTTTAACGTGACACCGCTCTTAACAGCCAGTGTAACAAAAAAATTAATGGGTAATGTACTGTACAACAGGAGCGCCCAACCACCTGATCAAGGTCAAATGGTAGACGGCTCGCAAGTTCACCGCAAGGAGTGTCCGTGGAGGATTTTTTTTTTTTTTCGTGTATTGAGTGCATGTTATTATATGTTGGGATGGGTGAGAACGGATGCCAAGTTTAATCTTGGGCCGCTACCCGGCCTTATTTCTAGGCATCAGGACCGTGACTGTGGTGAATACCCTGTTGGCCCACCATCTCGTGGCCATTTCACGATTAGAAACTAAAGTCATAGATGTCTGACAGATGCTCATGAAGATGCAATTTCTCGAAGTCTATGTACATTTTTTTAATTTCTGTTAACGTTTTGTAGGAATAGAACGGGGATATCACTATTTTACGTACAATGTAAATTTGGTTTGTTTAAAACATTAAAAGTGTGCAACATATTCAGTATCATCCAACAAATGTGACAGTCAAATATGACACATTCAATTGCTAGTAACACAAATTGAGAAGGATTACGGATTAGGACAAAGCAGTTCAGACAATGGATGGATATTGAAATTAATTTTATTGTGGGTCCAATAAAAATATGTATTTTGTGAACAAATGGAAAAAATATCAAAGAATATTGCCATTCCTTCAATGCAATTGTAAGGGAAAATGCTAGATTGGTGTGTGTGTGTGTGTGTGTGTGTGTGT
>NW_017805556.1:124000-125041 GCF_001891065.2 Hippocampus comes
ATATATATATATATATATCGGTCTTTTTTTTAATTGAGTCATGGTATTTTAGGGGAATTTTTATGGATTTTATCGATACTTGGTATCAGTATCTGTGGCAATTCAAGCGGTGAGCACTTTAACTGTTATCGTGTGAAAAAAAGCGGTATCGAAAAATCCCAAATTCTATATTTTGTGTTATTTTGTGTTAGTGTACTCCAGTTTACGCACCAGTCATCAGTCTCAAGGTTGTTTTTTTTTGGGGGGGGCGGGGGTGGAGAAGTATGTAGATGTTAATAAAACCTCACTTCCTGTCAGTGCTGAGTTGAGGCATCGGTCGGGAATTTTAGCGCACTTTTGTACAGTGTCCCCACTACACATTTTGCAATTGCTTAAGAAACATGTCAAAAGAAGCTACTCGAAGTAAAAGCAGTTCATCAGCGCAATCGGATAGAATGCATTTCTACGTTTAGAATTGTGTAATTAGCTCACATGGCTCAAGGGAGAAACCATGACGTACTAATCTGTAGATTAGTTTTTCTGAACAATGTGGAAATTAGGGTCACACAATTTTTTGAAGTAGCTCTGGGCTTTTGACTCAAAATGTTCTTACTGAGGAATTGAGTTAGACAGGTGCATCTCAAATCAGAACAACGTAGAAAACCTTCATATTTTTCAGTGGATCAATTCGAATAAAATTACTTTGTGATAGGTTTAATTAAGTTTGAGCATGTCACGCAGCGAGAACTGAAACTCTTTTGTTTCTTTCTTGGGGTTGCTTGTGAGAAAATATTTGGTGGGGCTGAGTTACATTAATAACAAAACTTGTCCTTGTTCAATGCAAAGAAAGCAAATACCTGGCAATCTCTGGCAGAGTTCTCTTGATGCACTTCAGTGTCTTTTTCATCAGGGATGAGTTTTGCAAGAGGAAGAATGGTCGAATTAACCGTCGAACTCTCAGTTTCTGACCAATGATAGAAGAAAAAAAATGTATACACACACACACACACACACACACACACACATTATATGGGTTATTATATGGGTTATTATATATATATA
>NW_017805556.1:125301-139526 GCF_001891065.2 Hippocampus comes
CACACACACACACACACACACACACACACACACACACACACACACACACACACACACACACACACACACACATATATATATATATATATACACACACACCGTATATATACAGGTATATACACACACATACGCACACACCTGTATGTATAGTGTATCAGGGCTGTGCAAATTTCAGAATTCAATTCAATGAAATGGATGAATTTTAATTGGCTCCCCCCAACAGGATCTTGATTTGAGGTCGAATTTCATTTCCGGAAGTGGAACTGAATTCAATGCAATTCTGAGAAAACAATTCTCATCACATACCAGTGAGAATGAAACAGTGTATTGCACTTTCGATTCTTTAAATCAAGGGTAATGTGTAGTGTAAAATAAATAAAAGTGGTTGCGGTTTAAGTGGTGTTGCCTCTGTTTCCGTTAATGTCGTAATGGCAGGTTAAAGGCAATGCAGAACAGGTGTGATTTTCATTTGTTCTTGAACATTTTCTGAGGGGTCACAACAGTGTCCTGGATGGCTTTCAGTCATGAATTCCAAAGGGTGGGGAGGCAACAGAGAATGCTTTGTCAGCCCAACTACGGTGTCGGGTCCTTGGAACGATCAGGTTACCGTTAGCTGGGGCAGGGTCTTCAAGATAGTTGGGAGCCTGGGTACGGAGGGCTTTGTGGGTGAGTAGGAGAATTTTTAATTTGATGTGGTAAGTCAATGAAGGTTCTGGAGGAAGGGGGATGTCATTACGGAAACGGGTATGGATGAGGAGGCGGGCAGCAGAGTTTTGAAAGTATTGACGTTTGTGAGGAGACTTGAACGATGTGCCGTACAGGAGGTTTTGTCAGCAATCAATGTGAGGTGAAAAAGAATGCATGGATAAGGGTTTCAGTTGAAGATGTAAGTGAGATTATTGTCCATGATCACTCCAAGTTTGTGGCAGTGGGGTGAGGAGGAGAGGGTGGATTTATCAAGGGAAAGGTGAACATTTAGGGTTGGTGAGGTGAGGAATTTGGGGCCTATTATTATCGTGTCAGATTTGGTACAGTTAAATTTGAGAAAGTTATTCTGCATCCAGGAGCCACTATCAGAAAGGCCGTTTGAGAGAGTGGAGTGGGCCTGATGGTGTCCGGATTCTGCTGAAGACTGTAAAATTCACCAGTGTGGGACAAATAAAGGATATCTTATCTTATCCTATCTTATTCTGTAGACACAGTAAGTACATTTGGATGTCATCGGCCTAACAATGAAAGTAGAAGCCATGGTGGTGGATAATCTGACCGAGGCGTAGGAGATAGAGGGTGAACATAAGAGAAGCAAGTACTGAGCCCTGAAGAACAGCTTGGAATTGTGAAAACATTAGAAGAGGAGCCATTATTGATACAAATGAATTGTTTCCTGTCCAAAAAGGTATGCTATTAGCCATGTGAGGTCACCCGTGATGTGAATAAAAGACTTAAGACAGTGAAGCAAAATGGAATGGTTAATTGTTTCAAAAGCGGCAGAGAGGTCTTGCAGGATGAAGAAGGAGAATAGCCCAGAGTCGGAAAGGAGGAGATCATTGGTGACTTTGAGCAGGGCAGTTTCGGTGCTGTGGTGGGTACGGAAGCCAGATTGCAATTGTTCATTTAGGGCATTGTTAGTGAGAGGGGCCTTGATTTGGAAGGCATCAACACATTTAAAAATCTTCGAAAGGAAGGGGAGATTTGATATGGGCTGAAAGTTAGTGAAATCGCCATGAATGAGTCCAGTTTTCTTGCGAATGGGCATAATAGTAACCGGGTTGAGTGACAGTGGAACAATTGAGGAGTTAACAATTCTGGTAATAAATGGTGAGATGATGGACAGGCCCTGTATAACAAGGGGCCACGGGATGGGTTTTTATAAGCATGTGAAGGATGTCACGGAAGTGTTGATTTCAGTCAGATTGGCTTGGGGGATTGATGAAAATTTAGGGAGAGGAGAGGTGATTGTAAGGGGGAGGGGGGGTCACCTGGGAAGGGGATAGTACGGAAAAGGATTTGTAAATGGAGTCGATTTTAGATTGGAATAACAGAATCAGAATCGTCTTTATTAAGATAACCTTTATTTGTCCCACACTGGGGAAATTTGCAGTCTACAGCAGCAAGATTGGAGGATAAAGTGTTTCATTGCACAAAATAAGTGTTTCAGAAAAGAAAAGACCAATTATTGGCCAAGTATGTAGAACAGGAGAGGGCGGGAGTTGGATTTCTCACCAGTGAATGAGTCGGGGGTTGTTATCACTACGGTTGATGAGTTTACTAACGGTGGAAAAAAAAGGGATTTTTGGTTATTGGAGCCTGTGTGTATGGTTTTTGAGTAAATCTGTAGCATGCGCATGGATCAGGGCGGATTTGTACATTTGAAGGTGGTCAATGTATTATTGCAGGTGAACTGTGAGTCTGTTTTTGAGGAAGTCTTTCAAGTGGGCGTCTTCTGGATTTTAAGTGGTGAAGGTCAGGAGTGAACGTGTAAGAAACAGTTTTGGTTTTTCAGGGAGGTAAATGATCAAGGCAAGTGGAGAGAGAGTTGTTATAGTGCTTAAGGTCCAATATGCTGCCTGAAGGGGGAGGCAGGGGCGCGGCAAAGTTGGCACTGAGTGCGACTGTAAAATTTTGGGGCTTGATGGATGCGATGTTTGTGAAGGATAGGACATGTTTTACTTTTGCAATTGGGGTGGGAAGATGGCTCTCAAAAATTATAGCCAGGTGATCTGAGATGTGGATGTTGAGACTGGTGAGTAGCTGAATGGTGACGTGTGAGATTGAGACAGTCGAGGAGGTCTAGGAAGTCAGCGGCGTATTTGCGGATTTCTTATCTATATGGAACCAAGAAGTAAGACTGGCAGTAAAATGGCTATCAGATGAGTAATAGCCACCAAACTCCCTTCCACCCAACATCCGCAATATTGATTCTCTTCTCACATTCAAATCCCATCTCAAAACCCACCTATTCAAATTGCATCTTCAATTTAAATTCATTTCTTCTTTGATTAATAATTTTATCTGTGGTTTTATTGTTTTTGTTCTTGATTGGAAAGTGTCCTTGAGTGTTGTGAAAGGAGCTTAGAAATAAAATGTATTATTATTATTAACAAAATCAGTTAAATCAGAGAGAAATGACGGGTTTGGCTTGGGGTTGCGGTAGACTACTGCAATCAAAAAGGGGTTGGGGGAGAGTAGTGTGAAAGCAGTATATTTGAATGATTCAACCTGAGGGGTAGGAACAGCATTAGGTTTGAGGTGACTCTTGAAAACTGTGGCGACACCACCACCTCAACCAGTGGTGGGGTTGCTCAACGTGTTTGAATCCAGATGGGGTGGCTTCGTTGAGGGAAAAATAATCCAGACGGATTTAATCCTTACAATATTTGTCTGACATTCATGTTGTAAATAGATTCAAATATGAATTTCGTACAGCCCTGCTTAGTATGAAGAGTCTAATTCTCACCTCATCACAGACCATGCTGATAGACAACACCCAGTCAATGATGGAGATGGAAATGACCATGGTATAGCTCATCAGCCATTTGTTCTTCTTGAATTCATCCCAGCCAATCAAGTAGCTCTGAGAACAAACCAGATGAAGAGAAGCCCGGTAATACTTTTTTTTTTTGTTTTTTTGTTTTAGTATGCTGTCTTTGTAAGCAATCTTTGAATGGATGTACCTTAATGGCGAGATCAAGAGTAAAGATGAGGAGACAGACTATCTCAATGCTCTCAGTGAAGCCACAAGGAGGCTCCCAAGGTGGAGAGCGATATCGAGAGTCAGATGTTACGGAAAGGGAAGATGGCCGCTCCACAAACGCCAGCAACAGTACCACTGCAATGGTCAAGCCTAAACCCCTGCATGGGTACAAATAGTAGATTACAGAGACTTGAAAGGGATATTGCACTAGTACAAATTCCGTTCTCGCCAAAATTTCTAAATCTCCGAGATATGGCGAGGCCATGAGAATGCGAGGGGAGGGGTGTTACTGTTAATAGTGTTCGTGCTTCAACATGGCTACGCTCGTGAAAGCAAAACAACGAAATCAAACGCGTGCTCGTTCAATGTTGTAAACTAATATCCGGATTAATTTTAGGCAATTTTCCCTCAATTTTCTAGAGGAAATTTCATGAAAATTTCAAAATCCGGAATTCCGGGAAAATCCGGAGGACTCTAATCTCTCATGAGTGAAAATAAATACTGTATTTTCCGCACTAAAAGGCGCACTGGATTATGAGCCGCACCTTCAATGAATGGCTTATTTTGTAATTTTTTTTCATACATTGGACGCATTGGATTATAAGGCACAATCTACAATGCATCCACTAGATGGAGCTACGCTCCTACCATTCGTCTCGAGAGGCGTTTAAGACCGCCTCCGAAAAACAAATTAACATGACTTCAATGAAACTACGAAAATTGAAAAGAACATATCAAAACAGAAAATCAAGCGAGGAAATCACAAAATAAATTCTATAGCCTCCCTACAGAATTAATTTTGGCATTTACTTGAGCAAAGCTCCAACAGAACGATCAGAAGTTAATAAAATTTAAGAGACTGGACTGTCTCAGAAGTATTTGTTTTTTATTCCTTTGTTGTGTACTGTATTCACAAACGAGGAAATGACAAAATAAATGCTGTAGGGGGGCTCTAGAACTTATTTTGTGATTTCCGTGCTTGATTTTATGTTTTGATGCATTATTTTCAATTTTCGTAGTTTCATTGAACTAATCGTTAATTTACGTTTGTCGGAGGCGGTCATGAACGCCTCTCGAGTCGAACGGAAGAAGAAAGGCACGGAGACAGACAAAGATGTACCTGTGTTTGTTGAGACTGTGAAAACCATTCATAAAATGTGCGTTTTAAAAAACAACACCACCGCTCTCCTTTTTTCGGGGCTGCAACAAAAACATATTTAATAAAGCAACGACACAGTTCACTGAACCAACAGCAAGTTATAACATTGTAAGCATGTCTCTAGCAAGGAGCCATCTTGGGGTCGACGTATTACCGCAATCACCATACAAAAGGTGTATCAGATTTTAAGGCGCGCTGTGAGCTTTTAAGAAAATGGAAGACTTTTCGTGCGCCTTATAGTGCGGAAAATATGCTATATATTTTTTCATAAATTCAAGATATTGAAAAAAAAACCCGTATTTATTAAAAACAGAAAAAAGTAAATACAATTTCAAGAGATAAGTATACTTGTTTTTTTTTTTTTTTATTGTACGACGTACTATCACGACAGTCACACGTTGACTACTAAGCGAACTAAATTTCCCACAGCACTTATTAGACAAGCAATGTTATGTGATCATCTGCAGCCACTGATGGCCAAGCGGCCATGTCATAACTAATTAACATGTTGAGTCGCGTGTGTCTTACCCTCCATGGCAGACCCTCCGTCGAACCCCTGAGACCGACTCACCGGAACCCCAGGGGTTCGATTGAACCCAGGTTAAGAGCCACTGGTCTAGATGTTGTTATATCCATTTAATTTTGTGATCCGCTTCTCATCACGGGGGCCGCGGGTGTGCTGGAGTCTATCCTAGCCGTCTTAGGGCAGTAGGCGGGGTACACCCTGAACTGGATGCCAGTCATTTGCAGGGCACACATAGACAAATCAACCATTCATGCGCAGAATCACACTTCGGGACAATTTAGTGTGTTCAATTAACCTGCCGGCCAATTCTTGGAATGTGGGAGGAAACCTGAGTACCCGGAGAAAACCCACGCAGGCATTGGGAAAACATAAAAACTCCGGAATTGAATCCTGCACCTCTGTACTGTGAGGCGGATGTGCTAACTAATTGACCACCGTCCCACTTGTACAGTTAATAAAGGTTTTACAATCAAAGTTTTATTTTGAAAGGCAAATTCAATGGATTGTGCTTGCACTTTAACCTACAATGTATGTAGAGTATCTGCGTTTATGTAATTGATGTGTCTTGATCAACCGATCTGTCAATTTACAGGACAATGATCCTCATTGAAAACAGATTAGTTTTAAAAACCTATTTAAAAATAACAGTAAAGGAGTGTACTCGAAAGAAGAAAAGGGGTCATTATGTGTCATTTCATCAAATTTCCGAAAATCTTCCCACCTAGGCATCACATAATGTCTTGGAAAAAAAATCTAGTGTGATAGGAAAAAAAAATCACAAATATTAGGTCTCTACTGTCATTAGTTTTCTCATGAAAAATCCTTGAATGAAGGGTAGTTTAGACGGTTATTAGCATCATACTGTGAAAAGCCATTTTAAAACAGCAATATTTGCAAATCGTTTTCACCTGTAGCCTTCAAAATTTCTACAGTGGACATCTGTTAATGTGGAATGTCTGGGGTTGGTGTAGCTCAAATAAAACCGCGTATGGTAGATACTCAAACTTCTCTCAAAATTTGGCTTATCGAAATTAAATAGCAAACCTAAAGAGTGGCTGAGCTTACAGTTTTGGAGATAAAAAATTGTATG
Organism: Hippocampus comes; assembly: GCF_001891065.2. Taxonomy (NCBI): domain Eukaryota; kingdom Metazoa; phylum Chordata; class Actinopteri; order Syngnathiformes; family Syngnathidae; genus Hippocampus; species Hippocampus comes. The sequence continues at coordinate 131,771 of NW_017805556.1, forward strand.
ACTTCTGCCTCTCTCTCTCTAGTGTCAGCTAAAACATTCTCCAGAATGTTTTTTCTTGGATGAATTTGTTTCAAAGATAATGAGGCTCAAAAAAGGAAATAAACAAATCTTTGCCCAACTTCAGAACCATATTCCAAAAAACCTGACAACAGGTATCATATTCAACCTTACTTTTGTTGAAAGTTGAAATTCTAGTTAAAAACGCTGGGAGAGTGTTTTGCCTCATTTCGAAACACCGATTTTTTTTTTTTTTTTTTTTTTTTAATCTTGATAATTGTGAGGGGCTTGTGGCTGTTTTTGGTACTGCATGTCCAACCTTACGAGTAAACATTACAGCAGCAGGGCAATTCAAAAATAATCTCAACACTTCTAATTTTTACAAAGTTGAATCTTTATGATCAATGACCAATTGAAGTAAGCCAATGATGCATCAGCTGCGGTGAAATCATTTGCTACCAGCTGAGAGATAAGATAAGATAAGATAAGTTTATGAGAGACAGTCGTCCAGAAGACCTGTACAATGTCCGACTGCAGCATATAAGTGCAAGGATTGAAGATCCCTCGATAGGAACTGGGCATATGTATGCTATCAAAAAAGCTAACACAACAGAACAGAGAAGTTCTTTAGAGATATTGTAAAGTGACTGCCAAATTAATGAGACAACGGAATTGGATCTGTAATGTAAAATTTTGAAATGCTCAAATCAAGATGACTATTTGATGTGATGTAATAGCTGCTTTCCCCACGTTCAACTCACATTCATGGACTAATTACCTTTGTAAATACAGCTGTGGGACATTTTAATGTTCTCGTAAAGTTACATTTATCAGTAGCATTTAGTCACATGTATGTCTGATAAATAATTGCCCCCTGCTGTGAGATTTACTAGTAGACTATTAGGACACTAAAAAGCCCCACAAAAAACCCTACCTATATCAGTATTAAAAAAAAAAAAAAAAAACACTGTGACACAACAAGGAAAAAAAAACTCCCTCCCAGTTTTTAAAGATTATTTTTTTGAAAAGAAGTTCATCCATCCATCCATTTTCTGAACCGCTTTATCCTCACAAGACTCGCGGGGAGTGCTGGAGCCCACTGTAGCCATCTTCGGGCAGTAGGCGGGGGACACCCTGAACCAGTTGCCAGTCAATCGCAGGGCACACAGAGACGAACAACCATCCGGGCTCACACTCACACCTAGGGACAATTTAGACTAAACATTTTAGAGTGTTCGATCAGCCTGCCATGCATGTTTTTGGAATGTGGGAGGAAACCGGAGTACCCGGAGAAAACCGACGGGGAGAACATGCAAACTCCACACAGGAAGGCCGGAGCTGGGATCGAACCCGGTACCTCTGTACTGTGAGCTCGACGCGCGAACCACTCAATTACCGGGCCACCAGTACTTCCTTTTTTGAGTCTTAATATTTGTGGAACTGATCCACGAAGAAGTAACCATATTTTGGAGATTGTTTAACCTACCACGACAGATAGAGACAAAAGTGAGAGAAGTCTTAATCCTGCAAAAATGGGGTCTCAACAACTCTTCAAATTTATTTCATTTTGACAAACCAAATTTTGGGAGAAGTTTAAGTTCCTACCATACTACCTTATAATTGAGTTCCACACCTGACATTCCAAATCTCAAAGCTATTCGTAACAGATATTGACTGTGGAAATTTTGAAGGCTACAGGTGAGATAATTTTCCAGATATATTGCTAAAAATGTCCGTTCAGAATAGGATTTTAAAAAATGTCTAAACTTCAATAATTTTTCATGAGAGAAATATTGACAAGAGACACCTAATACAGTAATCCCTCGTTTATCGTGGGGGTTACGTTCCAAAAAGAACCAGTGATAAGTGAAATCCGTGAAGTAGGATTTATTTAAAAAAAAAAAAAAAAAAAAAAAAAAAAAAAAAATGTGAGAGGGACGAAATTTCAAATGTGCTGTATGTTTCACATACAGCACGTTTGACAATAAAGTTGTATTTGGTACTTGATCGTCCGCTTTATTTTTTACAGTGATTGTACAATACTGAACTATGTATACAATGCAGAGGCGATTGCTCTCAGACTGCAAGGGAAGCTCAGCTTCCCCTAAAATGTCAAAATGTAAGTGATCAAATATATGTGTGTACGTACAATTGTGTGGACATGTCATTGACTATATATGCGCTACAGCGCGATCAACTTTTGTTCCGAATCAGCTTCTTATTACTGGTTACGATGCGACTGTCTTCTCATTCATTCCCGCAGCTTCACTGTGCTTTAAACTGTGTGGACGCTGAGCGCCGACCACGCGGACGCTGGGCGTCAGGAGAGTTCAGTGTAGGTTGTCCCAATGCATCGAAACGAGACGAGTCATTGGATAAAAGCTGCTTTTGTCCCGCCCATTGGACGCTCAGCGTCTCTGGGAGTCAATCAGAGATGAAAGTGGACTTTTCTGAAAATTCCGGAAAAAAAAAAAATATATATATATATATCACGCACGCACGCACACACTTGGCCAATCACGCATGAATTAGTTACTCGAAACGCTATTTAAATACTCGACATTCAATGACTAATCTTCCTTTTGTGTGCACACGTGCACCCTTTGTGTCTTCTGTTCTCGCCAAAATTTCGAAATCTCGGAGATATGGCGAGGCCATGAGAATGCGAGGCGAGGATATTACTGTTGTGGCGATGCCACTCAAGCTAAGCGAGCCTCAGCAGCAGATAGGTACCATTCAGCACGAACATGTATGCAAGCGCGTCTTTGGATTTCAACTAATCAGCGCCGACGCAACCGAGGTCACACACGACAACAGCTAAGCTAAGTTAGCCGAGACGACACTCGATCGGACGGACTTTTTCTGCCAATCTGTGTGTTTCCCTTTTTGTCCAAATATATTTTTTACGACAACTGTCTTGTCCACGGTGTCTTTTATTCGTTCCACTGGGGTTTAGCAAGTGTGTTTATAAAGAGACGAAAATCTCTTTACTGTTACTACTGTTAGTGTCTCAACATGGCTACGCTCGTGAAAGCAAAACAACGAACTCAAATGCGTCTTCGTTCAATGTTGTCAACCAATATCCGGATTGATTTTAGGCAAATTTTCCTCAATTATCCGGAGAAATTTTGATAAAAATTTGAAAAACGCGGAATTCCGGGAAAATCCGGAGGACTTTGTCTCTGGTCAATGGACAGTGGGCGTATATAGGCTGGCCCGGAAACTCAGCTTTTCTGCATGATGATTGGATGATCTGTCTGAGGCTGATTTCTTTTTGATTGACAGCGAAATGAGCCAATCAGCGATCTTATGGGGAAGTCAACCTTCTCATTTTTTTTTGAAAAGGAACGGAGAATAGAATTCACGTATAAATAAAGGGACACATTTTATGATGTAGGCCAAAATTGAGCTTCCCCTACTTGACAGACCAGCATCCGCCACTGATCGAATGAAACCAAAGACCAAAAATTTGCAAAGGTAAATTTGGCAAGCTGTACAGAGACAAGGTGCGGAGACTGTTCACGTCGGTCAGTGCCTTAGCGAATCAGGATGCAGAACACTGTTTAAAAGCATTAAAAAAACTGCACTAAAAAAATCTGTAAAACAGCGAAGCCACGGAATGTGAACCGCGTTAGAGCGGGGGATCAGTGTATTCAAATCTTTCCTATTAAGAAGTCGGGCTTTTTACAATAATTTTTACAGGACATTCTGAGGTGGTCACATGGGGGGTATTTGATGAAATGGCAAGGAATGACCCAATGATCAAGAACATTTGGTCATGATTCTTGTTTTAAAGACCCAATGAGTGTGAATTAAATTAAGCACATCAACAACCAGAGCTTTACAGATAATGAAGAAAGTAAGAAAGTTTGAACTGACCATTGGCATATCCTTGAGTAGTACCAACGATACAGACGGAGTGAGCTTGCATCCACCCGGTGGTTGATGGATCGATACTGGAGGCAGGCAAGTAAACATGCTGACTAAACTATATTGTACATTGTCAACATCAAAGAAAACTGACAAAAATACGACACACGTATACAGCTTTAAAACTCCATAATTGTGGACAATAAACATAAATGGGTTAAATATGACACCCAACTATTGGTCACACAAACATATGAAAAGGATTAACATCCGTATAATTTCATTAATTAAATGTATAGCACCACACAATGCATTCTGGGAACCATAAATATGTAAAATAGGTAGATATGACATGCCTGTGCCGAGAGCGACGGTAGGGCTCATACAAGTGTTTATGCTGTCCTTTTTCTTGAATGTCACAATAACCAACAAACAAAATCTAGGATACGTTTTCTGTATTAATGACCAAGCACACAGCTGATGTGAGTACGCAGCTGTGTGCTTAAATTCAAACAGAAGAAATAATGTCATGTGTGTGTGTGTGTGTGTGTGTGTGTGTGTGTGTGTGTGTGTGTGTGTGTGTGTGTGTGTGTGTGTGTGTGTGTGTGTGTGTGTGTGTGCGCGAAAAAATATATATAAAATAGATGTAATTTTTTTTGTACAGTTGACCTCTGCTGTTCGCTGGGAATAGAGACCAGGATGTCCCACCAATAGTGAAAATCTGCATAATATTAACACCAATTTTTTGAGGTTACATATGATTTTACCAGGTCAGCCCACTTGGGAATAGATTTTCCTCCATGTGGCCTCCGAACCAAAATGAGAGCAACACCCCTGTTCTAGACAATTCAGCTAAATTTGATTCAGTATAAATTACTTGTATTATTATGTACTTTGGGCTCAAATAAAACTTTTACAAAGGATAAATGTACATTCAGAAAGTACTCCATTAATTCTGTAAATGCCAACATAGCAGTTACGAACGTGTTGTTGTTCCACAGTATGTTCAGAAAAGCTCTGCGAGTTACACTGATGCAAACAAAGATTGTTTTGTCAAAAACAGCAAGTTTATAATTGCACGTAATTCAGGTTTATATTGAAATAACCATTTGTAACATTAAAACAGTACATCAAATGTTCACACCATCACTTACTCAAACTGGAAAAGTTTTAGTTACCTGAATGGCATCTTCAATGAAAACAACTGCTTGTTGGATGTAGAGCTCCTCATCTGTCAGAAGAGAGACCGGTGAGAGTAGCAAGACCATCTTTGTCTTAGAGGTGAATCTTCACATATTCCAAAGTTAAAGGCATTGTGAAATCAACTGGTCTACCTTTACAAGATTTTACAAGGCTAAGAGAAAGCATAAAAACTCTGCCTTACTAAAATAAACAGAAATGTCTGTGAAATGTTGTCTGTGGAACTGGTCCGACTGGTTTGATTTCTACTTAACTAACAGAAGTTCCCGTTCAACCTTCGTGTTGTCCTCAGTCGCTTGTGATAAAGAGGTTTCAAGATTCAAGAATAAAGTGGAGCCTCTCTTAGCTGAGAGAAAGAAGGAGTGGCACACCTTAAAGCAGGGATGGGCAATCGGGGCTTGTGGGCCGCACGCTGAGTGGCTCCCTTATTCATTAAAAAAAAAAAAAATCTAACAAGTAAATAATTTTTTAAGTATTGGTGGAAAAAAAGGCAGGGGGGTCCGCAAATTTGCGAATCCATGGGTGGCGAACTGCGACTGTGCAGGGTCTACTGTAGTTTTAATTTGTAATATCACCAATCACCACGAGAGGTCAGACATGTCTTAGTTGTACTTATACTGGGTCTTACACTACCCTATACTGCAATATGAGTAGGCATAAAAATGTTCTTGCGGTTCTTGTCTTCCTTGTCTTCACAATCTAATATAGTGATAAAATATGACATTTCATGGCTGTGCAATTTAAGTAGAACCATGGATGAAGGCCCGGCCACTGGGAGCTCACCAACGAGCCCAACCTCCAGGGCTGGTTCCAGAGGGGGGCCATGGTGACCCGCATCCGGTCAAGGGAAAATTCCGCCTAAATTTCATACTTATCATCAGGGCTCTCTGAGCTGTGTTTTGTCAGGTCCCTCACCTATGACCTGTTTGCCATGGGTGACACGACCAGGGGGCTGAAGTCCCAGACAACCAAGCTCCCACTGGGACACACAAACCACTGCTTGTACCTGACGGAGATAATTTTGTAGTGCTTTAGTGGTTGTTTTAAACAGAAGCAAAGTACCTTCTTAATTCTACAACACGATTGCTCCATAACTGAACTCCTTTTACAGAAACACATATTTGTTTTATGTTTGTTCTTGTCCTTGATTTTGACACTCGCGCCCTTTAGACCACAACAACCCACTCTGACTAAGAAGAGCTACTGGATACTGTGGGAAAGTTGTTTATAATATGTTTTTTACATTATTTGTGCGGTTTTAAATTCAACCCTGTCATAGAATTTGAGAGAGTTTAATTTGATACAATAATGGATTTGTTGAGTCTCTATAACTTGAATGTTGGAATAAATGTGATTCTGTTATCCCATATTTACTCTCTGTGTAACTTTAAAACCTGTTTCAGAGTGATACCTCGCAAATACCTCATATACAATGGGGTAGGTTGATAATGGTAGACTTGTCGGACCGGGAGAGCTCAGGCTGCTCCTGTTCTAGCTTTTAAGACAATATCTTGTTGTTAAGTGAACGGCTTCTGGTCAAATTAACTGTTGCTTGTGAGAAGATAACATCAAACCCAGGACACCATGAGAGGGACATCGCAAGCTGTGTTCGTGAACCATTGACATCCAGTAGGAGCCGTTTGACGACATCTCAGGAATGAACTGTGTTCTCATTGAAACTCTCCTTTACTGAAACTGTTGTGGAATGTGAAAATACTCCCCACTCCCGTTAGTAGATTGTGTATCAGGGACATCCTTCCAATAAATGCAAGGAGACAAACGCGCACTCTTCAGAGTTGCCCCGGAACCTGTAACGGTTTACATTGCAGAGCCAGCTGGAGAGCTGCTTTGAGATTGTGAACCGAGACATGTTTTAGCGCGCTCTCTCTTGCAAGAAAGACAACCATGCTTGCCTCCTGAGTCTTCCTGTTCCTGATGTGTTCTTAGCATCTGATTACCAGCATAAACCTAACATTGAACGGTGGATAATTCGTCTAGCTCTCTTTTGGAGCTTTACAATCGACTGAGTATTTGTTTTGGAAATGCAGTATTGTCCCATATCCCAACACAATAGTACAGGGATGGCACTAATAACAAACAATGCAAAGTACATCATGATTCCTTATTCAGGAGATACTTGTTTTAGATATTTTTTATATGTTGAATTTCCTTTCACATTTTTGCCTCATTTGGGGCCTTTTTTTTCTTTTGGGTGGTGTTCTCAACAAACTAGACTGGTCTAACAACACGGACGCTCTGATCAGGAAGGGGCAGAGTCCCGGCTCTTCCCGCTCAGAAAACTGAGGTCTTTTGGAGTTCAGGGGTCACTCCTTAAGACCTTTGATGACTCTGTGGTGGCCTCAGCCATTCATGATGGCATAGACTGCTGGTCAGGCAGCATTTCAGCCCGGGACAGAGAGAGACTGGACCTACTGGTCAGGAGGGCCAGCTCTGTCCTGGGCTGCTCCCTGGACACTCTGGAGGAGTGGGCAACAGGAGGATGCTAGCCAAGCTAAAATCTATGATGGACAGACCCACCCACCCCTACAGGCCACCCTGACAGCACCCGCGCTGGCTGCAAGAAGAAATACAGCCGTTCGTTCCTGCCCACTGTTGTCAGGCTATTGAATAGACAGACCTGAACACCTGGACTCACCCCCACTCACCCATTTTTAATCTGCTTTTATAT
>NW_017805556.1:140081-146688 GCF_001891065.2 Hippocampus comes
CACCTCCGAAGGTGGTGGAGAATGACAGAGCGAAGATCCTGTGGGACTTCCAGATCCAGACTGACAAGATGGTAATGGCGAACCAACCAGATATCGTGATCATAGATAAAGGGCAGAGGAAAGCCGTTGTAGTGGATGTAGCGGTCCCAAGTGATGGAAACATCAGAAAGAAGGAACACGAGAAACTCGAGAAATACCAAGGGCTCAGAGAGGAGCTGGAGAGAGCCTGGAAGGTAAAGGTGACAGTCATGCCTGTGGTGGTCAGAGCACTCGTGGCAGTGTCCCCCAAGCTAGATGAGTGGTTGCAACAGATCCCGGGAACAACATTGGACATCTCAGTCCAGAAATGTGCAGTGCTGGGAACAGCAAGGATACTGCGCAGAACCCTTAAGCTTCCTGGCCTCTGGTAGAGGACCCGAGCTGAATGAGGGATGGACACCACCCGAGGGGTGAGACGAGGATTTTTATTTTTATTTATATACACACACACACACACACACCCACACACACACACACACACACACACTTTTTGTTCTACTTCTACCTTTCATAATTTTGCTGCTGTAAATTAGGAATGTCTCCATTGTGAGACAAATAAAGGTTTTCTTATCTTATTTTATAGAAGACATGTTCTATTACAATTTATTTTAATACAATGTACTAATAAATGTACGAATTTAAAAAAATAATAATAATCCACTTCCAGTGTGCCAGTATCCTAACGTGCCAGTACCCCAACGTTGACAGGGCTGTGTGGGCCCTGATAGCTGCTTGCAGCTCTAGTTCATTTTTATGTTTTGATTTCACTGATCATCGGTATAATAATCACAGCAAGAGTTCTGATTATTTACATAAGAGTGATTATCTGGATCAAGATAATTTTCTGAATTCAAAAGTTTTTAAATATTTTTTTGGGTGTGTGGATTTGCTATTTCTTTGGTGTTTGTCAGCTTTGTATCTCAGTTATGATGTTTAACTCATCTGTCAGCATGCTGCTTATTGGTATTGGACGTGTTGCTGCTGTCTTGGCGTGCTATTGCAGGGGTGAATTATAAATTTACCATAATGGAGAAAAGCTCTCTCTCCGCTGTCTCGTGCCACTTTCAATTTTGGGGATCAGGGTTTTGGTTTATTTTTTGGATGGCTTCTGTAAGTGCGGATTTATGTATATATCTGAGCACTTTGGGTACTTTGCTTTCTGTAAAACCCTTGTTTTATGTTTCTATTTTCAAACTTTACAACAAAAGGCCTGAGCCTGATCCTCCCAGGTTCAGATTTCCCAGTACAGCATGCTCGCTCCAACTCAATAATTTCCTGCAGCTCAAGTTTTTCCTTAAAGGTCTTCCTTATTTTATTTTTGGTGTCTCTCCATGGTTCTCCTGGTGTTTCCTCCACTCCATCTATGACCAAGTTATTCATCTTTGACTGGCCTTCGAGATAGTCAGTCATTATCAGTTGAAACCAGTCAACGGTCACGTACCTTGTACATTTCTGTTTGCATATTTTTGGAGTGTTCCGTTTGTTTAATGCGACTTATCTTTACATCATCAACCTCCTGTGTAAAGTGTATACTGGCTTTTACTTCTTGCAGCTCCGACATAATATTGTCCATTGTTTGAGTTCATTACCATTTTGACAAAACCGTGAAAACGTTCCTGCCATTTCTCGAGTGCAGTAAACAATTCCCTTTGCTGCAGTAATACTTTGTAATTCATTTTAGCTGTTACCCTTTGGGCATTGGCGTTGTGTGACAATTCTTTCTCCCAGATACTCGATCTCAGCCTTTGATGGGTCTTGCTACCTTGCTACTGAGGGTGGCCCTGAGCTGGGATGTTGATTGTTATTCTCCTGGCCTCTGGCTGTGAGTCTTTGCTTACTCAGCTTTTATATACGTACGGACTGGATGGATGGATGGATGGATAGAATACTCTCTCTCTCTCTCTCTCTCTCTATGTATATGTCGGCATATAAAATGCATACATACATATTTACATACATTTTGGAAAGACGCGATATGTGATATGGGTGTTGAATGTAGTGATAACGATGTCATTATAATATTTAACATGTATCTAAAGGGGTGACATTTTTATGATCTAATGAAAATAAACAAAATAAGCAAGTTCACTGTATTCTTAGCTAAATAATTGTAATGCCTCGAGAAACTGTTCAACTATTGGATGGCACTGTGCATTTCAGGTGGCAGTGGACGGGTCAAAATTAAGATAAAAGCATACAATTCCAAATATAACTTATTGCATATCTTTGTGCTAAGCATATTGTGTGTGTATTTATCACGATAATATTTTTTAGATATTTTGTGCAGCCCTATACTGGACATCAGAGGTGTCAAAACCAAGGCCCGGCCGGGAGCCATATCTGGCCCGCCACATCATTTTATGAGGTCTGAGAAAGCAACTTGCTGGATCCTCCCTAAAATCTGAAGAAAAATATCAAATTGTCGTGCGTACTAAATACCGTTGAGATAATTTTGTTACAATGTTTAGACTCACTTGAACAATAATTGAACAAACTGTTATAGTTTAGTGTTGTTGTACGTATATGTGTGCGTGCGTACGTGTGTGTGTGTGTGTGTGTGTGTGTGTATGTGTGCGCGCACACCTGTGTGTGTGTGTGTGTGTGCGCGCGCGCCTGTGTGTGTGTGTGTGTGTGTGTGTGTGTGTGTGTGTGTGTGTGTGTGTGTGTGTTTGTGTGTGTGTCTGCGTGTGTGCGTGTGTTCATTGCAGCCAATGATGGGCTAAAAGAAGAAACAGTGAATTTGACAGTGTCTCAAAGATCGATATTGTAAAATCATTGAGGTAAAAAAAAAAAGTGCAAGGCAACACATTTAAAATGAAGACTGTTGGAAATAAATTAGCATCATTTCGTGTAAACTGGAAATTTTGGTTTGTGCTTCTGTTGGTGTTTGTGTATGAGATGGCCTTGAAGGCCCTTACCTTAAAGTATAGACGTGCCCAAAACAAAACCTAAATTTAAAAAAAAAACAAAACCAAAAAAACTGACGGCAACAACAGCACATATTGAGAAAAACTTTCAAGTGACTGATAGCAGAAAAATCCCACGCTTAACGGGTGCATAATGGGGAGAACGTGCAAATGAAAATTTCACACACAAGGGGTTGTGCCAAGATTCAAACCTAGAACCTTTGAACTGTGGGGCAAACCACAGCCACAGAATGAAGAAGTAAAAACTCAAGACAGAAGAAGAGTGTGACAAAAGATTTCCGGTTCAGAAGTAACAAGTATACATGATGAGTCACTTTTGCTCACACAGGATGCACACCACAAGATGCAATGCATCATTTCGGCAAACAATCAACATGGGGAGACTAATACAGTTCAAAGAATTGTACTATGAAATCTACAGACAGTACAAAATTGCACCCTTTTTTTAAATAAAGTTTTAATTGGTTTTCTTTCAAAGAGGAAACCAAACAAAAACAATGTGTTGTAGTTTTAGTTAGTGCAATACAGTAATCCCTCACTATAACGCGGTTCACCTTCTGCGGATTCACTGTTTCACAGATTTTTTTAGTGCAGTTTTTTTTTATGCTTTTTTTAAACAGTGAATTGTGTTCTGCATCCTGATTGGACAGGAGAAGAGAGCCAATCTCTCTTTTTCGTTAATGGATGCTACAGCTTCTTGTTGCTTTCAAGCTTAGCTTGTAGCAGACGTGTGCACATTGCAGCATGATGTCTTTGATCCACTGGTGAAAAGGACACTTTGATTCGCTCCTCTTCCATCTATAACTGCTTCAGACAATATGCAGGAAAGCGGTTAAGATTGTACGATTGTCTGTGTCTCGTGTGTTGTCTTGAATTATTTTGTCATTTTTTGTTAATTTTTCTTTTGATGGCGCTGTGGACACCCGCAGTGGCTCCTCTTGTTTTATGTTGAGAGGGAAGAACTTTCATCTGTGCTGTATGGTACAGCACATTTGACAATAAGGTTGTATTCAATTCACTTCAATTGGCTAAGGGACTGACCAACGTGAACAGTCTCCGCACCTCGTCTCTGTACAGCTTGCTAAATTTACCTTTGCAAATTTTTGGTCTTAGGTTTCATTGTATCAGTGGCGGATGCTGGTCTGTCAAGGAGGGGAAGCTCAATTTCAGCCTCCATCATAAAATGTGTCCGTTTATTTATACGTGAATTCTATTCTCCGTTCCTTTTCAAAAAAATGAGAAGGTTGCCTAAACCAGTGTTTTTCAACGTTTTTTGAGCCAGGGCACGTTTTTTACATTGGAAAAATTTTGCAGCACACCACTAACCAAAAATGTGATAAAATGACACTCTCAACAGTGTATTTAATTAAAATATAATTTCTCCGTTTATTTATACTCAATCAGTGTGAAACTTGGGGCTGTTTAGATCAGGGTTTTTCGAACTTTTTTGAACTTTTTTTCATTGAAAAAAATCTCGCGGCACACCACTAGCTGAAAATGTGAACCCCCCCGACTTATTTTACCAACTAACGCGTTATATTGTTACTATAACCGTTTTTAACATTGAAGAATGACGTTACAACAGCTTGAATTAGAATCTAATGAACACAAAGAAAACAGTATTTTATCATCTTTCATATTTATTGTTTCACTGTCGTCCTGCATTCATGCGTCACAAATTCGCGTGTCTCTCGTCGTAACACAAGGCAATTGGCTAGCTGTTGCTGCTCCCAAGCGGTATGGGAGGGTACTACATGATTACTTTCTGGGCGAAAGACTGCACAGGCATAAAAATTGGATATTTTCCCGCGGCACACCTGACAATGTCTCGCGGCACACCGGTTGAAAAACACTGGCCTAAACCATAAGATTGTCGATTGGCTCATTCCGCTATCACTCAAAAAGAGATTGAGCCTCAGACAAATCATCCAATCATCATGCAGAAAAGCTGAGCTTCCTGGCCAGCTTATAAACGCCCACTGTCCATAGACTCCCAGAGACGCTGAGCGTCCAATGGGCGGGACAAAATCAACATTTATCCAATGACTCGTCTCGTTTCAATGACTTGGGACAAACTACACTGAACTCTCCAGATGCCCAGCGTCCCCGCGGTCGATGCTCAGCGTGCACACAGTTTGAAGCACAGTGAAGCTGCGGGAATGAATGAGAAGAGAATTTCAACTCAACTCAACGCAACTCAACTGTATTTGTCGAGCACTTTCAAACAGCCAACGCTGCATACAAAGTGCTGTACATGGAGCAATTTAACATATACAACTAAGAGTAAAGCAAATCGTTAATAAATACGGTAGAAAGCACCGAACAGCAAAACCAAGAACAAATCTAAGTCATGCTGAGTCAAATGCCAAAGAATACAAGTGAGTTTTGAGGCGGGTTTTGAAGATGGGCAGCGAGGAGGCTTGCCGAATGTTCAGTGGTCAGTAAGGTCAAAACATTATTTGAATTAGGTCATCATTTCAAAATAGAACATCACATTACACTTGACAAGTTTTAATCACCTGCAATGTTGTACCACGTGAATGCTATTGCCACGAGGTGCATTTTATTGTAATTTTTTTTGTTTTTTGGATTTGTTCAACCAGAAATGTTCTCACCAGTACTCAATAATATTACTTGGTAAAATATGGCAGACCTCCATCTTCTGGTCTATCCCTTCACAGAATCGCGTCATAACCAGTAATAAGAAGCTGATTTGGAACAAAAGTTGAGCGCGTTGTAGCGCATATTTAGTCAATGACATGTCCACACAATTGTACGTACACACATATAATTTGATCACTTACTTTTTGACATTTTAGGGGAAGCTGAGCTTCCCTTGCAGTCTGAGAGCAATCACCTCTGCATTGTATACATGGTTCAGTGTTTTATAATAACTGTAAAAATAAAGCTGACTATCAAGTATCAAGTACAATTTTATTGTCAAATGTGCTGTATGTGAAACATACAGCACATTTGAAATTTCTTCCCTCTCACATTTTTTTGCTTTTTTTTTTTATATATCGTACTTCACGGATTTCACTTATCATGGGTTCTTTTTGGAACGTAACCTCCGCGATAAACGAGGGATTACTGTAGTTGTCTTTCAGTTCCAGAAACATTTACGGGTCCTACATAAAACTTTCACGTTGACACGTTTCAAAGTCAGGTACGGATACAAATTTTTATAATGGACCAAATGTGTGTGTCTGTGTGTGTGTGTATATTAGGGTGGTCCATTTTGGAAAAGTTTGTCGGATTCGTCGGGCCGGGTCGGAAATCTTGTCGATACTATGACACAAGGATGTGTGCAAAATTTTATTCCGATCGGATAATTTTATCCCGTCCCGCAGAGCGACCAAAGTTTCCCCTATGGAAAGAATGTTACGGGGCTGAATGGTAGTACGGTTTCTCCCGTACAGTAAGGATTTTGTTTTGCTCAGTTCGCACTTGCAATAATTCAAAGACGGAAGACAGGAACGCATGTATTGCAAAAAAGGCAACCGTGGTTATCCTTCAACACTGGTGAAATTGTTGGTCCATGTTAACTGGTCCATCTGTCTATCTGTACATCTGTCTACATCGCGCGACTGTCTGGAAGTGATCCGATCCGTTTTGCATTTTTTTCAGGCCGGGAGTGGTGC
>NW_017805556.1:147313-154979 GCF_001891065.2 Hippocampus comes
ACTTTAAGTCGCAGTTTTTTTTTTTTTCATAGTTTGGCTGGGGGGGCGACTCCTACTCTGGAGCAATTTATGGGGGAAATTCTTAACACATTATTATATAATTTCACATGTTATTTTCACGTTTAACCACAAGAGGCCACTCTAGACCTGTGTGGATAAACCCACGATGAGTCTGACTTAAGCGACGTAGAAGAGGAAGCGCTGCATCTTTTACCTCCGGAGTTGGTGGAGTTGTTTTTAAAGTGACACAGAGGATGAATATTTCATTGCATTTAGTCATTTAGAGTGACATTGATGGTTTGGTGAACTTGTTAGCATGTTCTTTATGCTATAGTTATCTGAATAACTCTTAATATGTTACTTGAACATCCCAGCCATGTTCTCAGTTCGTTGTTTATGCGTCATGTAAGGTGAGCATGTCGTACATTTATTCAGCGTGTTGTTTTCTATTTTATTTTAATTTTAAATTGCCTTTCAAGATGGCATGTATGTTTTTGGTGTTGGATTTTATCAAATAAATAGGTAAGAAAACATTTAATACAGCCTTCAATATACTTTTGTATGATTGCCCTGCACTGAGAGGGCAGACAATCACTGCACCAGTATTTTCAGCATACTGTAAGTGTCTACATTGCATCAAACAAAGACACATTGAAAGAGAATTTGTGAACATTTTCATTCATACTTTCATGGCACCAGTAATTGAGTCAATGTCTAAAGTAATTTTGTATGTACTGTATGAATGATGTTTACATTTGGTCCAAACAAGGCAGCAAAAGATGTTCACAGTGACCCATTTTCAACCAGATTTCAACTGTGAACCAGTGTGTTACAGATGGTGCTAATCTACGTCGAAATGACGTGGTCAAAATCACATATAAAATTGCACATCGATGCTTCTTCGGCGGCATTATTGTTGGGGATTAGTTTTTGAAAAAATGTTAAACATCTTTTAGCCAAGATGGGCAACACATTGAAATTACATAAATATGTATCAACAAGATGTGAAACCAGTAATATGCAAACAAGTTGACTAAATGTCCTAAATAAGTGTGAAATTAACACTTCATCACTTTCCCCTTTCTTGTGCTCACAAATGCCAGGGAAAGCTGAGCTCCCTAGTACAGGATTGTTCATTCTGTGGACTGTGATAAGGTAGTTTGTAGAAGGCAGTGTTTCCCAATCTTTTATTGAGCCAAGGCACATACATCAGGAAAAAAAAAATCCACGGCACGGCACTTGGCTAAACAATTCACAAAAAGTGGATTTACAGGCTAATTATGTATCTTCTGTCATCTTGTGGACGAGCATTTGATTGTTTTTTTGTGTTGCTATTAGTGGTTCCATAGATAAATCAACAAATACCGTTTTTATAAGAAAATTATTATTTGTTGTTAAAAATCATTGGCTAATTTCCCATGACACGCCTGATGATCTCTCGCAGTACACTAATGTGGCATGCCCCGCTGGTGAAGAATTACCAGTGTCATGAATGCCAGCGCACGCTGTGTAAAATGTACCTAGAAACTAACAAAACAATGAAAGGGATCAAAAAGTGTGCTATTTTCAAAGTTGTATATCAATCATCCAGATGTAAATACATTACAGACAGTTGTTGTGACTTTCTGCTCCTCCAATATTATTCGCGAAAGCAAGGCACTTACATTATGCGTTTTATTTCTTTTTTTATTTTGAACAGCAGTTGCCCTTCCTCAAGCGACTCTCCCTTTGATTTGAGATTGGGACCGGCAGCAAGTGCATATTGGAACACCTGCACCGTCTGCATCAGTGATGGAAAATCCAGGTCCAGGAAGTAAAACCTCTGTCATAGTTTTGAGCCACAGGTGCTTCTAATCTTTACTGTGGCAGGGTTTTTATTTTATGCACCTGCATTTCCCATACCTTGTCTGGAGGAAAATAAGCAGCACGTTCCACGACACTACCAGAAACCGATATACAGATATAACTGTAACTAACTGCAATTTTTTTTTTTTTGCTGTCTTGTTCATCTTTTGATGTCAAATTCAAATGATTTACATCTACTAAAAATGTAAAAAGCCTCCCTGTTCTAATATTTAGGGGGAGAGGGTTGGAGGAAAACAATGCTTTGTCTGATTTTACAACACTATGTACATCGACAATCGGCTCACTGTTTTGGGCACGTTTCATTTAAGGGGCCAGGGCAATAGAGCGAAGGAGACCAACAAAACATGTTTGTTCGACCATTAATATTGCATTGTCAAAGAGGGAAAGCAATTTTGAACACCTCAGATTGGTTAATAATGCGTTTAAAGATTTTAATATATATATATGATGGTATTTTTCAGTATAAGCAATTCCAATACAGATAGAAGCTTACTTAGTTTTTTTTCCATCATAGTCTACCAGCACTGTCGCACACTTTTCTCGTCTGTGCACAAGCTTCCATATTCCCTCATCGTAAAAATCTTTGAACTGATATCTCAGCCAGTTGCTCACAACACTTTTGACTTGATCGTCACTTTCAAACTTTGTGCCTCTCGTGAATGCTTTTAAGGCAGCAAACAGATGAAAGTGTGAAGGGGCAAAGTCTGGATTGGAAGGGGGATAAAGGAGCAATTCACAGCCCAGATCATTGATGGTCTGCACCATTTGGGCTGCACTGTGAGGCCCCGCGTTGTCATGATGCAAGATTATTCTTCCTGACTGATGAGCCCTGCGTTTGTTCTTGATGTCTTTCATGACCTGCCTCAGCAGTTCACAGTAGTTGGCACCAAGTTTGAAAATGACAGTCAAAAGTGTAAGGCACCAAGTTTGAAAATGACAAAGTCAAAAGTGTAAGTGACTGGCTGAGGCATCAGTGCAAAGATTTTGACGCTGAGGGAATATGGAAGCTTGTGCACAAATGGGAAAAGTGTGTGACAGTGTTGGAAGACTATGTTGGAAAAAAAAAAAAGCTAAGCTTCTACCTGTATTAGAAGTCCTGAAACTGAAACATTCACCTTATTTATTGAATGACCCTCATATCTATAGCACACACTTACAGACACACTCATGAACTGATCCATGAACATATTTGTGAAAAAACATTACATTTAGCATTTTAACAGGTTTCGACCCAACGCTAGAGAGCAACAAACAATGGAAACTATGTACTAGAAAGCTTGATAAGCGAGATTAAAAAAAGCACAGGAAATCAAAGTCTAACTGATTTAAGTACATCTGATGATAAGAAGTTTGGAAAGTGAATGAATATTTAACAGTAATGAAGAGATACCATTTTTGTGATTTAGCGACAAGAGAAATTGTCTCCTGTTCTCCTTCCACCAAATTTTGCAATTACCTCAAGCAGAAAACCATTGACAACATACCCCTGATTCCAAATATTTCTGCTGCAGAGAATATAGGCCAAGGATGGGATCAAGACACATGATTCAAGATTAAAGGCGCTCCCAAAGAATTTCAGCAACAGAATTGCGGGCCCATCTTATGCATCACACAGATATTGGTCGCAGTACTCCATGATTAAATCATTAATCACTATTTAATGCTGAAATAATGAAATAAAGAGTTTTGAGGGTTTTTTTGAGACAAAGGATGACATTGTATTGAACAAACCAACCCTGAAATTACATTATTTTGCGTTATAGTCACCTGCACTAAAGAATTCGCTCAAGGGCTTCCCCCTTGAGTGAAAAGTTGGCGGAATGTGTGACTGCTTTCTGTGTTGGGGACTGTCAACAAATAACAAGGTGTGGAGTCGCATATGAGGGACAAATCATCATAAATCAATTACGATTTTTTTTCCCCCTTTTTGAATGCAGTAGTAGGGGGAAATGGTACAGCTAAAAATGTGCTCTCTCTCATTATGGAGAAATAGGAGTTATTAACGCACAAAAAAAGTCAAGAAGTGACAAAATTATTCACCAACAATCAATTAAAACATCTTTTCTCATTCTGATTGCTGTAATAGCAATGGTATTGCATGAATTGCCTACAGCTCAAATTTTCATCATACATGTCATTTTCGAGAAGAGCCATTAAAAAGGATCAACCTTGTCTTAAATTGACAAATACATTCACCAAAAACCCAATTAAAACATCTTGTTTCATTATGATTGCTGTAGTTGATGAGAATCGTAGGCCACAACTCATTACAGGTCAAAGTGACATCATGTCTGTCTTTATCTATCTATGTTTGGAGAAGTAGGTGGGATTTAATGCATGAAAATAGTCACAAATTGATAAAAATATTCATCAAAATTGAATTAAAACATCTTTTCTCATTCTGCTTGCTGGAGTAAATGGCAACGGTAGCCCACTAAATACTACAGCTTAAATTTTCAACATATGTCATTTTGGAGAAGTAGGATTAATTTAAGGATGAACGTAGTCCTACAGTGATAAAAATAATGACCCCCTCAAAAAAATAAAAATAAAAATAAAAACACCTTTTCTCATTCCAACTGCTGTAGTTGATGGCAACGGTAACCCACTAATTACTACATCGCAAATTGTTATCATATCTCTCAGTTTGGAGAAGTAGGAGACATTTCACGGATGAAAAAAGTCACAAATTGACAAAAATATTCAGCAAAATTCAAGTACAACGGCTTTACTCACCCTCATTGCTGCAGTACATAGCAACGGTAGCCCACTAATTACTACAGCTCAAAAGTGTCATCATCTCTCTCATCATGTTGAAATAAGAGACATTTAATTCTCCTGACCTGTATGTACAGGATGGGATATCGGTCGGGGGTGGGGACGTTGTTCAGGCGGCGGAAATCGCCACAGTGGCAACAACTGCCATAAGCTTTAGCCACCAAATGCAGGGGGGAAGCATATGGGCTGTTCGAGCGGCAGACGATGCCAAGCCGTTCCATGGCGAACTCCTCTTTGGCGATCTCAAGCTTGGCTGAGTTGAGCTGCCATGCACGAGCATAGGTTGAAGGGACTGCAGTGGTGATGTGGTGCTCCACACTGTGCTTAGCCACAGCTGTGGAAAGCGTCGGCTTGGTAAGGTCAGGGAACTCACCAAGCAGGCTTTGATACAGATCATTGGTAGGTATGTGTTTGACAGGCAGAATGTGCATGGCCCTCCAAGCGTGCAGGGGTACATGGCAAAAAGAGACGGCATCCATGAGGTGGCAGTTTGCAACATCCAGAGGTCGATTAAACGCACAGAGAAAGTCCACACCCAGCAGTAGAATGAGAGACCAGCTGGGTCCAGTACAGTCAGCATCCTTTCCATAAATTCGGATGGTTTGCCCTACCTGAGGCCATTGAGGGACAGAAGTCGGTCTGCCTTCTCCAGTTCGGACAGGTCAAATGATCAGCTCATCAGCAAGCTCTGCAGGAGACTGATAATGACACTGATCATTTGAATCAGGAGTGTTCCAGCAGGGCGAGATGGAAAACATGCAGGATAGCGGCCCTCAAGGACTCGAGTTGCACACCTGTGCTCTAAAGGAATGACTTGAGGGCATTGTACTTGCCAATAGCTGGTGGAGCCTCCAGTAACGGGTTCGCGTTGGCTGTCATCGAGGCATGAAACACTGCCACCACATGCAAGTATTTCATGTGATCCTATGTTGTTCCTCTGAGTTGGAACTGGGCGTCATTGTGCTGACATCACAGCCGTGGGTTGTGTGGTCAAATATGTGGGCAAGTTGACCATTGCGGGTTACATTGAAACCTGTCCTTTTTGCTCAAGTCTGGGTCACCTATTGTGGAGATGCTGTCAATGACGAGATGAGGAGACAAAGGCAAGTCATGTCTCTTTGACTCGCCACACGAAATTTAACTATTCACAAAGTAAGCAAAAAGCTACTGCTCTTCAACCCGTTGATCTCTATTGCCCCTTCGATCAAAGAAATGTCATCCTGCCACCACTCCCTTAAATACTGTATAAAGGTCGTTGGTGGATTTCTATCCCTTGTGGGTCACTCACCACAGGGCTACCATTGCCAACTTCTCCAGCAATCAAAGTGAGAAAATGTGTCTTAATGGATTTTTGGTGAATATTTTTCTGACTTAAATATCTCCTACTTCTCCAGAGTGTGATAATTAGTAGGCTACCATCCCTATCTGAAACAGCACTCGGAAATCGGAATGAGAAAAGGTGTTTTCATTGATTTTTGGTGAATGTTTTTGTCAACTTATGACTATTTTGGTGACATAAATGCCACCAACTTCTCCACAATGACACATACGATGTTAATGTGAGCTGTAGTATTTACTGGCCCACCAATGCTATCTACTACAGCAATTAGAATGAGAGGTGTATATTGATTTTTGCTTCAGATTTTTGTCAATTTATGACTATGTTTGTCCTTCAAATGGCTCCTTCTTCTCCAAAATGACAGGTATGACAATTTGAGATGTAGTAATTAGTGAGCTATTGCTCAGGCTGAACCAGCAGGACGGACGTGCTTCGGCGCACGGAAGGAGAAATTCGAAAAGGCTTTGCGAAAGTGACGATCGGCATTGACAAGCACCACAGATAACTTTAAAAGGCCTTGCTTTTGAGGAGGACGAGTACCGATAGCGGATAGCGTGGTTTTGAACATCCGTCGTTTTGAGGGAAATCAGTCATCCCGGACGAAACGCTAGCTCGCTAGCACGGAAGCTAACCGCGGACGTTAGCACGGAAGCTAACTGCGGACGTTAGCACGGAAGCTAACTGCGAACAGACGCTACGCAGCTGAAACCCACCACCAGAGACCAACCAGCCGAACGCCAGCGAGCGTGAGGGAGCCGGCAAACCCACTTGCCACGTCAGCAACACCCAGCAGCAAGACCACTGGACACGTCACCAACTAGCATACAACCGGCTAGCAACGAGACCCGACAAAATGCCACCCAAACAGAAGCAAGACACAAAGCAGGATGAGGACTTCCTGACCCTCACTCAAGTAAACGAATTACTCCAGCAACAAAAAGAGCTTTTTACTGCGCTCTTGCAACAACAACAGGAAAATTTCAAAGGATTTGTCAAGATGATAATCGACTCAACAAACTCACGACTTGACACTTTTACCAGGGAAGTCCAAGAAATAAAAACCAGCATCAACTTTACCCAAAAAGAGGTAGACGACATGAAAAAAAATCTAATCGGCAAAACTGGCCATTCCAAAGACATGCAAGCAGAAATCTACAAAATATGCGACGGCATGCTAGCATTAACAGACAAGATGGACTACTTGGAAGGACAGTCAAGAAGAAACAACTTGGTAATTGATGGAATTGAGGAAACACCGGGAGAAACGTGGACTGAAACAGAGGAAAAAGTTCAAAAAATCCTCAAGGAAAAGCTGCTGTTACAGGGACAAATTGAGGTGGAGAGAGCTCACCGCACAGGAAGACATGAACCTGGAAGACCTCGACCAAGGCCAGTTCTGGTGAAATTTCAAAAATACAAGGACAGAACAAGGATCCTACAAAAAGCAAAATACTTAAAAGGCTCCAACATCTACATCAACGAAGACTTTACAGATACCGTACGACAAAAAAGAAAAGAGCTCCTCCCAAAATTAAAAGCTGCACGTGACAGAGGGGAAACTGCCTACTTAAGACATGACAAACTTATCGTCCACCCTCGCACCAGTACTCCAACACAACAGGCTCGAGTTCAACACCATCAAGCGGCATACTGAGAACTGTTCACCACCCGACGACAAAAACT
>NW_017805556.1:155054-157000 GCF_001891065.2 Hippocampus comes
GGGGACCCAGAGACGACCGAGAGGAAGCCAGCGACGACTGCAGGGGAGCCAACGACCGCGAGGGAGCCGGGAGACAACCAGCTAGCAACCACCGCGAGGGAGCCAGCGACGACCGCAAGGGAGCCAGAGACGACCGAGAGGAAACCAGCGACGACTGCAGGGGAGCCAGCGACCGCGAGGGAGCCGGGAGACAACCAGCCAGCGACCACCGCTAGGGAGCCAGAGACGACCGAGATGAAGGCAGCGACGACTGCAAGGGAGCCAGTGACCGCGAGGGAGCTGGGAGACAACCAGCCAGCAACCGCAAGGGAGCCAGCGACGACCGCAAGGGAGCCAGCGACGACCGCAAGGGAGCCAGCGACGACCGCAAGGGAGCCAGCGACCGCGAGGGAACCGGGAGACACCCAGCCAGCCAGCGAGCCTGAGGGAGCCGGGAGTCAACCAGCCAGCGAGCGTGAGGGAGTCTGCGACGACCGCAAGGGAGCCAGCGACCGCGAGGGAACCGGGAGACACCCAGCCAGCCAGCGAGCCTGAGGGAGCCGGGAGTCAACCAGCCAGCGAGCGTGAGGGAGTCTGCGACGACCGCAAGGGAGCCAGCGACCACGAGGGACCCGGGAGTCGTCCAGCCAGGCCCCGCGAGGGAGCCAGCGACAACAGCGAGGGAGCCAGCGATGACAGCGAGAGAGCAAGTGACAACAGCGTAGGAACCAGCGACGACCACGAGGGAGCCAGCGACGACCGCGCGAGAGTGGGAAATTCACATCTCAAAAACATGGACTTCCAACCCTTTGAAGATACTGACTATAAGCCATTCGACCCCGAGAACAATTTGGACCCGGACAATAACTTCTTCAAGAACAAACAAAGGGTAACAAACTCTGACTATTACCTAGATGAACAATTCAACACGAATATAAAATTGGAAAATGCACTTTCAGTAATACACTTAAACAGTAGAAGTCTCTATAAAAACTTCACAAAAATCAAAGAATACCTGACTAAATTCAATAAATTTAAAATAATTGCCATATCAGAAACCTGGCTTGACAAAGATAAAACAAGTGAAATGGAAATAGAAGGTTATGAAATGTTCGCAACTAATAGGGAAAACAAAAAAGGAGGGGGGGTTGCAATATATGTAGACAAAGCACTTAAATGCAGTAAAATCGAGAGATTGACAAACACAATAGAAAACCTAATGGAATGTTTAACCATTGAAATACATTATAAAAAGGCAACAAATATCATCATAAGTTGCATCTATAGGACACCAGGATCATGTATTGACACGTTCAATAAAAAACTAACAGATATGCTCAGCTACTACAACGATAAGAAAACACGAATAGGTGGTGACTTTAACATTGACTTATTAAACCCAAATGGACACAAAAAAACAACTGACTTCATAAATACTATGTACAGCAACAGCCTTTTCCCAGTAATCCTGAAACCTAGCAGAATAACAGTTGACACGGCCACATTAATAGATAACATATTTATAAATAAGACTGATCATAAAATGGAAAGTGGACTTCTCATTAATGATATAAGTGACCATCTACCTGTCTTTGCAGTTTTTCCAAATTATTTTGATAGAAAAGCTAAGTCAACAACTCACTTAACAGAAATAAGACTAAGAACCCAACGCTCCATCGATGCTTTTAAGCAAGACCTAGAAAAACAAAACTGGACCGAGGTCTACTCAAACGAAGACCCAAATACAGCGTTTGAAGTATTTCAGTCTACCATAATCTCCTTATATGATAAACATTTTCCATTAACTAAAGTCTCCAAAAAGTATAAAGACCCAAGTAAGCCATGGATAACGAAAGGCATAGAAAACGCATCTAAAAAGAAAAAAAATTTATATAAATTGTTTTTAAAATTGAGAACTAAAGAAGCAGAAACAAAATATAAGACCTATAAAAATAAACTAGTAAAGA
>NW_017805556.1:157443-160155 GCF_001891065.2 Hippocampus comes
AAGAATTTACTGTTGGGGTCTTCCTAGATCTAAAAAAAGCTTTTGACACAATAGATCACAGTATATTATTAAAAAAACTAGAACGATATGGCATTAGAGGTGTAGCTTATAAATGGATAAAAAGTTATTTAGAAAACAGATATCAGTACGTGCAGCTCAACAATAAAAAAACGAATCAACTGAAAATCACTCATGGAGTTCCTCAGGGGTCAGTGCTTGGTCCAAAATTATTCATCTTATACAGTCTATAAATGATATCTGCAAAGTCTCAACACAATTTAAATGTGAAATAAATTGTCACTAAACTTGAAAAAAATCTAAGTTAATTGTTTTTGGCACAAGACCAATCAAACACCAAGCTAAAATTATGGTAAACTCAATTGAGATAGAAAGAGCGTATGAAACCAAGTTTCTCGGATTAGTAATAGACTCAAAACTATGTTGGAAGCCACATATCGATAACGTAAAAAGAAAAATTGCCAAAACCATAGGGATCCTCTACAAAACCAAGGAAGTGCTAAATAAGAGATCTTTGTACATATTATACTCTTTCTTCATTATTATTACCATATATGACCTACTGTGTGGAAATATGGGGAAATGCCTGCAAAACAAACACACTCCCTATTTTAAAACTACAAAAAAAAGCAATTCGAATTATTAATAAATCGAAATATACGGAACCCACAAATCCATTATTTATCAAATTAAATACGATGAAATTTCATGACCTGGTTGACTTTAAAATCGCCCAATTAATGTACAAAGTACACAATAACCTGCTCTGCCAAAACATTCTGAAGTTTTTCGAAATTCGAGAAAGCAGCTATGATTTAAGAGGTACCAACTTATTCAAAAAACTCAAAACAAGAACAAACATCAAGCAAAGAAGTGTATCTATCAAAGGTGTTAATCTGTGGAATAATTTCGAAACGGACCTGAAAATTAGTAAATCGCTTGCTGAGTTCAAAAACAAATTCAAAAAAATAGTACAAACTACCTACATCAATCAGAGTTAAAATGATAAATTCTAAACATTAAATATAATGAATCAGAACTAGGTTGATAAATAGAGAAAGGTATTGAAATATCCATTATGAATACAAGAGAAAATTAACACAAGAGTGCCAGGGTGTGTATGTATAAATTCCCGATACAAACCAAAAGTATAAAAATATCACGGTTAAGGGTAAAGTATGAGCCTTAATGGAGACTTCTTTCTTCTTACTTTGTTTCTTTTCTGATTGATATAAAAATGATTCAATAGATATAAACATATAACACGGGGTAGGACTAGATAAGTTCTTTACTTCTTCCTACTCCCTTGAACATAATAACTGTGTTGAATGATGACAAATTTCTCTTTCCTCTTTACTATTTTATTTACCTTATTTTCTGTCAAATTATTACTGTATATGTTGTACAATAAACAATAAACAAACAAACAAACAAACAAACAAGCTATCATTGCCATCGACTACAGCAATTAGAATGAGAGAAGGTGTTTTCATTTATTTTTGTTAAATGTTTTTGTCAATTTATTACTATTTTAGTGACCAAAATATCACCCACTTCTCCAAAATGACAGACATGACGTTCACTTGACCTGTGGTAATTAGCAGGCTACCATTGCCATCTACAATAGCAATCAGAATGAGAAAAGATATTTTTCTTGATTTTTGGTGAATATTATGGCCAAATTTGGACTGTTCATCATTAAAGTTAAGATAAACTTTATTTGTACCACACTGGGGAAATTTGCAGTGTACAGCAGCAAAATTGGGGGGTAACAAAGTGTTTCATTGCACAAAATAAATGTTTCAGAAAAGAACTGTACACAGTTCAATATAAGTGCAATATATATATATAAAAAATACAATAATAAAATAAAATGGATCAGAGTCCTCCAAAATGACAGATATGACGACAATTTGAGCTGTACTAATTAGTGGGCTACCTTTGCCATCAACTACAACAATCAAGTCAAGTACAACTTTATTGTCAAATCAGAATGAGAAAACGTGTCAATGATTTTTGGAAAATATTTGTCAATTTATGACAACTTTGGTGACATAAATGGCTCTGAGTTCTCCAAAGTGACACATATGAAGTTATTCTAATTTGTATTCATTAGTGGGCTACCACTGTTATCAATTACAGCAACTAGAATGAGTAATTGTGTTTTTATTGAGTTTGGTGTATATTTTTGTTAATTTGTAACTACGTTTGTCCGTGAAATGCCTCCTACCAAAATGACAGACATGATGACAGATTGACACTTTGAACTGTAGTAATTTGTGTGCTACAGTTGCCATGTACTACAACAATCAGAATGCGGAAAATATATTGTAATCAGTGGCGAACCCTCAAGGCCAGCAAGGCCTTCTCTGCTGGCCTAAACATTTACTTTTCTGAGAATAACATTAATTTATGTTATTTTATTTTCATAAATATGTAAACAAAATTATTCTCTGTATTCTTTACGTCATATTATTTCCACTTAGTCGAGTGGCTTTCAAATGTTGTTTTAAATAACATTGAAAGCCACTTGATAAATAACCATTTATTATTGTAGAGGTTTTAACCACTCATATTTCAGCTAGCTTGTGTTGCCAGGTGAATTAAACTTGCTCGGGGCCTTCAGATTAAACAGAGCAGGCCCCTGTGCGCTGTAAATGAACGGGCACAGTCAGGTTTCAATAGCCAATCAGC
>NW_017805556.1:160469-162573 GCF_001891065.2 Hippocampus comes
ACATTGGTGAGTAAATGAATTTTATTTTACATTTCTTCTTGTCATTTTATTTCTTATATTTTATTAAATTCATGGTAATGAAATAAAATGACAATCATACAAAAATGTATCAAATAAATCTGCTCACCTGCAATTTATAATGGCGCATTGTAGTCACCTTCGTGCACTAAAGTTCATTAAATCTCTGCTGCTCAACATTTTCAGTTATTTGCTGTTGTATAGCCTCTTCTCAAAATGCAAATGATCTGTTAACTTTATTTTCAAAGAATAGTTTGTTTTGTTATTGTGTGGTTGGTGTCTTATATGAAACTGCGACATTGCGTAATTTATTGGACAGACTTGTTTAAGATCACACAACGTAATTTGGGTGGCATTTTATTTCATATTTTTAAATCATCTTTTTATTTTTGACAATATCTGTAAATTTAGTTTCCTGCTCTTAATTGTGAATGCATACTTGATGGTTTTAAATGCTCCTGAAATTAAGTGCTGCTTGACGAGCCTATACAGTATTGTGCTCATGTATGTGACGTCACTCAAGGCATAAGGTTGAAATGCACAGCCCGCCACTGATTGTAATTGATATT
This sequence comes from Hippocampus comes, assembly GCF_001891065.2. Taxonomy (NCBI): domain Eukaryota; kingdom Metazoa; phylum Chordata; class Actinopteri; order Syngnathiformes; family Syngnathidae; genus Hippocampus; species Hippocampus comes. Next base: position 161,057 of record NW_017805556.1, read on the forward strand.
TGTTCAATATTTTTGTGACTCGTATTTCTCCCTAGTGATAGATATCAGCACAGTGTCAGCTGTATAAAGTAGTGGTCTACCATTTCCAGCTACTACTAAATTTAGAATGGAAATAATCTTAGTTGATTTATGGTCATTTGTTCCACATGTCAGCCAAGAACATATAATTTGTAGACCGTCCCAAAAACAGACTGGGAGCGAAGATCAAACTGAAACATTCAGAGATATTTAACTCGCTCGGATTGAACGTTTTCACAATGTCTGTTTTGGTCGTTTTACGTCTACTCAGTCACTGCGACAAAAATACAATAATAAAATAAAATGGATCAGAGTCCTCCAAAATGACAGATATGACGACAATTTGAGCTGTACTAATTAGTGGGCTACCTTTGCCATCAACTACAACAATCAAGTCAAGTACAACTTTATTGTCAAATCAGAATGAGAAAACGTGTCAATGATTTTTGGAAAATATTTGTCAATTTATGACAACTTTGGTGACATAAATGGCTCTGAGTTCTCCAAAGTGACACATATGAAGTTATTCTAATTTGTATTCATTAGTGGGCTACCACTGTTATCAATTACAGCAACTAGAATGAGTAATTGTGTTTTTATTGAGTTTGGTGTATATTTTTGTTAATTTGTAACTACGTTTGTCCGTGAAATGCCTCCTACCAAAATGACAGACATGATGACAGATTGACACTTTGAACTGTAGTAATTTGTGTGCTACAGTTGCCATGTACTACAACAATCAGAATGCGGAAAATATATTGTAATCAGTGGCGAACCCTCAAGGCCAGCAAGGCCTTCTCTGCTGGCCTAAACATTTACTTTTCTGAGAATAACATTAATTTATGTTATTTTATTTTCATAAATATGTAAACAAAATTATTCTCTGTATTCTTTACGTCATATTATTTCCACTTAGTCGAGTGGCTTTCAATGTTATTTTAAATAACATTGCTCGGGGCCTTCAGATTAAACAGAGCAGGCCCCTGTGCGCTGTAAGTGAACGGGCACAGTCAGGTTGCAATAGCAGACTCGTCTGCGTACTAGGGCCAGCTAGAAGGCCTTACGTCGAGACTGGCCATGCGCGTTCGGTGAGTGGATTAGCGCCTTTTCTGTTTACTGAGAATTGTATCCTGACTTGTTCAATAAAGATTCTTAAAAATAAAAATAAAAAAGATTGGATTAGCGCCTGCTAGAGCTATCACTGCATTTTAAGCCAAAATGGCCGAAGGAGAAGACGTTGATCTGGTTGCAGAACTACTTTCCACACAATTTTCAAGACGGGCCTTCCATGAAAAGCTGGATATTGTGCAAAGAGGTCGCCCAACTCTTGCACTAGCTAGGAAAAGGGTTTGTCCGTCATTTTCAGACGAGCAATTATGAACGGTACCCGTGGCTCACAGCCTCTGAGAAACGCTGCAAATTGTACTGCTGGGAATGCCTATTGCTTGCAACTGACCGGTGCGTTTAAAAACGTTTGGGGACACTCGCGTAGATCTGCA
>NW_017805556.1:162931-164807 GCF_001891065.2 Hippocampus comes
ACAAAAATGTATCAAATAAATCTGCTCACCTGCAATTTATAATGGCGCATTGCAGTCACCTTCATGCACGAAAGTTCGTTCAATCTCAGCTGTTAGTCAGTTATTAGTTAGTCAGTTATGCCAGTTATTTGCTGTTGTATCGTCGATTTTCAAAATGCAAATGATCTGTTTACTTTATTTTCAAAGAACAGTTTGTTTTGTTATTGTTTGGTTGGTGTCTTATATGAAACTGCGACATTGCGCAATTTATTGGACAGACTTGTTTAAGATCACACAGCGTAATTTGAGTGGCATTTTATTTCGTTATTTTTAAATCATCTTTTTATTTTTGACAATATCTGTAAATTTAGTTTCCTGCTCTTAATTGTGAATGCATACTTGATGGTTTTAAATGCTCCTGAAATTAAGTGCTGCTTGACGAGCCTATACAGTATTGTGCTCATGTATGTGACGTCACTCAAGGCATAAGGTTGAAATGCACAGCCCGCCACTGATTGTAATTGATATTTGTTCAATATTTTTGTGACTCGTATTTCTCCCTAGTGATAGATATCAGCACAGTGTCAGCTGTATAAAGTAGTGGTCTACCATTTCCAGCTACTACTAAATTTAGAATGGAAATAATCTTAGTTGATTTATGGTCATTTGTTCCACATGTCAGCCAAGAACATATAATTTGTAGACCGTCCCAAAAACAGACTGGGAGCGAAGATCAAACTGAAACATTCAGAGATATTTAACTCGCTCGGATTGAACGTTTTCACAACGTCTGTTTTGGTCGTTTTACGTCTACTCAGTCACTGCGACCACTGTACGCGTTGTCAATGTGGCACGCCATTTAATCAAATATGTTCTATATTTGAAGCGGTGGTCGAAAACGGGTGTCGTAGCGCTTGAATTTGACGTGAATGTGTTCAAATTATACAAAGTGGTAAATCACATAAACGTTTCCGGATCGAGGCCTTAGAACTTAGTCTTTTCAAACTCATGACCAATTTGAAATTAAACATCGATCGGGTATCACCTGCTTGTCCACTGACACTGCTCGAACGGCATTTGACCGGGAATGCCCGCCTCGTCGGGTCCCGGAGCTCTCTCCCCGACCAGCATCCGTAATCTCTGCGGGTTGCATCGGCACTATCCGCCAGCAGATGTTGTGATTCCATTCAAGAAAGGTAAGCGTTGTTTTCCCCGCTTGTGTCCCTCAACTGTAAAAGTAATCATTTCGTTGTTGGGTGTGAAAAGTGTCACTGTGGAGCAGCTTTCAAACGTCGCCCTTACCAAATTTACGTCGCACTATGGCAAGTTCTGATCTGTTCGTGAGGAACGTGCCATGAGGAAGTCAAGTTCATGCTATGCTTCTCCGCTGTCTCAGAATAGTGTCACTTTACACTCACTTCCTTACTTTAGACTCCACCTACAGTGTCTGCGTGTGGTGCGTTCTGCCGGTCAAACGAAGCTAGTTGAGACGAAACATTAATTTATGGAAATGACATTCAAGGAGAATACTGTCTTTGTGAACAATGTATTTGTGGAAAACAATTTAACTGTCAAAGTGAAAAATGAAAACGGTGATAGAAAAAGGGGGTGACATGAAAAAATGAGATTTGTTGCAAGGTAATCTCTCTCTCGATCTCGGTTACAAAAAAAAATGCCATTAACTCGTTCGCTGCCAGTGATTTTTCAGAACCTTCGAAAATAATGTATATACATATGTCACACTTCACAGCCATGACTGTGATCTGTGTATCGCTGGTGACTGTGAGTGTGTGCGCGCGCGCGTGATCTCTCTCTCACACACACACACACACACACACACACACACACACACACACACACACACACACACACACACACACACACACACACACCCACG
>NW_017805556.1:164933-168607 GCF_001891065.2 Hippocampus comes
TCGCGAGACACACCCCCGACACACACACACACACACACACACACACACACACACACACACACACACGCACAGTCACGAACAATATACAAATCACAGTCATGGCAATGAAGCGTGACTAGTTAATACACAGTACGTTTCTTTTAAATATGCTAATTTTTGAGAAAGTATTTTGCTAATGCCTTCCTTTTTTCCACACAATTACTACAGTTACTTTTCTAACATCATCACTCATAGTTACTCTCATGCTTGGGGAGTAACAGAATACATCTATGTATTCAGAATGCAAAAACATTATGTACCATTCAGTTACAGAAAAAAACACAATCACATTACAGGGACATTTAAACCCACCAAAGGGCCCTCCGTCATCTGTCAAAACAAATCGCTGATGCACGTCATCAGCTGAGTACATGTGTGAATATGTTATACATCTTTTAAAAGCTGAGTTTCTGGAGATTTGAATGGTGCCATACACATTACAATTGTCGAATTTGAACCGGAACTTGGGAAGACCTCAAGCTTTGATCCTGTAGTGTTTTCAAGTCCTAATCAACATTCTAAATCCATTTCAAGGCAGATTTTGTGAAAAGAAATTAGACGAACATAAGATTCGCCTTTTTTTTTTTTTCGAACATCCAAAGTTCAGTGACAGGAGCACTTACACAGATTCTTACTGTATGGGAGAAACATTCATAATGATAAAATTTTGAATATTTCAAAAAGAGACCAAAACTATGCTGATACCCCAAATGGTTCAAGAACAGCTACAAATTTACTTTGGGTGCACCTTTCCATAGGCGTTTTTTGGCAAAGTCGCCCTCGGTTTAAGGGGTTAATAAAAATTTGGATTATTTTGCAGGATTACATTTTTAATACAGTTTAAATTTGGTATGATTGTGAGCACGAATTGTTGTTCGTCTATGTGTGCCCTGCAATTGGCTGGCGATCGCATAGTTCAGGGTGTACCCCGCCTATTGCCTGGGATAGACTCCAGCATGCCTGTGACCCTAATGAGGATAAACTGATTAGAAAACGGATAGCTGGATTGTGAGCTCTCAAAATCATCCGGACATGTGCATGCACGCGCATGTATGAGACGGAGGCAAGAAGTGTGAATCAATATTGCGGCGATCTTTGGGGAGGTTTGCCTGTGAGCGTGTGCTGGTGACACCAGTCTCACCACTGCAACAGTGAGCCCACATGCCTCCACAGCATAGCTTAATTGGCAGAACAGTTTGTTTGCTCTGAACATTGTTCAGTGTCTTTGCAGGGCAGCTAATAGCAGCGGGACAAGGAAATTGCATACCAAAACATTGGCCTAACGCATGGGAAATAGGCAAAGATGAAAGTGGCTACTGGTAAGCTCACGTCTTTCTTTTGGGCTGTTGAATAAGTTTTAAAGTGTTGAATTACTTTAACAGTCATATCTTTCTGATGTACTTGATCTCAGTTTAATTGAAAGTGTGATTTGAATTCATCATAATGTAGAGTAAAATGTAAAATGATCTTGATTAAGACAAGGAAAAAAGCAGGTTAATCATTCGCTCATTCACTTCTAAAGACATATTTATATGTCTTTTCACACTCCACATGTTCAACCCCAGATACTTAATTTTTAAAAAAATTTCCAAAACTTAGAGTAAAAAAAAAAAGGGGTCTAGAATTGGCTGGTGCTGAATGAGTTAAATGTAGATGGTTCTAAAAATAATTACGAGGCTTCTGTTTATCGTAATACTTACATTTTACAGTATTTTCCTCTGCCTACCTGCCTTGGTTGACTAAAGGAGTAATGGTTAATGAAGGCCATGTTTAACTTTCAATTTTTTGCCGAATACATGTGATTTGTTGTCATGTAAATACTGATTTGAATTTAATCCTTTGTTTTTCATATGTTTGAAAGTTTTTCACCTTCCTGTTTCTGATCAATAAATCCACAAACCGAGTAAAATCCAGAGTGTGGTCAAAACCTTCCCTTTTTAAGTGTGGGAAACCCATGCAGTTGAAGATACACTTGCCAATGAAAAAATGGCTGTGACCAGTGAAGACTCCATTGAAGGCCACAAGCAAGAGGGAGGATACTCCACCTCGAAGCCTGGAGGATAAAGCCTGCTGTCTGTCAGCTGAAGGAAAGAAATGGCAAAGTCACTTGATGATTTGAAGATAGAAAATGCCACAGCCAAGAGACTCTTCTCCAGCCTTGCCAATGGCATAACGAGAACCTACATGGAGATGTCTATGGAGGAGTGAAAGGACAACCTCAGGGACCTTACACTGGAGACCTCCAAAGTCATGTAGGCAAATGATGACGAGGAGGTCGCTTACATGGCAGAGGCCAAAGTGGCTACAGCAGAGGAGTTGAGCTACCCACTGGAGGCTGATCGAGAAAAGACGGAGAGGGAGTGAAAGCACAAGACGGAGGAAGTTGCACTCCTAATTCAAGGAGCACTATGGCATAAATATGGAGACACAGAGCTGCCTGTAGCTCGACAAGGCGCAGAAGTTGAGTGCAGGAATGTTGAGGCCTCCTCCACCGAGATGTACCTCTGGAGGCAAATGAGTTCATGCTAACTCACTTGGACAGGTTGGTGCTCAAAGCAAAAAAGCCCACCAAAACTGGAATAACTGGGCTCCCTCTCCTGAGCAAAGAAGCTTCAATGGCCGCCTAAGAGAGCTTGAAGTGTAACTTCCCCACTTGGTGGCGCAAAAGGCCACCTTCACCAGAGCAGCAGAGGTAAAAACAGACACTGAAGAAAGGCCCCCTCGCCAGGCAGTTGCAACGATGAAGTTCAAAACCACAGCTCTAGCAAAGTTTGCTGGCAATCGACGAGGCTACCACAGATGAAGGCAAGGATGAGAGAATCAACTGGATCCAAAGAAGTGAAGACATTTCAACTTCTTGATAGCCTCGCTGAGAAAGTCGCCGGAGATCTACAGTATACCTGTTCAACATACAGCTCACCAGATGAGATCTTCAGAATCCTGCAGAACCAGTTTGGCAACCAAACGACCATCACTCTAGATCAGGGGTGTCAAAGTCAAATGGACGGAGGGCCAGATAAAAATTTTTGCTGCAAGCCGAGGGCCGGACTGATCGAATGTTCATTGAAAATTTTAAAAATAACCACATATTGTTTATTGAACCAAATTTAATTGACCGAAAACCTAACAAATACATTCCAATACGGTCAGATAAATAAAGCAACATTTTTTTATGGCTATGTCAGTAAACTTTAATTTTCAACAGGCACAAAAAAATTTCCTTTGTATAAAAATACCCATAACATGAATGAAAGAAGCCGATATTATTCAAGGCACTATCACTAGTCCATATTTTCTCTTTTAGCAAAAGTAGGCTAAATTTACTTAAAAGAAAAACAAATAATAGTGCAGTAATTTTCGATCATTTACTCGAATAAAATATTTTTAAAACATAATTGGATTGAAATACAATAAAATAAAGTGCAAAAATGTATAAGCCAAAAACAACACTTTCTTCAAGAAGTAACAAGCAGCGAAAGCAAATATTGTACTTTAATTTTTAAACTTGAACTGAGTAAAAACTCTTAGTATGTGATTGCACGGTATATTATAAGTAATATTCACTTCTTTGAGGCTGAGGCTGATACTCGGTGGTGTCTTAACTTTTCTACAAGTTCATCAATATTTGGGGTCAG
>NW_017805556.1:169163-173330 GCF_001891065.2 Hippocampus comes
CCGCGGGCCGGTTCTAATAATAAATCAATATCATCCCAGGGGCCACTGAAAACATTCTCGCGGGCCGGATTTGGCCCGCGGGCCGGCACTTTGACATATGTGCTCTAGATAATTCAAGAGTTTCAAGCAACTCCGCCAAGAAAAGTCATAGAGCTCATCCAAACTGTGGAAATGGCGCTTTATGATTGAAGTGAATTGGATAATGCAGATGTCATACAGAAACCAATAGTGACTAAGTGCATTGAGGGAAAGCTCCCGGAGAGTCGAAAGAAAAAGTGGCTCACCTATGCTGTTGCTGAGAGGAATGGTGTTAACAGGCACAACCACTTTGACAAGCTGATTGCGTACCTGAAATCACAAGAGTCCATCTATAAACAGCTAGAGCAGCTGAAAGATGTCTTACCCACCAAGGATAAGACCAAGTTCCTAAACCCAAAACAAAAATATCTAAGTCCAGCAGTGAAACAGTAGGGGTGTTCACACGGCACACATTTGCTCCGGTGCTGCACCGATGTATTTTGTTGTGATATATCTTACACCGGAGCAAATTTTGTGGAGCATTCACACGTACAAAGACGCTGAGCGTGTTAACCCCGGTGCATCCCCACTTGCGTTCACACGGCAGTTTCTGCAGTGGTGCAAAACGATAGAAAAAGAAGAGCTGTCGTGTTGGTTCTTTTTAAAACAATACACAACTCAAGCAACTACTGTACAGGCACGTCCTTCTCCTTCTCGGTCTCCGTGACTTCTGCTCGAGAGGCGTTCAATGACCGCCCCCGAAAACGTAAATCAACGATGACTTCAATGACACTCAGAAAAGCAAACATACAATGCGCCAAACAGAAAATCAAGAGAGGAAATCACAAAATAAATTACATGGGGGGGGTTGTGAACACACAACAGAGGAACAAACTACACAAACAACTCCGAGACAGTCCAGTCTCCTACAAAAGGAAAGATGACGGAAGTACAACAGAGGGCGAAAGCAACGCATTCTAGCCTATGTAATCAACTCTTCTCATGCGAAGCGAGGCTACTCCCCCTGCAAACGAGCATTTGCTCCGAAGCAAATTTTTAAACCACCTCCCTGAGCATGGTTAAATTTGCTCCGGTTTAGGCTGTTTTCAGGGGCTACACTGGTGTAACTTTGCACATGTGAACGCTCTACTGTGGCAGCACCGGCGCAGCACCGGAGCAAATGTTGCCGGGGGAACACCCCTAGTAGGCTGCATCAATTGTGGTGTTCCAAAGCACAGGAAAAAACTATATTTCTGTAGAAACTTTAGGATCAAAAGCCATCAGAGAAGAGGCACGCAGCATACCATGGCGCTGAGCTGTATCTAAGATGGAGCTGCTGCAATGGTGTTGTTGTGAGGCTTGTTGAGTCCAAGGCTAAGTTGACCCCTCTTGACCACAAAAGTGACCCTGTGAAAGCGGAGATGTGTAGAGCAGTCTTTGCAACCTGGCTGAAGTAGCACTTGCAGAAACACTGACGAATCTTGTCGACAGCCAGACCATCTTGGAAGCAAGGCAGCGTGAAAGTTATGGCTACCAGACCTCTTTGCGAACCAAGTTGGTGAAATCCAGGGCAGCAAGGACATTTGAGACTGGTGTGGATTCCAGGGCCTGCAAACAGTGCAGACATGATCACCAGGGGGGCAGTCGTGATGACCTAACTGAGGGATCCAACCGGCAGTTGGGCCCACAATCAGCTTCTTGAGAGTGAGTGGCTGAAAAAAATCAGTGAAAAATGTTGCTGGAGAAGTGAAGGATGATGTCACGCTTCTGCTGAATTTCAAGTCAAGCCATCCATGTAAAATTGTCAAACACACTATCAACAGACAGCTTCCTACCTGCTTACCAAAGTCCGAGGCCATCCTCAGGTCGCATCTGACCCTATTGCTTGGTCAAGCTACACAAAGTGGAAATTTCAAGGTGTTCGACTACACCACCTACCCCTTCAAAAGCTGCAAGATATCCAAACTCAAGTTAGTCACTTCTGGAAATCCGAGATCAAACTTGCATGTCCAGACCTGTGTTAGTCCACAGCAAGTGGCATACTGCAGAAAGGAATGTTGCCTTTGGAGACGTAGTTTGGCTCTGCGACCAAACTGCACCTCGGGGGGCAGTTCAAGTTGGCCAAGATCAGTGTGAACAACGATCTCAAAGGCATTGTCCGGGATGTCCGTGTGAAAGTCTCTCTGAGTGGGTGTGTTCAGGTGAGAACTCCAAAACCTGCGGCCCCTAAAACTGGATCTGAGCAGAAGGATCTTGAGGGTACTATACTGCACTGGGACGTGCGGGGCCTCATCATCCTCATCCCTGCAGAGGATCAAGTTGTTGCATGACGAAAAATTGAGTGGGAGGTGTTGTGCTTTGGATTTGTATTAAGGGTTCTCAGACTCTTTTCAGCATTCCAAAACCATGGATATTAAACAGCCATCTGACAGAAAAGACCAGAAAAATATTTTAAAATATATATCAAATGTATTTTTTTTTTTTGCTTTATTTTCAACATCGTTGGTACTGGAGTAATCAAAAAGCATTCACAGTATTCGGGTCGGGAAACCTTCATAATAAGGCTCCCCGACCAGGTCAAGGCTGCGAAACAGCCCCCACCACCACTGTTGAAGCACTGTGTCCCTGTTGATGGTGCCATTTCCATGGAGGGATGAGCGGGCTTCCATGCACCTGGGATGCATTGCTTCGGCGGCAGCAAGGGGTTGGAGTCAAAAAAGTTGATTGGTTGAGCAGATGCAAGAGTCACCTGAATTATCACTCCCTTTGTGCTTCAAGCAAGCATGGACACATCAGTTGAGGCATGCAGTTATTGGTGCGCGGCCTCACACAGGAGGCATTTGTTTTTCTTCATATATCGTCAATAATATACTTATTAGCACATATGTTCTACATATGCTGCGTTCAACAGTCTGCCGAATATATTTAATGGATGTGTGTGACATATTTAGTCACATACCGTATTTCGGCTAGAAAACGAGTCAAAGTGCACGCTGGAGCCCAGAATGTACAGTCCCGCTGTCAGCGGGTAGCAGTGTTGTATTCTATTGCCGTAATGCATAGAAGAAGCCTACAGACGCATACGTAATCTTGAGGAAGCCTCGCTGTTTGGAAATATGCACCCGCAATCTTGAACCGGGAGCCCTCAGTGATATCTCCAATAAATTCATGATACTCATCCAAATGTTCATAGATTTTTTTATTTATTTTTTACACGAATTGGGTTGTTAGAAACACCAGACATGCATTTTTGATACCAATGTGATTTTATCATCTGAGCTTTCTGTTGTGACTGCTCTTTGTGCCCAAAACACATGGTGAGGCTGCATTCAGCCATTTTGGTCCGCGGCTCGCTCCTGCCAACTGCTGTCAGGCTGAGACAAATAAAGGTTTTCTTATCTTACCTTATTAAATATTATTTTTTCCACTTGCTATCACAATGTTGGCCAGCGTGGACTTGATTCGAACAATCAAAAATGGTGAAAACAAAAATTCAAAAATTTTATTTTGACCTTATTTGAAACATGTTTCAATGAAGGTCAAAATTTACATCTAGGCTCACCAATTTGATTTCATATTTTTATATCTGACTCAAGTAGTGCCTCACCAGTCATGAACTTCACTTCTTAAGATTATGTATTACAGCATACAAATATTGGATTATGGTTGCATATATGCACATTGTTCTCTATCAACTGGATCTTTTGGATATCATCTTCATTATTTCAATAGACCGCAACAATTTGGCTTCATAAAGAAAAGAACCTGCAAACATACAGTATTTCAGACGGTCTCTCATTTCCCCTTGCTCTTCCTGTCTGTATTGTTGTTAGAGGAATCTATGAGCAAAATTGTATCAGGTTTAAAGTTTCATTTAATTTGGGCACATCTAAACGTTTGGGTGCGTATCCAGCACCCCCAAATGCCTGTGCACAAAGGTGCCGGCCACCTGGCCGGAGGGCTGTTGAAGTCCACAATTAGCACGTCAATGCAGGTGGGTAATCACAGGGGAGAGGGCGAAACTCGGTCACAAAAGGGGAATGAATAATTTGGGAACAGCGGTTGAACAACAAAAGACGAGTTGAGAACACCCGTCGCGCCCAGGCGACATTTGTCGTCCGCGAAGTCTGCAACATGTTGATACAGTGT
>NW_017805556.1:177999-178075 GCF_001891065.2 Hippocampus comes
TAATTTGGGCACATCTAAACGTTTGGGTGCGTATCCAGCACCCCCAAATGCCTGTGCACAAAGGCGCCGGCCACCT
>NW_017805556.1:178493-180661 GCF_001891065.2 Hippocampus comes
GCTCGAGAGTGTGATCATCGGAGCAACTACCGTCGTTCGCTCTCAGAGATCCCCTCCCGCCGATATTGAAGACAATTTTCCTGTGTGCCGAGTCATTTCTTTAACTTTGTCCGAGAAAATCTCTGACAATTGTCTACAATGTATTTGTATAAGTAGACTCTACATACACAAATACACAGAGTACAGTTTTCTTCTATTGCTGCCTAAAACATGTTGCTGGCTATTGCATGTGTTACTGTAGCTGTGGATGCTTGCTGACTGAGTCATAAGAGGACCCACTTGCTGGCAATTGCTTTCTTAATTTTGAGACATACCGAAATGTGTGACCCGAAATTTGTGCTGACTCAGGGTTCCCACTCTTCCACTTGCTTTTTATTTATGGAACTTTTAAGGACTTTTGAGGGCTAATTTAGCCATTTTTGAGGATTTTTTCCTCCATTCAGCAGGGGATTCACGGTGGATTTAATGCCCGCTCAGCAATCTGCGGGCTGAACAGAAAGCCACATATCACTGAGCTGGTGTTCAAATCATTGCTGCCATGGAAAGGGCACATCTTTATTTTTAGGGGCAATCAACTAAGCCTTTATTTGACATACTGTTTGTCAAATGTTCATTTTCCTACCTGTATTACAGGTAGGAAAATGAAAAAAACTTGAATTCATTCTCAAATAAAGTACCGTAAGTAAGAAAATTTTAAATTTAGAAAATATAAAAGTTCAATTGATTTTCGAATAAAAATACATTTTTAAGGACTTTTATTGATTTTAGAAGATTTCCCTGAAAATTAAGGACAATTACAAACATTTTACAACTTTTTTATGGATTTTTATGACCCGTGGGAACCCTGTGACTGTCCTGGAAGTTGACAGGAGCTTCTACAGTAAGTACAGTAAACAACATAACATCAAAGTAATCTGTGGGGACTTTATATCAGGACTCTATCATGAAGTTCAGTAAAGGGAGTCTGCAGTTTAATTAAAAAAAAATGTAATTGATGTAAACTGTTTGACCTGATTGTAAGATATCAAAAACCTCCTTTGAAAAATTGCCCCTCCTGATTCCATCCGACTGTATGCCACAAATTTTATTTTCAATTAAGTTCAAGTTAAGTTCAATTAATCAAGAACAGCCAATCAGAGACTGTGACAGAACCATGTGTCAGTAATTGCACTCATTAGTTGTCTTATACAGCACACACACACACACACACACACACACAATTAAGGTCTCTAGAAAGTACAAAGACCAAAGCAAGCCATGGATAACAAAAGGAATAGAAAATGCATGTAAAAAGAAAAACAATCTGTACAAATCGTTTCTAAAATCCAGAACCAAAGAAGCTGAAACAAAATACAAGACTTACAAAAACAAATTAGTAAATATTATAAGAACCAGCAAGAGAGACCACTTTCATGCACTATTAGAGCAAAATAAAAGCAACACTCAAGAAATATGGAAAATTTTAAATCATGTAACAAGAAATAGCTCAAAAAAAGTAGATTATCCGGAGTATTTTATGAAAGATAAAAATACCATTATTGAGGAAACTGCAGAAATAGCAAACGAATTCAATGAGTATTTTGTGAATATCGGTAGTAACTTAGCAAAACAAATTCCAGATCCAATAAATTCTTTTGAAATAGATAAATATATAGAAAAAAATTCTTCCACAATGTTTCTTACTCCTGTGAATCATAATGAAATATTAAATATTGTAAAAACATATACAAGTAAAAAGTCAACAGACTGTTTTAATATTGATATGACAAGAGTAAAACAGATTATAGAATATGTAGTGCGACCTCTTACATACATATGCAACCTGTCATTCAAAGCCGGTGTTTTTCCATCAAAAATGAAAACAGCTAAAGTCATCCCAATTTTTAAAAGTGGAGAAAGACAATTCTTTACAAATTATAGACCAATATCACTGCTACCACAATTTTCAAAAATATTAGAAAAATTATTCTCTCACAGACTTGACAACTTTATAAACAAACACGGGCTGTTAAGTGAAAATCAATATGGCTTCAGAGAAAAACGTACAACCTTAATGGCAGTAATGGAGTTTGTGGAAGCAATAGCTACGAATATAGACAATAAAGAATTCACTGTTGGGATTTTTCTCGATCTAAAAAAAGCTTTTGATACAATAGATCATACTATAT
>NW_017805556.1:182812-188326 GCF_001891065.2 Hippocampus comes
GGAGATTAGCGAAGTCTTTTTGGTGTTTGGTCGGTTGCTTTTTTTGTAGCCACCCTGTTCACAATTATGTAATGGCCCTTTTCTTTATATATATATATATATATATATGTGTGTGTGTATATGTATGTATATGTGTGTATGTATATATGTATATATGTACATACAAACAGAAAGGTGTATAGATAGATAAGTACAGTACACATAAGGGTAAAAGTACTTGATGAGATGTAGATCTCTTCCTTTTCCTTTGCATTGAAAAATGATTTATTTATATTATTACACAACAAGGGGTAGGACTAGATAAGTTGTATACTTCTTCCTACTCCTTTGAGCATATAACGGTGATGATGTTTGTTTTACTTACTTTTTATTTTTTATTTTTCCTTTTGTAACTTTTGCTTGCCTTTTGTCAAATTGTTATTGTATTGTATGTTCAATAAACTTCAACTTCAACTTCAACACACACACACACACACACAAAAAAAAAAAAGGGGTGACAGCACTACAAACTGAACTGAACTCAACTCAAATGTATTTATAGAGCACCTTAAAACAGCCATCACTGTATACAAAGTGCTGTACAAGGAGTAACTATCATATATACAACAATAAAGCAATAAATCAGGAACAAAGATGGTAGAAAGCACCAAACAGTAAGACTAAGATCAAATCTCAGTCAAATGCCAAAGAATACAAGTGAGTTTTGAGGCGGGTTTTAAAGATGGGCAGCGAGGGGGCTTGCCGAATGTTCAGTGGGAGGTCATTCCAGAGAGAGGGAGCAGCAACGGAAAAGGCTCGATCCGCTCTGAGCCTCTGTTTAGTTCTTGGTACCTCTCATAATGTCTGGTCCGCAGACCTGAGGCACCAGGCAGGTGTGTAGGGGCGGATGAGCTCAGAGAGGTAAGGTGGCGCGAGGTCATTTAAAGATTTGAAAACAATCATAGGATCTTAAAAAGAACTCTAAAATGTATACGGAGCCAGTGAAGGAATGCCAGTTTAGGAGTTATGTGCTCCGTCTTACGAGTACCAGTCAAGAGGTGAGCAGCAGCATTCTGGACCAGCTCGAGACGCTTAATGGAGGATTGGCTGACTCCAAAGTAAAGTGCATTACAGTAATCCAGCCGGGATGTGACGACGGCATGAATTACTGTCTCAAGGTGCTCATGAGAAAGGAGAGGTTTTACTTTGGCCAGCTGTCTAAGGTGAAAGAAGCTGGATTTAACAACGGCACCAATTTGCCGGTCAAGTTTAAAATCACTGTCCAGTTTAAGACCCAAGTTTGAGACTGTTGATTTCAGATAAGGAGACAGGGGGCCCAAGTCTACAGGACGGGATGTACAAACACGATCACTTCTGTCATCGTTTCATTGAAATTCAAGAAAATTTGTGCCATCCAGGTTTTGATTTCCTCCAGGCAGGATAAAAGTGGCCTTAATGAAAAAGCGTCTTTTTTGCTCAGTGGGACATATATCTGACAGTCATCTGCATAGCAGTGGAAGGAAATACCATGTTTCCTTCAGATGGAACCCAATGGGAGCAGGTACAGTGAGAACAGCAGAGGCCCCAGAAATGCCCTGTGGAACACCTCGTGACAGTGAGGCAGTACGTGACTCAGAGCAGCTAAGGCTAACACAAAAGGTTCTGTCCGCTAAATAGGACCTAAACCACTTAAGAGTGCTACCGCGAATGCCCACCAAGTGTCGCAAACGAGTCCACAGAATACTGTGATCCACTGTCTCAAATGCTGCAGTTAAATCCAATAAAACCAGACACACGTAGTCTCCAGTGTCATTTGCCAGGAGGATGTCATTAGAAACACAACAAAGCTGTTATGTGTGTAGTGAAGGTTCTGCTTACACGCACACTTCTTCCAATCAGAATTCTCACAGCGGCCAAATCGATTTCTGATTAATGTGGCGAAAAAGTGAAGACTTCTGCACTTTGAATAGCATTTTCTGTCATCGGGGACATCACCAGAGAACGCCATGACATTAAACAAGCCTTCAATGAGGGGTTTTGTGGAAAGAGAAAGTTGTTCGCGAATGCTGTTAAATAAATCAAGAAAGAATTGAACTCTTAACACCAGACACAAACAAAGAACTCAAATGTGGCTTAGCCGAACGGAAAAGACGAATAGAATCAACATTTCCAGGCTGGGGAAGACCGACGTACTCTTCGCTGTCAGTCATATTAGTTCAGGTAAGTACATTATACATAATCAAAGCATTCATGGATTATGCACGAACATGTTACAGCTGCAGTCAACCAGCATCCAGGTTAGCGTCCGGTCTCAAAACGGAAATAGCCGTGATATGAAGAAGTAAATGCCAATCTATGTTGTATTAATATTTTTAATTATTTTGGATCCTGGACTGGTTGCCAGCCAATTGCAGGGAACAGTCTGAATCCAATTTTTGGGATGAAGCTCTTTTAAGCATTAAAAAAAAAAAAAGTCATTTTAGAACCTAGACTATTTTTTTTCCCCTTTTAATTTTTTTTTTTTACAAATGTGTTTGGGGTTCTCAGTTAATTTGTTTAAATCTTGTCATTGTTCTTTCTTTTTGTAATTTTGGTGAGCTACTTTTGTTTTCTCTGTTTTACTTCTGAATGTCATTCACTATTCTGTTTGGAAATGCTCTTAGGTGTTGTGTCCCTGTTGGCGTGAAGCACATTGAGATGCCTTGTGTATGAAATGTGCTACCCCAATAAGGCCTTGCCTTGCCATAAAAAAAAGCTGCGTCACACACCTGCTATGTGTTTAGTCAGCAGGAGCAGTACAGGGGTGGCTCCTAAATCTAGATCAAATTGTCCCCTTACCCTTCTATGTTATCGAAAGCTGAGCGCACATCACTGGAGTTTAAAAAAAAAAAAAAAAAAAAAACAGCAGACATACGTTGTGTGGATGGGAATATTTTATTTTTTTTCTTTCTTCATGCAGTGGCATTTGTTGCATTTTTTACACTGGTTTCAAGCAATATCAACATTTTGAGTGTATGGTCACACATTTTAGGGGGCTCAGTGGTAGAGTCATCGTCTCCAAACCCAGAGGTTGGGGTTTCAATCCCCGGCCATTGCACCCATGTTGAAGTTTCCTTGAGCAAGATACTGAACCCCAAATCGCTCCTGATGCTGCATCTTCAGTTTGAGACAATATTAACCACATTTTTTTGGTTTAACTGTGTATAATTGTACAGCCACCCCATTGATTCAATTCAGATGAATTAAAAATTGAACAATCAATTGACCAGTCTTGAAAATCAGAAAACAGCTATTTTTGATGAATCCCATATCTTCTGTTTTTATAGACAATTGTAATCTCATTTATTGGTCTAGGTGGCAATTTCATTAAACTAAACAAAATGCAATTGCAGTTGCTTGAACAGTTATTTCCTGTGCTGCATTGTGCTTGGATCTTAGTACAAAGCAGACCAACAAAATATTGAATGTGTTGACCTGCACATGTATTCATTGGAAATGAACACCTTTGTTATATTTGCTTCTTTGCTGCCATTTGTGATATCTGAGGAAAGAGAAACAGAATAAACTCTTACTGACATTCAAACACATTGTTACGAGAAATTGGGCCTCATGCCTTTCACTCTGTTTGCTACCTGATTGTCAATAGACTGAAACTGCCAGTTCCAGCGTGTGTTGTAGAGGAAAGGGCGCAGGTCAAAGCGATTATCATCAGGACTATAGCTCTCAGCATGGTAGGATGGAGTCACAGTTGTCATCTTATGGCGGTTCATCGAGTACATTCTGAAGAAGTGCTTAACCTTCTGTGCAACCTTAAAAATTAGGTAACATGCAGTCATTCCTAAATGCACAAAATTCATTATCAGTTAATGAACTCCTTTGACAGTGGTGTCCAGTTATATATGCTAAATTATACACGATATGTGCTGAATTTAACATGAAGGCCGCTATTTTGAATTTAATTGAAAAGTCGGCTTCGCCTTGAAATACAAAAGGCGATTCCGGCTCTGGCCTCCCTGTGTGGAGTTTGCATGATCTCCCCGTGCCTGCGTGGGTTTTCTCCCGGTACTCTGGTTTCCTCCCACATTCCAAAAAACATGCATGGCAAGTTAGTGGAACACTCTTAATTGTCCCGAGGTGTGAGTGTGAGCACGCATGGTTGTTTGTCTATGTGTGCCCTGGGATTGGCTGGCAACCAGTTCAGTGTGCACCCTGCCTACGGACCGAAGACAGCTGGGACAGGCTCCACTGCACCCGCAGCCCTCGAGGACAAAAAGATTAGAAAATGGATGGATGAATGGATGTATTGTCCGCCATATCTCCTGTGCCTATATCTGTCATGCACCCAATGCCAGAGTCCAATGACTGCCGATATTTGCATGTGCTCTTCAGGCAGTGATCTTCAGAAATGTAATTGGAACAGCATCTTACAATAGCATCCAGAACCATCAACGTGCCCAATGCATAGTCACGATTCATCACTGAACATCACTTTCAGCCAGTCATCCGCAGTTCATGATGGCTTATCGTGAGCCTACTTTTGTGCTATTTTTTTCTCTTTAGGTTTTTGAGGATAACTTTCTTTTGGCTTTTCTGTCTGTACTGGTTGTGCTTTGTAAGAGCTATGCCTGTGTTTTAAAGAACTCAGTTGCATGGAATTGATTCCTCATGGAATTGTATATTGAAACATCAAATACAGTATAAGTGTACTATGAGTGTGCGAGAGATCACCAACCTCTGTGGGTGACAGCACATCCTTCCACATGTGAATGAGTTTACAGAACATGCTGAAAGGTCCACATTTAGAAATCTTCCTCAGTCGTCCAATTACTGACAACTCTGAATAGGTCATCCCCATGTCAGCCTGTAATGACATGAAAGAATATTACCAGACTTAATCAGCTGTTCATCAAACTCTTGCTCTCACTTACAAGCAGGTAGTAATTATACAAACCCCAATGCCAATGAAGTTGGGATGTTGTGGAAAACTTAACTTAAAAACAGTGTGGAAAGGATTTATATTCTATCTTCAATTAAATATACACCAAACACGAGATATTGAATGTTCAAGCTGATGGAAACACACACACACACACACACACACACAGACACACACACACACACACACACACACACACACACACACACACACACATATACGTATAACGTTCCAAAAAGAACCAGTGATAAGTGAAATCCGTGAAGTAGGATTTATAAAAATAAAAAAAAATAAAAAAAGCAAAAAAATGTGAGTGGGACGAAATTTCAAATGTGCGGCAGCACATTTGACAATAAAGTTGTACTTGGTACTTGATAGTCAGCTTTATTTTTTTACAGTTATTATGCAAGACTGAACTATGTATACAATGCAGAGGCGATTGCTTTAAGGCTGCAAGGGAACCTCAGCTTCCCCTAAAATGTCAAAAAGTAAGTGATCAAATATATGCATGTACGTACAATTGTGTGGACATGTCATTGACTAAATATGCGCTACAACACGCTCAACTTTTGTTCCGAATCAGCTTTTTATTACTAGTT
>NW_017805556.1:189238-199600 GCF_001891065.2 Hippocampus comes
ATTCTGTTGGTCCTTCTTGCGCGGAAGTCTCTATGGTTTTGTGTCGACATCATTTCGGATGACTACACTTGTGTGTGTCACTACGACTGCGCCGCTGAACTCTCGACGTGCCTCAGCGCACCGTCACTGTCAGTCGAACACAGAGAATCTCCACCCCCTTTATTTATATGGACACGGAACACGGTAACCTTCCACACAAAATAGTTCCAAACAAGTAACAATCGCGTCAGTGGCATACATCGTACTCAACAGGCTACCTGCTCTTTATTCACCAGAGGCTAATCAACCTAGTCTCTTATTTCTCTCCCGAAACAGTGTCTTCTCCCGCTTGGTGTACCTTAGCCTTCTCCGCTACGTACAATTTTTGTTCATAGCTTGTAATGGAGGCTCTCGCTGGCAACTCGTATTGGAGTCGTTAGATGCAATGCGAATGATTTCAGCTTGAGTCTAGCTGTGGACAATGTTGACAGGCTTGCATGCAGTAGTCATACATTTGGCGATGGCTTCAGCAAATTTGTTCTTCGTCGTGTTATCCATTTTCTTCACTTTGAAATTATCCATAGCGGTCTGTCTTAGACGAGGGGGCGGAGTACTCACATCAGCTGCGTGCTTTGCCATTAAGTGGTATTTCAGACTCGGCGTGCTTTGATGATAGCTCAGTTTACGACTTCAAAACATACAGGTAACTTTGGTCTTGTCAGTGGAACCATCTGGCAACTTTTTAAAAGTAAACTTCCTGTTCATAAACTCTTTAAGTATCTGTTTTCGGTGTCTCACGCTGCCATGGCTGGCCAAACAGACATGGGCGTGGATCTGTGCAGCGCGCTTGTTGTTTTGCTTAGGGGCAAGTTTACCGCTTTGTTAAAACAATAGTTTTAAAATCAAGAAACCAGTAATAATCAAATAATCAGTAACGTAACAAAGTTGCTTTAGCATAGTATTCAATAAAATTTATTTTTAAAATTAAGTAATTTATGTTTCAAATCAAGTAACTTAGTTACTTTTGAAATCAAGTAATCAGTAAAGTAATTTAATTACTTTTAAAATGAAGTAAAGAAAGGTACTTTCTTTAAAAAACAAGTTTACCAGTTAATTTCGAAATCCAGTAATCAGTAAATTCAGCTACTTTTAGAATTAAGTCTTCCCAAAAGTAACTAATTTCCTTTAAATATCAAGTAATCAGTGGAGTAAATCAATTACTCGCAGGAAACCTATCGTCTGCCTTCCGGGACACACCCACCGGACTGTCCCATCAAGAATTTCTCGTCTGGCCTCCACAGACCCATCTTTGATTTTGATTTAAAATTTAGTTTCATATGTCCCGGTGGTCGGCTGGTTAGCGCGTCGACCTCACAGTGCAGAGGTGCAGGGTTTGATTCAGATTCCGGCCTCCCTTTGTGGAATTTGCATGTTCTCACCGGGCCTGAGTGGGTTTTCTCCGGGTACACCGTTTTCCTCCGACATTCCGAAAACATGCTTGGCAGGCTGATTGAACACTCCAAATTGTCCCTAGGGATGAGTGTGAACGCGAATCCTTGTTCGTTTTTGTGTGCCCTGCGATTGGCTGGGAACCGGTTCAGGGTGTCCCTCGCCTACTGCCCGAAGACGGCTGGGATTGGCTCCAGCACCCCCTGTGAACCTTGTGGGGATGAAGCGGATCTGAAAACGGATGGATGGATGGATGAATTTAGTTTCATGTTTTCCTCCTGGTCTTTTTTTTTTGTTCCATAAGGTTATTGTGTCCACCTGTGCAGGTTTTCGGGATCCCGTGTTTCATGTTACCCAATAAGCTCCGTCTATCACTTTGTGTCTCGTCCATGTGTTCCTTGTCTCGTCAGTTTGTTTGTATTTATTTCCTTGTTTTCTTTCAGTCATTGTTCCTTGTCTTTGTCATGTATAACTGCTGTGTGTTTGCTGTACAAGTCAAGCTGGTTTCCTAGTGTTTGTAGTTACTTTGATTCTTCTTGTTTTGAATTTCTCTTGATACACCCTGGACCTCATTTGTCTTGCGATCCTTTAAATTGTATCTCAGACTGTGATTTTGATATTCCCACTGGGAGTTCTCTCACAACTTAGGTTGGGAACCGGGTGGTGCGCCTTGGAAGGCAGGGGAGAAGGGGTGTGATTGGTCGTTCCTTAATGCACTCAGTTGCTGTTGTCCTTTTATGCTTTCAGCTTTTTATGTGAACTTTATTCTGTCATTTACGATCAGTATATAAGCTGGGGTTACTCATTGATATGGCGTCGGTATGTCAAGCCTTCCCCCAGTTAGAGTGCCATCTTTCTCCCATATCATCTGCATTAAGGACTGCTCTCTGTAGTCACTTTGTCTTTTCATAGATAAGGACTTGCAAACCCCTCTACCACAATAAGGTGATGGCTCAGGGAGGGGTGTATGTTAGTAGAAGCACAAATAACAGGCAAAGGCCATCAGCTAAAAAGGGTTCGAGCATTGAGAGGAAGAAAGACAAGTTTTATTATTGAGAACAGTTTTTAATTTCATACCTCATCTGTCTGTGACACCTGTCCGTCAGTCAGAGGCTCTAATTCAGCTGTGGGTGGAGCAGCCAGGATGCTGTAATAAGATTAAATGACTGAGAAACTGAAATCCTAATACTGTAAATTAAAAACAGAAAAATGTAAATAAAACTTCAAGACATGAGCATACGTTTTTTTTTTAATGACGTACTATCACGACAGTCACACGTTGACTACTGAGTGAACTAAATTTCCTGCAGCATTGATTGGGCAAGCAATGTAATGTGATCATCCGCAGCCAGTGATGGCCAAGCGGGCGTGTCATAACTAATTGACATGGTGAGTCGGGTGTGTCTTAACCTCCATGGCAGAGGCTCCGTCGAACCCGAGACCGATTCACCGAAGCCCTCGGGTTCGATCGAACCCAGGTTAAGAGTCACTGTTTTAGATGTTTCTCTTCCCCAACACACTTGATCAGGATTGTTATCAGGAGTTGTCCATCCCTTCTCCAATTAAATTACATTGTCAGGCATGAGATGTTATGAAACATTAATGCTAGATGTTTGAAATCCTTTTTTTAATCGTGTATTCATCATAAGTATTGTTACATCCCATAATAAGTAAGAGTAAAGAAACTAAATAATTTGTTCTTCATTGTTGTTTCTGATTTATCTTCTACCATCCAAGTTGTTGAAAAGAATCATGTTCTTAAAGTAGTGAAGTTCTAAATATTATAATTTCTTTGCATGTGAGTTGTTAGTCTCCTTTAAGAACAGGTGTGCCTCGGAGCGTTGTCCTGTCTGGAGGCACTACAAATAGTCAGATACCAGTTTTAGCTCATTTTAACATAATTACCACGAGTGGGATGGATTTAGTTTGTGTAAATTAGCCAACTCAGTTGACTACCACATTCAGTAAATCAGAAAACCTCACCTTTTCAGAGCTGTGAGCTGGAATTGTCTCACACAGAACTGTAGGAAGCCCTTCAGGTCATTTTTGCTAATACCTCCAATTGGATTAATATCAGCACTGGAGCAGTCATACTTTGTAAAATAACCTGTCAGACTGAGAAGAAAATTAGTCAGGGCCAGTAAATATAGCTCAGAAACTCACCAGCATATTAAATATTTTGGGTGATAACATACAGTATGAACAATACCAGGCACTGGTTTGGCATACTACTTTTTCACCAAAATTTTGCCAAGGCACGAATTTCAGATTGGAAAAAAATTCCACAGCACACAAAAAACGATTTACAAATAGTGGATACACAGGCTAATTATGTACCTTCTGTCATTTAGTGGAAGAGCATTTTATAGCTCTGCCTGTTAATATACGTGGTAGGAATTAAAAAAAATCTTTCAGCAGAAAATATATTTTAGTCCTAAAAAATTCCAATGGATAATTTTGGGTGGCACACCTGATTATCTCTCATGGCACACTAATGTACAACGGCACACTGGTTGGGAATCACGGGGCGAGTGTAAAGCCTCTAGGACAGGGGTGCCCAGAAACTCACCAGCATATTAAATATTTTGGGTGATAACATACAGTATGAACAATACCAGGCACTGGTTTGGCATACTACTTTTTCACCAAAATTTTGCCAAGGCACGAATTTCAGATTGGAAAAAAATTCCACAGCACACCAAAAACGATTTACAAATAGTGGATACACAGGCTAATTATGTACCTTCTGTCATTTAGTGGAAGAGCATTTTATAGCTCTGCCTGTTAATATACGTGGTAGGAATTAAAAAAAATCTTTCAGCAGAAAATATATTTTAGTCCTAAAAAATTCCAATGGATAATTTTGGGTGGCACACCTGATTATCTCTCATGGCACACTAATGTACAATGGCACACTGGTTGGGAATCACGGGACGAGTGTAAAGCCTCTAGGACAGGGGTGCCCAAACTTTTTGGACCGAAGAAAATATTTTGGGTGATAACATACAGTATGAACAATACCAGGCACTGGTTTGGCATACTACTTTTTCACCAAAATTTTGCCAAGGCACGAATTTCAGATTGGAAAAAAATTCCACAGCACACAAAAAACGATTTACAAATAGTGGATACACAGGCTAATTATGTACCTTCTGTCATTTAGTGGAAGAGCATTTTATAGCTCTGCCTGTTAATATACGTGGTAGGAATTAAAAAAAATCTTTCAGCAGAAAATATATTTTAGTCCTAAAAAATTCCAATGGATAATTTTGGGTGGCACACCTGATTATCTCTCATGGCACACTAATGTACAACGGCACACTCTTCCGCTGACGTAGTCACGCGCCACCGTAGGTTAAAGATTTATATGCTTTATTTTATTTTTAAAATCTTTCTTTGGGAAAATGAGACTGATAGGATGATTAGGGTGCAGTGTGCATTAACACAAAATATATTACTAACGTACAAAGACACACAAATGTTTATTTTTTTTTCTCCTCTACACCTTTCGGATCTAATTGGGACGAGTCCTAGATCTACCGGTAGATCAGGATCGACGTAATGGGCACCCCTGCTCTAGGACATATTTAAAGGTGTACTGTAGGTACTTTGTAACATATACAATGTTTGGCAAGTTTTTTTCTGCATTTACTGAGAAGGACTGAGCAGTGATTAAGCGCAGATTTTGACCTTATGTCAGTACCTTGGTCAAGCCATCTGATCGGTCATTAATCTAACATTGCTTCATTAGAATTATGATTATTAATTTGATTGAGGAAACATGAGTACCTGGGAAAAACCAAACAGGCGTGAGAGAAGTTGCAAACGCAAAAAGGCATAGCATTGGTTTGATTCAAGCTTGGGACTTTTCTTAACACCAGACATTTGGGTCTTTCTGAGTGGAGTTTGCATGTCTCCCCGTGCATATGTGAGTTTTTCTTGGGTGCTGTGGTTTCTTCTTCAACTAAAAAGATTTACGGTTAATTTCCAGCCAGCATTATGGCACAGGGTATTGACCCAAGATCTGTGACTGCAGAGTAGCTCAAAGTGGGAATAAGGTGATGACTATGGGCTCATAACTGACAGGGGCCTCAGAAAATTTGCAACATGAAAGCGGTGCGGCCCAAAGATATCTTTTCATGGAGGCCAAAAACCCTGGTGCACTCCTGTTCTCGCTCAACTCAGTTGTTCTGAACTCCACCTCAGGAATGGATTTAATGCAGGCAGAAAAAAAAAAGATCAGAGACTACACAGAATTCTGCAGCATAATCAGTCATTACCTCTCATCTACATTGGCTGAGCCAAGCACCAGTAAGCCACCTGGTTTTAATCGACTCCACAGACTCAGTTGGGCGAACAAGTAAGCCAGGACCATCCTTACTCTCGCCTATGAGCACATTAGATGTACACAAACATTTTGTGTACAGAATAAAAACAAGTGAGTTACAACAAATCATATCTGCTGGTAGAACACTTAATGCAGCGTGAGTGACTGACAAACCTGGACATTCTGCAGCGCCAAGTTTTCCCTGTGGCTTCCTCCATTGGCGCGGAATTGAGGCCACTTCCCAGTCACCAGTGAAAAGATGCCCAGGATGCCTTTTACCGCCATGTCTATATTAATGTTCATGTGTGTGCTGAAAAAGCAAAGAATTCAAAAACAGTTAATTTCCTAAATATAATAGTCAAAATTGTAAATTCATCCTCCTCTTGTTCCTCCTCCTCATCATTCTCTTCCGCTTATCCGGAGTTGGGTCGTGGGACCAGCAGGTAAAGCAGAGAAGACCAGACTTTCATCTCTCTGGCCACTTCATCCAGCCCCTCGTGTGGCAACCCAAGACATTCTTAGGCCAGCCGGGAGACACAGTCTCTCCAGTGTGTCCCCTGTCGTGTTTGGGGCCTCCTCCCAGTGTGGCATGCCCAGAACACCTGACCAGGGAGGAATTCATTTGTCATCCTAACAAGATGCCTGAGGCACCTCAGCTGGCTCCCCTCAATGCGGAGGAGCATCAAATTGCTTAATTTGAGAAGCAGGTTTCTAAGTTTGTGGAACTCAAGCAAGAGTTTTGAATCCATCCATTCATTTTCTGATCCGCTTATCCTCACAAGGGTCACAGGGCGAGCGAGCGCCTACCCCAGTTGTCCTCGGACAGTAGGTGGGAGACACCCTAAACTAGTTGCCAGCCAATCGCAAGGCACACAAACAACCATCCGCCCTCACACTCACACCTAGGGACAATTTCAAGTGTTCCATTAATCTGTCACGCATGTTTGTGGAATATGGGAGGAAACTGGAGTATGCCGATAGAACCCACGCAAGCACAGGGAGAACATGCAAACTCCACACAGGGAGGCCGTAGCTGGAATTGAACCCTGCACCTCTGCACTGTGAGGCCGACGTGCTAACCCAGGGGTCAGGAACCCAGGGGTCAGGAACCTATGGCTCACGAGCCATATACCGCTCTTTTGATGATTGCATCTGGCACGCAGATAAAAAAATATTCTCGCTTGTTTATTAATGCATCCATCGATCGATTTTTCACTGCTCATTTCCTCGTTCGGGCTGCAGTTGGCTCTAGGAGCCATTTTGATTGGATGATACTGGCCAACGTTGCCGTTGCTGTGGAAACAGGTATACGCCCCCTTTTGAATCAACCCGCTCGGCCATTAGCTCAAGGCTAATCCTAAGCGAATAAGATGGTGAAAAGAAAAACAGATGACGAGTTTGGTAGACTTCGGGACGAATGGACCGAAGGATTCGCCTTTGTGGCGAGAACAGGTTCTGCAGTGTGTCTGATTTGCAATGACAAAATACCATCGATGAAACGGTCGAATGCAGAGCGGCACTTTGACACGCCCCATGCTACTTTTGCATCAGAATACTCTGCGAGAGACGGCCGAAAAGAAGCGTGCAAGCTACTGACCAGTGTGCAAGCTAGCCAGCAGTAACTTCGCGCATGGACCCAGCAAGATGACTTTCATTCCGATAGTTTTGCTGGATTGTTAGCAATCGTGAGGAACGGAAAACCATTCACATTGATGGTATTATCACAAAATTATTTTAAAAACTACATTCAGAGTCTTATTATACTGGCATTTTGTTGAAATCACTTTTAAAATAGTTTATATATATACACACACTCTACATACAGTCAAACCTCGGTTCTCGTTCCTAATCCCTTCCAGAAGGCTATTCGAAAACCTAAATTGTTCGAAAACCGAAACCACGCTCTTTTTAAAATAAAAAAAAAACACGCCTGCTCACAATGGAAAGCAACACGAGGAAGCGTCACTTCCTCATCTACCCGAGGAAGCATCACTTCCTCGTGTAAGGAAGGTGAGAGGAGTCAAATGGTACATTCAAGTGCGCTCAGTTTGTTCGAGAACCGAAATTTGTTTGTCATCTGAGGCATAAAAAACTTGAATTTTTTTATGGCTCTCTTAGTCAAAAAGGTTCCCGACCCCTGCGCTAACCATTCGACCACTAGGCCGCAGCAAGAGTTTTATTAAATGATAAAATTATGACAATATAATGAATAAGTATTTGATTTTTTTAAGTGTTCTCCACTTATGCTTGTGGAGGCTCTCAGTCGTACAGGAAAGTTCCATCATAGAAAGGGGTCCGTCAGTTGTCATCTGTACCTGTGGCTAAAAAACAAAAACAAAAAAGGACGTTTCGCTTCTTTCACAGAAGCTTCGTCAGCGGTAGACAACTCTGAAGTCTCCGTGAAGACTCCGGGCATTTGCTCTGCGCTAAAAAGCTGAGCGTGGCCTATTTGAGGACTGGGTGGGGATGGTTAGTCACGTCCCTATGGTGAAGAGGCCCATTGATTTCTAAATTCCCTATCGTTGGGTCTTGATTAGGCCTATTGTTTGGGCTAGGGCTGAATAGCTACTTTCAGTTAGCCTGATCACAATCAATGGTTTTTGTAACAGGGTGGGTTTTTTTTCCTCTTTGAGATAACTTCGGATCATCATGACTCTCATTTTAAGAAAGGTCTGTGACAGAAAAAAAAATGAACAAGATATCAAAAACCTATTTTATCGCCTACATTTGATTTATAAGTTGGTCACCAAGAGGGAAGAACAAGATAAAAAGAGCAACAGAAATTTGATATCCATTCATCCATTTTCTATTCTTCTTTTTATGAGCATGGTGGCGGGTGAGTTGGAGCCTCTCAGAACTGACTTTGAACAAGAGGCGGGGTACACCCTGAACAGGCCAACAGCCAGTCATATGTTCAAATAGACAAACATCCATTCACACTCATATTTGTACGTATGGATAATATCACCTCTTCGTTGAACACATTCATGTTTTTTAGATGCGGAAGGACCCAGAAAAAAAACCTACGCAAACATGGAGAGAAGATGCACACTGAATACCACTCTCTCTCGACTTGGTGTTGGTGAACCGTGAAGGGGGTATCAGATTTAACCTGTCTCCTATTTACAATAACTTGTTGACCACCAAGGGACATAGACATGCTGTTCTCCACTTAGTAAATAAAAATGTATTGTACTGTAATAAAGAATCAACAGTTTTTATTTCTTAAATCCACGTTGTCCATAACAGTACACTTTATTTTCTTGTTGAAAAGCAAAGCTAGTTTGATTAAAACAGCTGTGCTGTGATGTCATTTTAGAAAATAAAATTGATTACAATTTATATAAATGAATTTTTATACATTTTAAAAAAAAATAATTAATCTAAGTTGTCCTTTATTTATTTACTCTACATAGAGCTACAAAAAATAACTTCGGTGTAGTTAAGATTGGCAATGAGAAAAACGTGAAAAAATTGCCCTGCTTTGAGCAGCTGATCCATGTGTCTAGATACACTTTCTTTTCGTGCTCTCTCTCATTTTTTTCACTTTTATTAATGGTGTTCTCTTTCCTCTGTAAGCTCTTAAAACAGAGGGAGTGCTCTCCTGCACCCCCTCCAGGACTCCCTGAAGGGTGGGTCCTTTGAACTGCAGAAAGAGTACCGTGAGGCTAGCCTGCTGCTATTCACGGAGTCATGGCGAACAGCGGTTACTCCGGACAGACGGCGAGTTGGAAGGCTTTCAACTCGTATGAGTCAATCGGACGGCAGGGAGTGTTCTTGCTCATTTTCTTTCACTTTTAACTTTTTTTTTTTTTTAATCAGGAGTGTTCCCGATTACGGGAAACATTCCCATCTCCGGAATTCTTTGAAAAAGAAATTCCTTCACCCAGAATAAAAACCTATGCATGAACATTTTGACTATGATATTACGTTATACCGGAACTTAGGCGGAAGTTCCGGTATCCGTAACCCGGAAGCAGACGTAAGCCCGCAGTAGCTTCAAAACATACACACAACGGAAGACATGACGGAAGAAACATATTCACTTCACCTTTTCCTATCATTGGATCCGAAACGACGACGTGTAAGTGACTTGTTATTGGCGTGCGTTTTATTGTAATTGCGAAAGATTTTAACTTCTCTTTTAAGTTCTCTGCTAACGACTCCGCATCTGTGTGGAATGGCCTGAAAGCAATCACAAACTATACTATACTATAGAATGCCATCCCCCCAAACAGTGAACAATAAGGGTCTTGCTGATGAACTAAACATGTTTTTCTGCCGATTCGAAAAGGACACCCCCATTTCCCACATACATCCACCTCTACCAGAAACTACTCTATCTACCCCCCAACCTCATTTTCTCCCCGACAGATCTACGAACAGGACATGAGACGGCTCTTAAGCCCCGTTCACACGGCACACATTTGGTCCGACGCAGCTCCGAAATATTTTGTTGCGATGTATTTTACACCGGAGCAAATTTTGTGGAGCGTTCACACGTGCAAAGCCGCTGAGCGTGACAACTCCGCTAACTTGCGGTCACACGTGCACTTTCTGCTCCGGACCAAAACGACAGGAATGCGGAAGTAAAACAGGTTCGGGTC
>NW_017805556.1:200757-201042 GCF_001891065.2 Hippocampus comes
ACCCCTGCTGGCCCCTCTTCAGTTTGCCTACGGGGAAAACAGGTCTGTGGGGGACGCAGTAAACATAGGTCTGCACTACATCTGCGAGCACCTCGACAGCACAGGGACCTACGCAAGGATCCTGTTTGTGGATTTCAGCTCTGCCTTCAACACCATCATCCCGGAACTCCTCACCCCCAAACTTCTCCACCTCGGTGTGTCCCCTACGATCTGCCAGTGGATCCTCAGCTTCCTGACGGAACGGACACAACAGGTGAGACTGGGAGCAACAACCTCATCAACACC
>NW_017805556.1:201373-203073 GCF_001891065.2 Hippocampus comes
TGCAAGAATTAAAACAAGGGCACGGAAAATCCTACTGGATCCACCGCACCCTGCCCACCACCTTTTCCAGCTACTCCCCTCAGGCAGGCGCTACAGATCCATGCGCACCAAATCCAGCAGACACTTAAACGGCTTCTTCCCTCTAGCCATTAACTCCCAAAACAGTCACTGACGTAGTCACTCTTCCTGTTCAATGATCTTCTGTACCAACTGTACAACTGCCATAGTATTGTATTCTACCACTGATCACTTGAGCTCTGCTTGATACTTTGCACATTGTCTCACAGTTGTCACTGAGTGGTACCACCGCACTACGGTTCACTTACATTACGAAATGTCCTTCCATACTTATTTGTCATGTCGTTGTTTATGATAATACTAATGCAGCGTGTGATACCGGAGACAAATTCCTTGTGTGTTCTACATACTTGGCCAATAAAGATGATTCTGATTCTGATTCAGATTCACGTGCGTACTGTAGATTGCCGCACTAGCTTAAAAAGCAGCGCCCACTCAACACAACCGGAGACACGACGGAAGAAACGTGTTTGCTTCGCCGTTTCCTATCATCGGATCAGAAACGATGACGTGTAAGCGACTTTTTATTGGTGTGCGTTTTACTGTAATTGCGAAAGATTTTAAACCTGATTGCTGCACAAGAATCACCAGACATCAGTGATCATCAACGGGACAGTTACTTGCAACTAGCAACAAAACTGTATGATACGCAGGCAAACATTTTCATACACCAAAGAATGAATCGAACAAAACAACCCAAAATAGACTCATTTTTTCCCAAGACGGAAAAAAATCACCATTAAAATACTGTACTGTACTGTGTTGGTGTGATTTGTTGATACTCTACACCTGTACGGTATACTGTACTGCAGTTTTTGTTATATAAAGAGTTTTTGGACAGTATATTTTTACATTTTATTGCTTGTGTCGTTACACGTGCATTTTGTCACCATACTTGCAGGTTCAAGCCTTGTCCAGCCACCTAAAGCGGAACACAAAAGAGAATGAGGCCAGACGAATAAACAGGCTGTTCGCAACACAACCTGCGAAAGTGTACGCTCAGTGGCAGGGTCCTAACAACAGAGCTGACCCACCAAGACTGGAAACTGAAAGGTACTGGAAAGGCATATGGGAGAAGGAGGTTGCACATAACAGCAGTGCACAATGGCTGGTGACCCTGAGAGAGGAGCACAGCAACCTCCCTGAACAGAACCCAGTTACCATAACAGTGGCAGACATACAGGAAAGAGTCTCAGATATGAAGAACTGGACAGCACCAGGCCGGGACATGGTCCACACCTACTGGCTAAAGAAACTCACAGCACTCCATGAGCGCCTAGCAACACAAATGAACCAGTTGCTGAGGGATGGACTCACCCAAGATGGCTTACCGAAGGGCGAACGATCCTGATCATGAAGGATCCCTCAAAGGGTGCAGTCCCATCCAACTATCGGCCAATAACTTGTCTCTCCACAACATGGAAGCTCATGTCAGGCATCATTGCGGCTAAGATAAGTGGACACATGGATCAATACATGAGCGAAGCACAGAAGAGCATTGGTAGAGATACCAGAGGAGCCAAACATCAGCTCCTGGTTGACAGAGCAGTCGCACAAGACTGCAGGTCCCGACATACCAACCTGTGCACAGCCTGGATTGATTACAAGAAAGCCTATGACTC
>NW_017805556.1:205426-218431 GCF_001891065.2 Hippocampus comes
GAGGGCTGGACTGAAGGACAGCACAGAGGCACTCATCCTGGCTGCTCAGGAGCAGGCCCTGAGCACCAGAGCCATTGAGGCCCAGATATACCACACCATACAAGACCCAAGGTGTAGGTTGTGCAAAGAGGCACATGAGACGACCCAACACATAACTGCAGGGTGTAAGATGCTGGCAGGGAAAGCCTACATGAAATGCCATAACCAGGTGGCTGGCATAGTCTACCGAAACATCTGTGCGGAGTATGGACCCCAAGGTCAAAATGGGAAACACCTCCGAAGGTGGTGGAGAATGACAGAGCGAAGATCCTGTGGGACTTCCAGATCCAGACTGACAAGATGGTAATGACGAAACAACCGGATTTCGTGATCATAGATAAAGGGCAGAGGAAAGCCGTTGTAGTGGATGTAGCGGTCCCAAGTGATGGAAACATCAGAAAGAAGGAACACGAGAAACTCGAGAAATACCAAGGGCTCAGAGAGGAGCTGGAGAGAGCCTGGAAGGTAAAGGTGACAGTCGTGCCTGTGGTGGTCGGAGCACTCGGGGCAGTGACCCCCAAACTAGATGAGTGGTTGCAAGAGATCCTGGGAACAACATCGGACATCTCAGTCCAGAAATGTGCAGTGCTGGGAACAGCAAGGATACTGCGCAGAACCCTCAAGCTTCCTGACCTCTGGTAGAGGACCCGAGCTGAATGGGGGACGGACACCACCCAAGGGGTGAGACGAGGATATATTTATATATTTGTGGGTGATTTGGAGCCTATCTCAGCAGACTTTGGCCAGCCAATTCAGATTTTGCTCATCTTATCTTTATAAGATGACAAATTAAGGCAAATTTAAAATGGTCTTAAATAAACTTTGTTTACACTCTTGAACCTCCTCGAATGGGTCTGGCCTCCTCGAATGGGTCTGGCCTTGATGTGGCGAGGGGGCTTAAGTGTTCCGATGACCCTGCGGAGCAGTAATTATAAGAACAAAAACAATAAAACCACAGATAAAATTATACATAATAAAAGAAGAGATGAATTAAAATTGAGTATGCTATTTTGAAAAGGTGGTTCTTGAGATGGGATTTGAATGTGGGAAGAGAATCAATATTACAGATGTTGGGTGGAAGTGAGTTCCTGAGTGTGGGGGCAGAGCGGCTGAAAGCTCTGCACCCCATCTTGCTGAGACAGGCAGAGGGTACACAGAAGTGGAGTGAGGATGAGGACCTGAGGGAACGAGAGGGAACGGAAAGGTCAGACTGATAGTGGGCGGGGGGGGGAGGGGGGTGCAAGGTTATGGATGGCTTTAAATGTATAGAGAATATTTTGAAGTTGATTCTAAGTTTGACAGGGATCCAGTGGAGCTGTCGAAGGATGGGGGTGATGTGATGAAAGGAGAGGGTTCTAGTGATGATCTGGGCTGAAGAATTCTGGACCAGTTGAAGTTTATGGAGGAATTTGTGATGGACACCGAAAAGAAATGAATTCTAATAATCAATACAGGAGGTGATGAGACTGTGGACAAGTATAGCAGTGGTGTGAGGGGGGAGAGAGGGACAGAGACGATTGATATTACGTCGGTGGAAATATGCAGACCGGGTTGTGTTATTGATGTGGGAGTGGAAAGATAGTGAGTTATCGAGGATGACAAGGGAAGGGGACACAGTGGAGCTATTAATTGTGAGGGAGAAACTGTTGGCTTTGTATAGGGCGGATTTGGTACAGATGAGGAGGAGTTCTGTTTTATCGCTGTTCAGTTTGAGGATGTTATGGGTAAACCAAGATTTTATTTCTGAGAGGCAGTGGGAGATGGTGGAGGGTGGGAGGGAGGCATCGGGTTTGCTGGAGAGGCAGAGCTGGGTGTCATCGCGAAGCAGAAGCAGAAGTGTATACCAAAATTACGGAAAATATTCCCAAGGGGGAGAAGTTAGATAATGAAGAGGAGGGGTCCCAGGACAGAGCCCTGGGGCACACCAGAAAAGAGGGGGAACGATTGTGAAGTGACGGAGTTGAGTTGGGTGAACTGAGAGCGGCCAGTGAGATAAGAGTGAAACCAGCGTAGGCGGGTGTGGGTGATGCCTATGGTGGAGAGTTTATTTAGGAGAATGGGGTGAGAAATGGTGTCAAAAGCTGCACTCACGTCGAGGATGATGAGGATGGAGATTAAAACGGAGTCTGCTGCCATGAGAAGGCCATTAGTGATTTTTGTACTGTGACGGGGAAGGAAACCAGACTAGAATTGTTCGTAGAGACTGTTATCAGTGAGGTGGGAGTTAAGTTCAGAGGCATCAATTTTTTCAAGAATTTTGGAGATGAAAGAAAGGTGAGAAATTGGGCATAGGATATTGAAATCATTGGGATCTGAATCAGGTTTTTGTCAGGATTGGAGTGACAGCTGCAGTTTTGAAGGGCACAGGAACAATTGCAGTCGACAATGAAGAATGAAGGTAAGCAGGATTCGACCAAGACTGTGGGGAGGGGATCTACCTGGCATGAAGAAGTCTTGGATTTGATAATGAAGTCCGAGATTATTGAGGGATGGGGCAGTTCAAAAGAGGATAACAATTGACAAGGGGTGGGGAGGTCAGAGGAGGGGTACAGAGGAGCCCAGGTGCTGTTGGATTTTATTGACTTTTTCCACTGAAAAATAGGAGCAGAGCATTGCAGGTGTCAGAGGAATAAAAGTGGGCAATCTCCCAACGATATTGTCGGGAAATTGCTCCCAGTAGGGGCTCCCAAGGCGGGCCGGTCTCCAGGGTAGGTTCCACACAGACAAAGACCCCAGCGTGCCGGTACGCTGTGAGGTGGCAGTCCCAGCAACTGGCTATACTGCGAAAGGCCAACAACCGACCCAGGAGAAAATTCTTGTTTCGAAACTGACCAGAGAAAGAAGACCAACACAGTAACAGTCCTCAGCCTGCCCCTCGACCAACGAGTACAGATTGACATTCATCGTAGGATCCATGTCCGCCCCATGGAATGTCCAGACACTCCTTCAACCTGGAGCTGCCACCCAGCTGTCCCGACAGCTCTGCTGTGATAACGTCACCCTGGCAGGGCTCTGTGAAGTGTGATGGCAAGGCAATGGCAAAATAACAGCAGGCAACTATTGTTACATTTGGAGTGGCCCAGAGAGTCGGACCAGCCTTCATGGCATGGCTCATCTTAAGCTGAAGCTCTAAGCCAACCAGCACAAGATTCTGCCTCGCCTCAACTCCTCCCGACTCAGTGAACCTAACAACCCCACAGACTTCGGTTATCCTGTCCTTCTGGAAATGCAAGGGTGACAGGCTTGTCTGTGAAAAGCACAGAGGGATAACCCTGCTCTCCATCCCTGGCAAGGGCTTAACCAGGATCTTGCTTCGTCGTGCCCTTCCAGCGATCAGAAGCCGCCACCGTCCCCAGCAGGCTGGCTTTATGCCCAATCGCTCCACAATCGACCGCATCTATGTCATCCGTCTGCTAATAGAAAAGACCCGTGCTTACAGCTCACACGCGCCAGCCTCGAGCATCTTCCTTGGTCGCACAACGCCGCACCCACTGGTTCAGCCATGTTGTTCATCTGCCCCTAGACCATCCTAAACGAGCCATCCTCCACTTGGACCCAAAGGCCGCAAGCTGGAGACGACCAAGAGGAAAGCCTCTCACCCAATGGCTTGACGTCATTGAGGGCGACCTCCAACAGCACGGAGTTGCCCTGGAGGACGCAGCGGACCTGGCACAAGTTCGCCAGCTTTGGAAAAATCTGGTGCATATGGTCAGCTCAACGCGCAGGGACGGGACGCCAGGACCCTCGCTGGAGTACTTGTTAGTTAGTTACACTCTTGAAAGGCAGCATTGACAAAGTATTTCTGTAAATTTACCAGGTGTTCTGCCTCTTTGGACAGTAAGTCACACACTGGTTTTCTGCCAGGCTTCACGGAAATGCTGTGAATTACAGTACACAAAAGACCATTGTTTTTGTATACCTCCCAATCTGGCTGGCCAACTCTTTGGCACGGTTGCAAGTGTCCGCTGATGAGTTTTCACTGCCCATGTAGCAAGTAGTAAAGATAAGACGACAGAGCTCCCTTGGTTGCTGAGGAAAGTAGGTTTCATTCCCAACTAATCTGCGAACATCTTGCAGCACCTGGTTATCTAAGAGAATGGAGAGATCATTGCTTAATTCAATGTAAAACTACACTATCTGCTAATGTAAACCAATATATAAATTGCTTATCAATGAATTATGAAGTAACACTGGCCACAAATAAAATGTGTGAAAATCTACTCACCGCCGTTTTCTATGGCCTTGCAGACTTGCACACACATAGAGTAGACAATACAGGCAACAGAGGAGCTATCAACACCACCACTCAAAGGCAACAGAAAGCCTGCCTAAGAGGTACAGTAAAATCATCACATGTAATTCAAATTAGTTGCTGACAGGCAACATTAAAAAGTAAGATGCCATTTTACGCAATGTGACGTGTCAACTTGAGCTTCCAAACTCACCTGTCCACTTCTCCTTAGGTAGTCCCACAGCCAGCAGGCTGGCCCAAGGCTGGAAAAAAAACCACAGGAACCAACACAGAAGTGTTTACCTGAACAGTTGCACATACCACATGCAAGTACAAAAAATACTGTGTACCTAATTTCTTCCTCTGGTGTATGCAAGTTCCATGTTATTGGTTGGTAGATGGGGAGGCAGATATCATCATTACTGGATAAAGAAAAGTCCACTTTGATCCTATAACACTGTTTGGATTCACTACCCTGGTCAAGAAAAGTACAAAGAACAACAATATTACATCAGTGAAAGTATTGTTTGTCTGCCTTGAAATGTGTCATATTTGACCCGTAATGTTATGTTAAGCACATGTACGCTGATTCTACTGATTCTTTGCTTAAACCTCCTCACCATGCGCCTTATTTGCAGACCACTTCCACTGAATTGTGCATGAGTTTTCTGCAGTTTTTCAATGATGAGGTTGCTGAAGCTGGGGCTTTTGTTTCAAACACCATAAATCTTGCTTTCCCATATATTGCGCAGCTGCTCTACCTACCGAGCCACAGCGGACTAGTTGAAAATTTGAAATTATGTGTATTGAATGCACTGAGGTCCTTGCTCATGAACAACAGTCGGAGGTGAGATTCCAACCCCAAATCCCTGGGTAAATGGGCAAACAATTCAACCAAGTGAGCTAAAGCTCAGATAATGAAGTGTACAAAATAATGTTGAATTGTATTAAAGGGTGTGAAATACTGTCAAATGATATTGTGCAAACACTGTACATTGCTGGAATGAGAAGAATCACTGTCTACCTAATGTCCCTGTAATGTTCCGGAATTATCCAGATAATGGTGAATCCCACAAACGTAGACAAAGATAGCCGCCCGGGTTGAGGAGTTGAGGGTCTCCAACGTTACTCGGGTGCCCTGCTGACCACATTCCTGGCGTCTCTCCCTCATGTGGTTGTCCAAAAGGATGGCCAAGCTAAAACGTTCCTCCAATTTAGTGGTGTCGTTGTGAACCGCTAACTCATCCTTTGGGGAGGAACTTAGTCTGCGGCGGAAAAAGCTGCAGAGCCGCAGTCGTCAAACCTACTTCCAGCCGCTAATATCGGGAACGTATCAGAGTAGTCAGCGACTTACTGACTACCCTGAGTACACTCTAGTAATCGCCCCCGTGCCTCCTTTCCACCAACTGGGTGGTGGAACACCCGACGTAATTCAGCAAGGAAAATTGGGAAGGAGGACCAGAGTTCAGATTGTGAGTTGCTTACCGCCATAGCCCAAGAACTAGCCTCGCCAGACTTAAAATGAATGCTATCTTCAGACTATCAAGAAAAAAAGTGGCTGGTTGCTGGTCGAAGCTGAGACTACAATAGTGGAAAAATTGACCACACAATCTGGGTTCCCCACCATAACGAGGAGGGTGGGGTAGGTTGGGTTCTACCGGAGGTGGTCACACCCAATGTTGACAGTGTGGGTATCCGAGGGGAGTGTCCTTCGGGTGCCGAGCTGCTTGAAGCGGGTGAACAACTCCTCAACCCGGGTGGCTAGCGAGGTGACTGCGTCGCAGAGCTCTGCGAGCGCAGTCTCCTGTGGTCCCACCAGTTATCCTTGG
Organism: Hippocampus comes; assembly: GCF_001891065.2. Taxonomy (NCBI): domain Eukaryota; kingdom Metazoa; phylum Chordata; class Actinopteri; order Syngnathiformes; family Syngnathidae; genus Hippocampus; species Hippocampus comes. The sequence goes on from NW_017805556.1 coordinate 211,526, forward strand.
CTGGCCAACGGTTTAACCATCATATCCAGATCTATGGGATCCATGATCGAATTATTCTATAACGTTCTGGAATTATCCGGATAATGCTGGATCCCACAAATGTAGACAAGGTTAAGATTGCGGTGCAAAAAGGTTTATTAACAAAAGGAAAATCTATAGTGTTCAATGAACCTACCAACCATGCTTTTGAAATGTGGTAGGAAATCTTAGTACCCAGAGAAAGCACACACAAGTACGGGGAGAGCATGCAAAATACATATAGGAATACATATAGGAAGATAGGATTTGATAACTGGACCGCTGTACTGTGAGGCGGAGGCGCTAACCGGTTTTCCACCGTGCTGCCATTAACCGACATATGTTACACATTACATTCATGCCTATGGTGAATGTATTTGACGTTATGACCCCAAATTTAATCTTGGAAATATACAGTTATCAAAGTTGCTCACCATCTGCAGCTGACATGACTCTCCTCTATAGCAGTGCACATCCTCAAGATCCAAAGTGGCTGATATCACCTCCTAAAGCACAATGATGAAAAGTACTACAATTGACATGAATGGCAGGACAGCGAGCGATCCCATCATTTCCAATCTGCAAGTAGCCGTGGCTTCATTTTTGTCTAAATTGGTGCTTCGCAATTATTTTCTAATACACCCCCTCATTGGAAGAAGAAAATATTTCACACCCACCCAAATGATGACGTGACTATAAGTACAATAATTTATTTGTTGCAGCTCCGAAAAAAGGAGAGCTGTGGTGTTGTTTTTTTAAAACGCACACTTTATTAATGGTTTTCAAAGTCTCAACAAATACAGGTACGTCTTTGTCCGTATCAGTGCCTTCTCTTCTTCCGTTCGACTCGAGAGGCTTTCATGACCGCCTCGGAAAAACGTAAATTAACGATTCCTTCAATTAAACTACGAAAATTGAAAATAATGCATCAAAACAGAAAATCAAACGAGGAAATCACAAAATAAATTCTATAGCCTCACTACAGAATTTATTTTGTGATTTCCTCGTTTGTGAACAGTACACAACAAAGGAATAAATAAACACTTCTGAGACAGTGCAGTCTCCTCCAATTTAATGATCATTCTGTTGCAGCTACGCTCAAGGAAATGCCAAAATAAATTCTGTCAGGGGGCTATAGAATTTATTTTGTGATTTTCTGTTTTAAAGCATTACTGTATTTTCAATTTTTGTAGTTTCATTGAAGTAATCGTTAATTTACGTTTTTTGGAGGCGGTCATGAACGCCTCTCGAGTCTAACAGAAGAAGAGAAGGCACAGAGACCGACAAAGACGTACCTGTAGCTCCATCTAGTGGATGCATTGTAGATTGCGCCTTATAGTCCAGTGCGTGCAATATATGGAAAAAAAATTGTCAGTAGGCCATTCATTGAAGGTGCGCCTCATAATCCAGTGCGCCTTTTAGAGCGGAAAATACGGTAGTCATCACCTTTCTTTTCATCGCTGTAATGTGTCTCGAAAGAATTTGTTCGTTGGACTTCTTATCTACCACTCGGTGCGCGCGCGCGCACACACACACACACACACGCACACACACACACACACACACACACACACACACACACACACCACTTTGAGCTCAGATTCCCTGTGCACTCTCTGACTATAGGGGTGTTCACACGGCAACTTTTACTCTGGTGCAGCACCGGGGCTACACCCGTAGAGCGTTCACACATACAAAGTTAAACCGGTGTAGCCCCTGAAAACAGCTTAAACTGGAGCAAATTTAACCCTGCTCAAGGAGGTGGTTAAAAAATTTACTCCGGAGTAAATGCTCGTTTGCGGCGCAGCACCAATATAAAATTGGACGTGTGAACACTGCGAGAGTAGACTCACTACGAGTGAGATGCGTGAGAAGAGTTGATTACATATGGGTATTGAATGCGTTGCTTTCGTGCTCTTCTGTATTTCAGTCATCTTTCCTTTCTCTCTCTCATCCTTTTACGGTGTCTGATAGATTGCAGTGCTGATTTTTCTGGAGAAGTATAAACCATAGTTTTTCGATATGTCACAAACAAGGCGGAGAATAGGGAGTGCACTTTATGCATGTGCATATTTTATTTCCGTATTATTACTATCGTATTGCACGGCCGCAGAAACTGCCGTGTGAACGCAAGTGGGGCTGCACCGGGGTTAACACGCTTTTCTTCAGTCAGCAGCTTTTTTTGTGTGAACGCTCCACAAAATTTACACCGGTGTAAGATATATCGGAACAAAATACATCAGTGCAGCACCGATGCAAATGTGTGCCGTGTGAACACCCCTAATAAGAGCACCACTGCCAGCTCCTGGTAGTAGATGTGCAATGACAATTTAATCCATCCATTGTCTGACCCTCTCATCCTCAATAGGGTGAAGTATGGCAAAAACATCTATGACTGTTATATACATTCACAGAAAAAAATTGGAGTGTTAAAATTTGGGTGTTAGATGTTTCAGAGTTGATTTCAACCCCCAAGGCGTATTTGTAACAGTGAGTGTTGGAGTTATTTGACACAGTGGATTTATTTAGTGTTAAACCAACTCTGCAGATAATTAATCAAACATAGCTCCACCCACGACTTGATTAGAATACGACTACTACTACTAATAATAATAATAATAATAAAAAATGCCCAATAATGTAATACTTTCTTCCACTATAGGTAAAAAATGTTATTACAATGTCAGTCAGAATTTGTATGACATTATTTGTGAAATTATTGCATTAGTGGGTGCTACACTCCATAAGACTCAAAGCTTCTTCTGTTGCTTAGTTAATTGAAGACAACATTATCCATAGTGAACGTGACCATGATGTGTAGCGTTGAGCTCAGACCCCACCAAAATAAATAGTATAATTTCCAGACTTACCACCTCAGTTAAGGAAAACTGTGCTCCATGTGCCACAACGTCCCCGTTGATGACCACCATGGCACAGCCATCATAATAAAGTCGATCTCCATCACATCCTCTCTGATTTGCATACAGGTAAATACCTCCACTCTGTAAGTGCACCAAAAATACACAGACCGTAATAGAATGACAATCATAAGCCTGATGAAAATTTAACAATAACAGATTGATTTTCAAATACTGTACAGTTCAGCTTTTATTTCCAGGTATGTACATCTGGATGAGAAACAGCCTAAGCTACAGAATGTTTTGTCAGGAAACAAGATTTTTAGGGGAGCAATTCTATTGAAACACTCCAAATCAATCATAAGAGCTGAAATGAGCCCGTTTTGAGAGGAGGTCTTGTCTCATGCAAATGAGCAACTGCTCATCTAGCCCCCTCTCCAGCAGAGTGAGCTCACGCTGGGAATTTTAAACCTCCAATTACCTTTTGAGTCAATTTAACCCCATTTGGTGTTTAGGTCCATAAAAAGTCATTGTTTTTTTTTTAATTCATTTTTCCTTTGTTATGCTTTTTTAACCCTCTATTTTCATTTGGTCTAATTGTTGCAGTAATATCTTAAACTCTGCTGTTTTACTGCAATCTGTGTTTAACCTGAAATAGGTTTAAGGTTTCTTTTCAGATAATGGTCTTTTTTTTTTTTTTTTTTTTTTAAGTCAAGAGAAAAACTGTGATCTAAATAAATAAAAGAATATTGTCTGGAAAAAAAGAAACCGTGCGTCGTGACCGAAAGAACAAGATCGGATACAAGCGGCCAAAATAAGTAAACCGAGACTGCACTACACGAATGAATGAATCCAACTCAAAATTTGTCAGAGAAGTCTGAAGTATGAGGGACCGTTCGAGACATAATTCAGGAATAGCTCTCATTCACACGACTGAAATGCTTTCACACACATTGCAGAAACGCTGTCATACAAACTAGTGAAATTTTTGCTGCTCAGAAACACAACTGAAATGCACTCATACACGTTACTGAAACACTCTCACATGCATATGACGTCAGAAAAACTCCTTCATTCATATTTCAACATAAAACTTGTCGGCTGCCCCAAAGCCATGAAATAGCCGAACTCAAGCAACAGCATAACTTGGTGATGAACTGTGTCGTATATAAACATAATAACAAGCCATATAGTTGTCATATACTCGTTGATTATTGTCTGACAAAAACGATTTTGCTCATTGAGTGATTATGAATACTTTGATGTGAAAGGTGCATTTCACGTGGAGGAAATGACAATTTGAACAGCCAATCGGAAGTCGTGTGCTTGTAAGGAGCCAGGTGATGTTAGAGAATGGGCACGCTATACACTGGCATCAACCTTCAACCAAAGGTGAGGAAGGAGACGGCGCTCCGATTGGAAACGTTCTGGTTTTCTGCTTCATGATGCCGAATAAGTAACTGGCCTTTGGGCTTAAGAGCAAATGGGCCTTTGTTTACTCACAGAGGCAAAACAGAGTTTCACCGCCATCGCTTGGCAATACCACATTTCCGAACCACAATTTAAACTTTTTTGTGCCCGGTGTCCCTAATTAGGTGGCCACCAAATTTACTGTATTTTCCACACTATAAGAAGCACCTAAAAGCATTCAATTTTCTCAAAAACCGACAGAGCACCTTATAATCCAATGCACCTTATATGGATCAATATTCTGATTTCTTGGCCATAGTATTTTAAATCTTCTGTAAAGTGATTTGTTACAGCAACAGCGGCTGGAAAAGCTCTATATAAATATAAGTGGATGGTATAGTACAGTATTCCCTTAGGGTAGCTCCATTTAGTGGATGCATAACGTAACCCCAGTTACTATTGTGGCATCTACTCTATGCGCCTTATAATACGGTGCACCCTATATATGACAACAGTTTTAAAATAGGCCATTCATTGAAGGTACGCCTTATACTCCAAAGTGCCTCATAGTGCGGAAAATATGGTATACTGCACTGTATGTGCAGTATATATTTATTTTGACACACACACTAAGAGATTTAAGAGTTTAATAACCTTTTGTCTCCTGACAAAAGGCATGTTTTATTAGACTTATACAATGAAATTGTGCTCAGTGACTGTCTGGAGAGAAATGGCATTCATTGATGGAAATAGCAATTGAAACTGCATCTGCTTATATTGAATCGCATAAATGCACTGTACACTGAATGTATATAATTTTAATGTTTATCCCATCTAGCATTATTTTCATCCTTTAATTTTTTTCTAGTATATTACATGTTTAATACATTTATTGTTAAAAAAGTGTCGGATTTGCGTACAAGCGTGTTGCAGTGTTTACATTTTCAACTGTGTGTGTGTGTGTGTGTGTGTGTGTGTGTGTGTGTGTGTGTGTGTGTGTGTGTGTGTGTGTGAGAAAACGTAGATGTGCGCACGAGAGCCTTTCAGTATTGGGTATGAGCACATTTCAGTTGTGTAAATAATAACATAAGCATTTCACTATTGTGAGAGAGTGAAGGTTGTCCAAACCCGGTGCTCAATGGTCGACGTCCTGCCTGTTTTCCGTCTCTCCATGCTGCAGCACCCCTGATTCAAATTATCTTGCGTCTTCATAGCTTGCTAAATCAGGTGTGTTGGAGATGGAAAGCAGGCAGGACATCAGAAATTAAGCTTCTGAATCAAGATACCACTGTATCTGATCCAGATGTAAAAAAAAAAAAAAAGAAAATACAAAACAATATAATTCGAACATTGTCCTTAAGTTGTTTGACTATTAACTCTGTTAAGATATGATTCCTCTCTGTTAGCTGGATTTGAAAGAAACAATGTAGAATGCTGTTGAAGGTATTTCCTGCTTACTGTGATTACAATCACCTTTGGTACCCCCTCACCCCCACTACTTTTACGACCCCTCCAGAGGACATGTCAACATCAAAAGAGGAACTGTTATCTCAAGTATCTGTGTTGCAGCTATTGAGGGACTGCGCTTTGCTATGAGTACTATTGATCTCAGTCTCTTTCCTGAACATTTGTTTGCACACTTAAAACAACGTATGTGGTGTTAAGGTTTATCTTCTTCCTCCTTGCATATTGTCTCTATATAATCTCATGAATGTGTTTCTTCTACGCTTCCTGATTCAAATCTGGACCCCTCAGGAGCCCGAATCGATTCGTAAACTGCAGAAAATAAATTAAAACCCTTCGAAGGAACTGTTCATCGCCTCCAGCCTTTATTTGGTTAACCAACATCCTCATCATCTGAAATTCAACGAACACGCGAGGAAGAGAAAGGCCCCTCTTCCCCCAACAACTCATACAGTTGTTCGCAAAGAAGTGAACTTCACCCCAGCTTTGGGAATGACTGACTAAATCAGGGAAGCTCTTGTTCGCATCCACCTGTTCGCAGTTAGCCTGTTCTTATAGGGAATGTTCCAAACAGGTTTTTGATGAGCATTCTTCAACTTTCTCAGTGTTTTTTGCTACTTTCCCCAGCTTTTTTGGAACGTGTTGCAGCCATAAAAATGTTCATGACAACTTGCAAAGTTTGAACATTAAATGGCTCATCTCTGTCCTACATTCCAGTTCATATACCGTATTTTCCGCACTAAAAGGCGCACTCTATTATGAGGCGCACCTTCAAAGAATAGCCTATTTTGTATTTTTTTTTTCATATATTGAACGCACCACACTATAAGACGCAATGTACAATGCATCCACTAGATCACAAGTGTCAAAGTGCCGGCCTGCGGGCCAAATCCGGCCCGCGAGAATGTTTTCAGTGGCCCCTGGGATGATATTGATTTTTTATTATTAGAACCGGCCCGCGGACCGCAGCAAGCCGAGAGCCCGCAGATCTTTTACACGCACCAAAACTACATTTCCCACAATGCAACGGTGACGCGCCAAGCAGTCGGCCGCTTTATTTAAATATTTATTCGTCTAGCAGTCGTTCCCATAACAGTGACATTAGCTTTCAGATACCCATCAAAAATGGCAAAACGGAAGGTGGACACTGAGAACC
>NW_017805556.1:218863-221845 GCF_001891065.2 Hippocampus comes
TTATAATATACTGTGCAATCACATACTAAGAGTTTTTACTCAGTTCAAGTTTAAAAATTAAAGTATAATATTTGCTTTCGCTGCTTGTTACTTCTTGAAGAAAGTGTTGTTTTTGGTTTATACATTTTTGCACTTTATTTTGTTGTTTTTCAATCCAATTATGTTTTAAAAATATTTTATTCGAGTAAATGATCGAAAATTACTGCACTATTATTTGTTTTTCTTTTAAGTAAATTTAGCCTACTTTTGCTAAAAGAGAAAATATGGACTAGTGATAGTGCCTTGAATAATATCGGCTTTTTTCATTCATGTTATGGGTATTTTTATACAAAGGAAATTTTTTTGTGCCTGTTGAAAATTAAAGTTTACTGACATAGCCATAAAAAAATGTTGCTTTATTTATCTGACCGTATTGGAATGTATTTGTTAGGTTTTCAGTCAATTAAATTTGGTTCAATAAACAATATGTGGTTATTTTTAAAATTTTCAATGAACATTCGATCAGTCCGGCCCTCGGCTTGCAGCAAAAATTTTTATCTGGCCCTCCGTCCATTTGACTTTGACACCCCTGCACTAGATGGAGCTTCGATCAAGGAAATGCCGCCACTCGAGTGAAGCGTGCCTCAGCAGTCCATAGTCCGCTGCTCTCTGCTGTGCACGCGAGCGTAGGCACGTATGCACATCGTTCAACCAATCAGCGCCTACGCAACCCACGTCACAGATCAAAGAAGCTTTGAACAACGACAACAGCTAAGCTTTAGCTGTTGAGTGGTGTTGCTACTGTAGCCATTATTCAGCTCTTTGCATTATTAGCTTAACGACACATTGCGGACAGATATACTTTGACTATGGTATGACCTCGACTTGAACTGCCTTGGCAACGAGAATAATTTTGACACCTTTCAAGACGAAGACCAGACAACGCTGTGCATGCATCTCCGAGCTGACTTGCGGTTTCACACCTACAGTTTTAGTCGAACCTGTTCGAGACAAAAGTGCTGCAACAATGATGTTATTCGTAAATGTCAGTATTGGAACAGTTTCTGGAGAAACAGAAGTGTTGCAACAGTTAGTTATTCGCAAATGAAAGCATTTTTGGAGAAGTGAAAGCACTGCAACAATTTGTTTTTAGTAAAAGAAAATATTTGGTATTATTTTGGGAAAAACGGAAGCCACAATAACAGTTATCAATAAAACGAAAGTGAAGTATCCATTGGGAGCTACGCCCTGTTTAGAGTATATAAGATTTGCATTGAGATATTGCCTCCGCGCATTCGTGCGCTAATCATAACCATTGTTTTTTCACGCTTGTGCCCTGAACGTTCAGATAAAATCTTCTTGTAATAACTTCTCCATTTCCAGCCTCTGATTTCACACCTCACCTCAGCCCGAATTCAAACGAACATGCGGAGGACCTGGAGGACGCAGAGGACGGTGAAAGGATCCCGCCGCAACCACAACATCCTCTCCGCTCCCCACCTCCAACACTACAGAATGATGAAATGTGAGTAAAACTTATTTAATAAAGCAGCGACACAGTTCACTTAACCACCAGCAAGTTATAACATTGACTCATAAACATAGAACTCTCTTGCCACTGCTCTATTTCCGTGTTCAACTGCGTAACCCGATCGCCTTAAGTTTGAACATGTTGTAAGCATGTCTCTGGCAAGGAGCCATTTTGGGGTCGACATATTACCTTAATAACAATACATAAGGTGCCACGGATTTCAAGGCGCGCTGTGAGCTTTTAAGAAAATGGAAGGTTTTTAGGTGCGCCTTTTCGTGTGGAAAATCCAGTAGGTTGAACATAATTTGCAAATCATTATGTTCTGTTTTTATTTGTGTTGAAAACAATCTCCCAATTTCATTAGAATTGGGTTTGTAAAAGGTGAAATGTTGATCAATGGTTTCATTTGTCACATGAAACCCAAATGTTTTTAGTTGATCTACCTTGGCTGTAGCTGACTTGATCAAGTTGAGTCTCTGGTTTGCTTTGCGGAGCTCATGGTGGCTTGCAGAGGAATTTGTAAAGATTTCGACACCATCAAGACCCATCTGAATATGAGGGCTAAATAAAAGAGTAATTAATCAACAAATATTTGGGTTATTGCTGCTTTGAAATTACAGATTACTGGAAAAAAGGATCTGTTAATTTACCTAGAGGGGTGCCATAACTCTTCACACATCTCTGTACCAATACAGGTATCCCTGGTGGAGAGCACGCAGTCTCCAAATGGGACTGTATCCTGATGAGCACAAAGGCAGTTTGGTACTGTATTGAAAGCACAAAATCATACGCTATACAGGTGATAATTGATTTACCTGCCCTGTGACCTGCTGGATCATTCTTGGCAGAAAGTACTCCTCTACAGTCCTGTAATATATGAAAGATAGTATAAAAGATGCAATGAATGGTAACTTGTGTTACACTGGTGCTATGTCCTGTAGGTCCTTCACAGGTACACAGGTCTGCTCCCACGGTCCAAAATCCCATACGTTAGCCAAGGGCTCGTAGCCATAAAAGGCTTGGGTGTAAAATCTCTCTTGAGCCAGCCTCCCACCATTTGATAACGGATGGAAGTCAAGAGGATGTGTTTGTAAAGTTTACATTGAAACGTTCTTGGAACCATGAAGGTCAAGCACCGGCGGTTTTAGACAGTTTTTACCTGGTGTGGTAACAGGGTGGCAGGAGGTTCAGTGGGGAAGGCGGAGGTTATAATCTCTGCCCCTCTGCACATGCGCACACACACACACACACACACACACACACACACACATTTCTAATTCATGTTTCATATTCTGTATTCCCTGGCAGGTTTTATCCATGTCAATGCGACCACTGGCAATGCATTGTGGGAAATCTGAAGAGGTCAAAGCATTCCATAGAAAATGGGTCACGATGCAATTCTTAACATTAGCATTCGCATCGTCGCCACCTGTACTGAACTTTCTCTCTCTCTCTCTCTCTCTCTCTCTCTC
>NW_017805556.1:223916-249960 GCF_001891065.2 Hippocampus comes
TATATATATATAGACGCTCCCCCAGCTAACGAACGAGTTACGTTCCGAAGGATCGTTCGTTAGCTGAATTCGTTCGTAAGTTGCTTCAGTGCTATATTTTGTATGGAATGTATGTTTAAGGCTTATATATGTATGTTTAACGTTTATATACGTATGTTTAAGGCTTGTATGAGCAACCTGTATTGGTTTGTACTGAAAAATAAACATTTAATAAAATAATATGTGTGCAACACAACATACATCGTGAATACAGTACAGTACTACATATGTTAGAGAGAGAGAGAGCGAGAGAGAGAGAGAGGGAGAGAGGGAGAGCGAGAGAGAGAAGAGAGAGAAACACACAGTATGTACATCTACATAATAAGATCCTGTAAATAAAATGAAAATGTACTCGAAGGATTTTGTTTTATTTTATTTTCGAAGAGGATTTTATATCACGGGGACGAGAGGGTCTTCGTCGTCGCTGGAATGGGCTTCAAGAGTTACTTCCTCCTTCGTAACATCAATGAAGGAAGAAGTTGAGGGTCCAGGAGAAGAAGATGTGGGTTGACGAGTATCTTCCTTGGAGGGAGTAGAAACTGGCCGAAATAAGCGATCTAACGACGACTGCACAGTTGTCTTCTTTTTCGCATCATAAATGATGCGGTAGCACTGTATGGCATCATTCATTTGATTTGCAACCTTTGTGCAACGTTCAATATTTGGGTCTTGCTGCTCGAAGAGTGCGATGGCTTTATCGATGAGCGAAAACCCCTCGGCCAAGAGTTTCGTCTCGAATTTCTTCATGGGGACAGGCGTTTCGTCCTCCACCTCCTTCTCGACACGTTGCTGAGCCTCCAACTCCATGAGGTCTTGGTTACTCAATTCCTCCCTATGGGACTCAAGCAATTCCTTGAAGTCCTCCTCCTCCAGGTTAAGCTCGAGTTTCTTACTTAGCCCGACAAGAGTGCTGAGAATGTCCTTATTGATGCCCTCCTGACCAAAGCCACGGAAGTCGCTGACGAACTGAGGGCATAGAGGCCTCCACACGGCGTTGAGGTTGACCTCGGAAACCTCATGCCATGATGCTTCAATGTTTTTGATGCAGTTAAAGATGTTATAGGACTTCCAGTAGCTCCGCAAGGTCATCTCGGGGTCAGAATCCACTGCTTTCAAGGCCATCTTGTACGTCCGTCGGGTGTAATATTTCTTGAAATTGGCGATAACGCCCTGGTCCATCGGCTGCAGAAGTGAAGTTGTATTTGGCGGCAGGTATACAACCTTGACGTCAGGATGAAAATCATCCAAGTGCGGGGGGTGGCCAGGGGCATTGTCCAGCACCAGCAGGATCTTGAATGGAATTCCATTTTCCCAACAATACAACTTCACTTCTGGGATGAAATGGTGGAAGAACCAGTCCTCAAATGCAGCGAGTGTCACCCATGCCTTGGTGTTTGACATCCATATAACGGGGAGCGAGCTTTTCGTCATGTTCTTCAGGGCTCGAGGGTTAGCTGCCCAGTAAACTAGCAGCGGCTTCAGCTTGAAGCTCCCGTCAGCATTCGCCCCAAGCATGAAGGTTCAGCGGTCTTTAGCCGCTTTATATCCGGGCATCGTCTTCTCCTCGTAGCTAATGTAGTTCTTCTCGGGCATTTTCTTCCAAAACAGACCTGTTTCGTCAACATTGAAGACCTGCTTAGCCGAATAGCCACCCTCCTCGATGATCTCCTTCAACACTTGGGGAAATCGCTCGGCAGCCTCTTTGCCCGCAGAAGCTGCCTCTCCGGACAAGGCCACATGGTGGAGATTAGCCCTCTTCTTGAAAGGGAAAAACCACCCGTGGCTGGCAGAAAACGTTTCTTCGGCAGCGCTTTCCCCAGCCTTAGCCTTGACATCCGCAGAGATAGATTTGGCCTTCTCCCGAATGAGCATAAGGCTCAGAGGAATACGCCGCTGCTGCTGATCCTCGAGCCAAATGGTGACAATTTGGAAGGGGCTATTTCTCATATAAGGTAGACTAGCAATGGCCCTTTTTGCTTTCTGAGCAGGAGCCAGCTTTTGTGGCCCTTAATTCCTCCAGGCACTACCAAGTTTGCAGGTAAGCATGTGCTACCCTTGACCAATTGGGTTTCTGAGATGAAAACATCCATCCATCCATCCATTTTCTTATCCGATTTATCCTCACAAAGGTCGCGAGTGCTGTAGCCTATCCCAGCCATCTTCGGGCAGTAGGCGGTGTGGGGACCCTGAACCGGTTGCCAGCCAATCGCAAGGCACACAGAGACGAACAACCACCCGCGCTCAAATTTACACCTAGGGACAATTTTGAGTGTTCAATCAGCCTGCCATGCATGTTTTTGGAATGTGGGAGGAAACACAGTGCAACAGATTCACATCACTTCAGCCTTGATAGCTTGAGGTTTACCAACCGAAACTTTGTCCAGGGTGAGAACCAACGCATCTCTCTGTAGATGCCATGGTTGGCCATCAGCATCTTTGGCCGAATCAGTAGGATTTGTCTAACAGGAAAGAGAATAAATCAGTTAGTTCATTCGTCTAGTTCAGGGGTCGGCAACCCAAAATGTTGAAAGAGCCATATTGGACCAAAATAAACAAAAAACAAATATGTCTGGAGCCGCAACAAATAAAAAGCCTTATAATGAAGGCAACACATGCTGTATGTATCTATATGAGCTATATTAGCCCGCTATCTACATGACTAAGTTGCCTACAAATACACAACGGGCATTCATGATTAAAAGTTTTTTTTTTTCCCCTGCAGTTCATCCTGTAGAGGAGGGGTACCCAAACTTTTTTTGACGGAAGATCTACTTTTCGAAAAACCAACCTCCCGCGATCGACCCATTACCGCACACACGCGCATACGCACACACACACGCATGCCGTCATGAGCGACAGCCATAACGGCCGCTGAGATGAACAAGGCACGCGACGCACTTTCGCAGCGTGCTAACTATCCTAGCTCACGTGTTTCAAAATGCTTCTCTTGGCCGCCGAGATTCCCATTCTTAGCAAGTACCCTCGGTGAATTATACATGAAATTATACATGAAATTTTTTTACAACAGCCCCCTGACTGACATCCCGCCCTGCTAATTTAAACGAGTGTCACAGGCTATGACGCAGTGACAGTTTAAAGCAATGTTAACATTTAATATTTATTCAACACATTTTTACATCGGAAAACGTTAATTTTTGTGTCATGTTTGTCCTCTGACAGCTGAAAATAATTCAAATTCTTTCGTCTTCTGCTGCAGCTGGGCGTATACATTACCCGTGATTTCTTCGACACGTCTGGTGATTCTAACCGCTGATAGACTCACGGTATTAAAGGCGTCTCTTCGGGAGACACCTCCTGTGCGACAGCATTCATGCATTTCTTGACAAACTTTCCATCAGTAAAAGTTTACCGCTCCTTGCTATCAGGTGAGCAACCAGAAAGCTAGCCGAACAGATGTCTTTATGACGGGATTCACAGTGTCTCCGCAGATTGTACTCTTTGAATAGCGCCACCGCCTCTTGACAAATGAGACAGACAGCTTTTTCTTTGCATTTAACAAAAATATATATACAGGTATATATAATCGTTTCTCCACTTTGGGTGAAATCCCCTGCATTCTGAATCTTTTTTTTACCTCTACCTACCTTTTCGCCATGATTATCTTTGAGAGGGGCGGGTTCAGGATTTTTTTCTGGAGTTGCCAGATAACGGCACAGACCGCAGAAGGATGGACAGATGTCACGTTATATGTGTTTATGAAATAGTTACTAGCTAATAGTTAATGAAAATAGTTCAGAACTAAGGAACACTTTATTGCAAAAGCCAAACTCTATGATCAAATACAAATTCACATAGATGAAAAATAAATCAAAATACTCTCATTGTATTGTTCAGGGGGGCCGGACCAAATGTGGAGGTGGGCCGGATTCGGCCCGCGGACCGTAGTTTAGCGACCACTGCCTTAGACAAATGTGCAATTTACTTTTATCATTCACATATATCCATTGCAACTGATCCCACTGATTGTACAAAGGCGCAAAACTTTAACAAGTAATTGAAAAATATAGTAATGCGCTTTAAGATGAAATGAGATTTATAAAGAAAGGAATTTTTCAACCATTTACACATGTGCATATAAAATCTAAATTTAATCCCTGCCTACAGCTTACAAACTAAGGAGAGTGCTATTAAACGTGTAAAGAATTAAGTATTCACATGTCCTTGATAGCGTCTGCTGTGTTGGGTCTGTCTCAGTGACAGATGAGGCGGCTGTGGTCTTCTACTCTGATCTAAACAGTGTGTCCCCTCGCGGATACTCCATGAATTGCACCCTATTAAAATATTAATTCCGTGTCTTTTATGCTATTTTTCACTTTTAAATTATCCCACAAGCCTGATGGAACCTCCTTGGGGGCCAGTTCTGGCCCGCGGGCCGTACGTTTGACACCACTGGTTTCAAGGAAGGCTGGCCACGCCCCCTTTTGCCATATATCTTAAAATTTGGCGGACCGTAGCTCCCAAACCCATGCTCCAATTGCCTAAAATTTAGGCAATTGAAGGAAAAGGCAGATCACAAACATGGGAGTAGTCTACCCATCTCACTTTTGTTATGAATACTGGATAACAATATACCAAAAATAACCAATTTCTATTCAATGATCCCATTCAGACCAATATTAAAGGGGCTCCAAAAACAAAACAAACAAAAAAAAATCAAGTCTATCCACCCTTCAGAAAAATAAATCTGAGGGGGACAGGACCCAGGCAACTTTATATTATCTTATAAATATTATTTCTCAAACCAATTACAGTCTCTCATCAAATGGATACACCGAAATATAAAACATAAGTAACCTTGAGCTTTGCCAATGGTAGCTTTTTTCTGCATTTAAATTCACTTGCCTCTGCCGTGCCGACACTGTTTTTGAATGTACAAACCCAATTTAAAATAAAGACATATTTAACATAAGTGTTTAATGTTTTTATTTACGTTCAACACAATGTCCCAAAGTCAATGGAATTGCATTTGGGGTTTGAAAATAACGCAATCTGTAAATGCTCGTTTTAAAACGTTTTAAAACTTACCTGTTGAGAAAAATCACCCGGCAGTTGTAGCGTACATTGCGATGCATGATGGGCCTGAGGGAATAAAACACTCAGATCAATATAACACAACCAGGACTGGAATTTGAAGATGAAAGAAACGTCTTACCTTTCATTTAAAGTTTGAGTTTTTCAAAAGATTATTTGTATTTTTTTTATTTTTGTTGAAACTGTCATTATGATCTATCAGTATTACATGAAAAATATGAACTGGAGGAAAAAAAAATTGAGATATATAGCCGTCTCTGACTCCATAAATTGCTTCTAATTTAATTTAGAAGAAACCACCACGCTTGAAGAAAACAACCAATCAGAAACAGTCGCATGACTTATGAGGCAACAGGCATGAGTTGTGCACCCACAGGAAATTTCAAAGCCGGCACACCGCTGCGTCTTGTTTTGTTACATTAGAGAAGAAGGTCATTGGTAATCGAGTGTTGTCATAACCATCATATTTCTCATGTACTACTGTCATGTCATAACAACAGTCTTGATGAATATTACAACAATTATCCATACATATTTTTACATTACACTGCATTTTAATTAATTATTGTGGACTCCAGTAAACACATATATCTGAATTAATGAGAGTATTTAACCTTAATCTAGCAGACAGGGAGCCCTCACCTTTCACAGACCAGTTTGACTTTTATGATTTGGATTGCAACTGTGTCAAATTACAAGATGTGCAGGTTTAATGATGTCAAACACTACCTCTCCTCACTTGTTAAATGATTGACTGCAGACGAAAAAAAACAGCAACCCCTTCACAGAATGCCAACTCTGACTTCAAATGGGGAAGAATATGAAAAGGGAACATATCAATGTAACTATAAGTCTGGTATCGGGTCAGGTTTATTGCAACCCAGAACACTTAACCAACAGACAAGGAAGGAAGACAAGAGACTTGGATTCAGCTCGCTATAAGGCGAACGAACAGGTGCAATCTCCAGCCCATTCTGAAGTAAATTATGTCACTGAAAAACTACCTTCTGTGGTTCTTCAATTTAAAATAGAAAGCAGAGAGGTGGTATTCAATGGAAATTGTGCATTGTACACACTACGAGTGGGAGGAAAACTAAAAACAAATAGGATACTACTGACTTGTCTAAAAAGGGAAGTCCTGTAAAACACATAACAGAGATCTATAATCAACTCAGAAGAAAATAATCTCAAATCTGTGTCAGGCACTGAAAAACAGAAATACCTGTATATGAATAAAGGCTACATCAGAAAATGTAAAATTAAAAACAAAACAAAACAAGCAAAAAAAAAAAAAAAAAAAACACCACCACCTAAAATACAAATTGTCCATTGCAAAGTACATATTATTCGACCTCATGGTCAGGCGGAGGAAATATGTCTGCAAAAACTATATTTCTACTTTTTCAACCAATTTAACAACTGGAAAAGACACAGCGGTGTTTGAGGTACCAGCACCTATGGACGTCGACACAGATTTTTAGGCATGTCCAACCAATGTCTTTTGAGAGTCAATGTTGGTGCCTTTTAAAAAAATGCAAAGACTCTTCAAGGAATTTCAAATAAAATCTTTGCTCCAATGTCCTTATGTGTGAAAGCGCTTCAACAGAAGTCTGAAAAAATCACAAAGTAATAAATCACAGTGTTAAGAAAAAAGCCTGAAAAACAAGCACATGGCGAGAAATTAATGCTTCATCAAAATAGTGACAAGATGTTGACCCACTTTGTTTTTCATACAAGACAAACATGACTGAATTTATTGAATTCAGCATTTTGTTACTACTTACATTCCCACGTCACAAATAATGTCTTGGGTAATGGGAGACTCCAGAAGCTTCTTGAGAACTTCAAAACAGTGTAGCAATGTATCCGATTCATGAAAGTGGTCCGCACAACCATACCCACTATAAAAATGAGGAATTACAAGAGAGGTGTCAGTTGATATGAAAAGGCATACATTTTTAATAAAGATCTCCATTTTGGCTGAGACATTTCAAGAACATCAAAACATTGACAATTTGACATAGGAATGTACAGTAATTAGAGCTGTGTGACACAATCTAAAATCTACATGACACTTATTTCTTTATCTTTTATCTACACACACACTGCAGTTGGGTAACGGCACGGCCTGAAAAACGAGATGACAAACGTGTTTCTGAAAATGTTCAATTTCTTAGCACTTTCATTGGTCAAATGAGGGCATATTTAAATATGACATGAAGCATCAAGTTGATCAAAAAAATGGTCGCCGGAAATTATTTTGCACACCATCCCCACAGAAATTTCCAGGCCACCTAAGTGTCTACTGTACCTTATCAAAACCACTTATGACCTTATCACAGTCTATTGGTGCTCTTTCTTGCTGGAAAGTTGACACTGCAATCAGTGAAATGTTCCATGTAGGAGCATGTCTCATCAGGTGTTGCCACAATTACACGGAGCATCTGGCCAGGATGGCCCATTTTTCACTTACACACTCATTCTATTTTTTAATCAGGAAAATGATATCAGCCTGCGTTTTCAATTTTATCAATTTGTTTTGGAGAAATCAGAAAACAAACTACTCTTATCACGCCGCTTTCTCGTCAGCAATATAGCCACACCCCCTCCCACTTCACATGTCTTGGTGAGAGTCTCCAGAGGAGATGGGCACACTTTGTTTGGTATATACAAAATCATTGTAGATATATTGGTAATAATGTCAAAACCGGAGGAATTATTCTGCCCCAAAATATATGTGGACATCTCTTCTTATGCCAACTTCAACCTCTGAAAATATAGAGATTAGCTTCTCTTCAGCTGATTTATCAGAGAGTGAGGAAATGAGCAGCTTTCATGCAGTTTTGCTCATGCGGTATTTGTTGTCTTAGATACGACACCAAGATTCGCAAACACAATGCATTCAGAGAGGCTTTTCAGAAATTAATTGTTCGTAGGTCATTTGTATTTAAGAATTCAATCTAAAACCTTGACTTACTTTTTCCGCCTATCCTAAAAAGACTCATCGGTAAGCCACCGCATTCGGCTGCAGGGTTGGCCCCCTGGCTAGAGCCACAGGCTACAAATTATTCAAAGTCCATCCCGCCATCCATTTTCTTCACTGCATTGGGTCGCGCACGGGCATGCTGGATTTTTCAAAATCCAACATTGAAATTTTGACAAGCCAACCTCCAGTGGTTGTCTTACAGATACCAGCTGCGTTCCCCCTGCCACAGCTGCATGAATGATGGGTGTCCGGGACACAGACCGGCAGTGGGTGTTGAGCTCCCCCGGGGGGCTACATGTGGAGCGAGTGTTCGCGACGCAGAGCTCCTCCACTGGCCAGTAAGAAAACAGTTTAGTCTCACTAACCTTGCACTATTGGTGACCAAACATTGCTTGCCAGACTGGAACAGTGGCCAGCAACTTGCACAAGGAAGCATCTTGTCATGAATTATGGAGTAATGGCAGGCCTACCTAGGTACTGGTAGCTAATTCATTTAGCAATGAGCTACCATGCACACTCATGCAAAAGCAACAAAAGCTTTGAATTCATTTTCATTAATGTTTGTGATGTTTATTTTACAGGGCATCAAACCAAACACCAGCAAAATAAAAGTGGCTAACGCAGAGGTGGGCAAGCTGCAGCCCGCGGGCCGGATCGGGCCCATTGGTCTTTTTACTCCGGCCCGCCCAAGGTTGGTACACAATTAAGGTTCGATGTGAATGATTGCATTCATTTCATTTGGACTTGTAATGACAGGCATTTCAACGCCAGGTGGCGCATTGACTTGAAGTTGCAGAGCACAGGGAGGAGGGGGGAGACGGAGGGAAAGACATCTTATCTACCACCTACGGACCTCTGTATTGCTCTACTTCTACTAGTCTGATCACAACCCATTTGCAGCAATGCACTGGCTAAAATAGGTGATCAACAACACTGTTCTCATTTTAAAAAAATGATATGCATACAGTACTTTCATGCTTTTGTTCTGTTGATGTTTGATATGGACTGTCAACAAATGCATTTGTTTTTTTTTAATGTACCATAGCGCGTGCTGACCCGGCCCTTCTGTCAAATTTTAAAAGTCAATGCGGCCCCCGAGCCAAAAAGTTTGTCCACCCCTGGGCTAACTGGTTATTGGCTTCTGTGTATGTGAAAATCTTTACCGACATTGTCCATGTGATCACGGCGCATAGGTTTGATTTGTGTTCCTTTCATAAAAATGCGCTTTGGCTTGTTAAAAAGGGTGTCTATTTTTAGTTCTGGTGTGCAATGGAATCTCCTCTGTCACCTCGTTTTCAACTACACCTCATGCAGTATTTCTAATGTTTATCACAACCAAATCCGTGATGAGTCAATGAATATCTGGCCATTTGATATTGGGCCACTTTGAAATGTCTTCCTCCAGCTCTGTAATTCCATAAGGAACAGAAAGTTGCTTTACATCTGGTGATGTGAGTTTACTACAGTAGTTTTAGCAATCCTTTTCGGTTCATCTGCTTGTGTAGGTGTTCTCAAACGCCACCATTCTGCACTAACAATGCGCATGCATTCCGGTCATGTAACCTTTATTTACAAACTTGGAAAGGGCTCGATTGCACAAATCCATTTCCAAATACAGCTTCGAGCAGCTCTAACAGGGACTCACAGCCCTGGCCTAATCTGTGTGTAAAGTTTTCATGCATCCGTATCATGGTTTTATTGATGAATTTCCACGGCAACAGCGTTTGCAAACTTTGTGTTGCAAAATCACTCAGGCCTAAACATTTTTGACAAGATATAAACATTGGGGCAAGTTTCAGCAGCTTTTATAGTCATGGCAATGACGAATGTTGAAATACAGTATATGTAAAACGGCGGACTTCCTGTTAGCTTTAGCACATGGCTCCAAGAGACTTTTTTTGTAGGTCCTGTGCTGTTTAATAGACCACCAAATTTTCGATCTAGGTGAAACATACAACCGAGGCTGCTTTGTTAAAAATGGCATTTTAGACTCTCAATATTAGCATTGCTTTCTTGGTGAACTGCAAGCAGCCATAGCAACAGCGTTCCACGAAAAGTCACAAAGTTCGTGTTTTAACATCTTTTCTGAGCAAATATGAGGTCGTTTTGGCTAACCAAATAATCAAGTTTGGAATTTCAGGACTAAGGATAACATTTTTTCAACAAAAAGAGGAGAGGCATTATTAAGCATTTCCTCATTTGTTGAAAATGAAATGTGAAATGCAAATTTTAATGGCCCATACCTGAAATACAGTATTTTGAAAATTCTTAAAAAAAAAAACAAAAAAAAAAATCTGCTGTTGTCCTCGGTCTTAAGGTGGTACAGCCGAAGTTAGAAGTCAATCGGATGAACTCTTTTGGGAAAGTGTGCTAAAGTATGATCCCTGTAAATGAGCAAAAAGTGGCCCTTCAAGATTTCATAGTTCTCTTCCTGTTCATTTGAGATTATCGCTGCAATGGACTTTTTTTTCACTTGGAGTACTACACGTGCCTGCCAATTTTCATAGGCGCAGGTCTAACATACCGGGATACTTTTTTACCTTGCCACTCTAGGTGGCGTTGCGGAGCAATTTTGTTTTCATCGTTTATGACAACTTTAAAATATCAAATGTAATTGGGTGTGTATTTATTTTAAATCTTTGCAGTTTTATTGCATTCCTTGGAAACTGACTTCACTAACTGGCTATTTTGAACCACATTTATTTTGCCGATGGATATTTGCATTTGATTTCATTTTTATGAATATTTTATTCATTTTACTGCGTTTAATGTAAGAAAGCATAAACAATTATCAGGATATATAATTTTGTACAGTATATCGAGATAAAATGTTCATATTGCACAGCACAATTACATGACATGAAATTAAGGCCGTTTAAAAAAAAAAAAAAAAATCACACCAAATTTCCAGCTCTGGGCCCAGTCTGTATTTGGCTCCATTTTCTTTAGCAATCTCAATACCTGTAGGAAGACAAAGAACAAAAAGCAACAAATGACTAGATAGACACATAAAGACAACGATAAGGACTCCAAATTTTCAATTCCAGTTTTGCTCTGTTTTATGTTTACTACATTTTCAATGTAATCTTGATTCAGTGACTTTTTGAAATTGCACCAGATTCAGTTTTTTTTTTTGGGGGGGGGAGATACCTTTATGTGACATCAAAGGGCATTATGTCACAGGAAAACTATAGGGGTGTTCACACGGCACATATTTGGTTCGGTGCTGCACCGATGTATTTTGTTGCGATATATCTTAGACCGGAGCAAATTTTGTGGAGCGTTCACACGTACAAAGCCGCTGTCTAAAGAGAAGCATGTTAACCCCGGTGCAGCCCCACTTGCGTTCACACGGCAGTTTCTGCAGCAGTGCAAAATGATAGAAAACAAAGAGCTGTCGTGTTGGTTCTTGTTAAAACATACACAACTCAAGCAACTACTGAACAGGCACGTCCTTCTCCTTCTCGGTCTCCGTGCCTTCTGCTCGAGAGGCGTAAATCAACGATGACTTCAATGACACTCAGAAAAGCCAACATAATGCGCGAAATAGAAAATCAAGAGAGGAAATCACAAAATAAATTCTATGGGGGGGTTGTGAACACACAACAGAGGAACAAACTACACAAAACAACTCCGAGACAGTCCAGTCTCCTACAAAAGGAAAGATGACGGAAGTACAACAGAGCACGAAAGCAATGCATTCTAGCCATATGTAATCAACTCTTCTCATGCGTAGAGAGGCTAACGAGCATTTGCTCTGGAGCAAATTTTTAACCCTGTAGCATTCACACGTACCATTTTACATCGGTGATGCCCCGCAAACGAGCATTTGCTCCGGAGCAAATTTTTAAACCATCTCCTTGAGCAGGGTTAAATTTGCTCCGTTTTAAGCTATTTTCAGGGGCTACACCGGTGTAACTTTGCACATGCGAACGCTCTACTGGGGCAGCCCCGGTGCAGCGCCGGAGCAAATGTTGCCGTGTGAACACCCCTTTTGTTAACAAAATACTGGAAAGTTTACAAAGAGTGCAGGTCCAGAACGAGCGTTTGTGAGTTAAAGCTTACATTGAAAATACTACCAAAAAAAGAAAAATTCTACAGTACAGAGGCAGTGGGAAGTGTAAAATAATGTATAAGTGTGATATACTGGACATATACTATTTAAGCTTTAAAAGAGATTGGTAGAGTGGCCACAAATTACAAAATACTCAGCAATTCTCTTACTTCAGAAAAATGAGCCAAGTATCAAATAATCCTTCAAATGGTTACTTGAGTATTTATTTATTTCATTGGGACAGTGCACATTTATCAACACAACAGTGTAAATGCGCCTCTAGCATAAATGCTAGTTTTCAGCCATCGTCCCAAATCAGGTTTCTGAACATAAACATCACAAATAAACAGTTAACATAAAATAACAAAATAATATAACACAACATCTAACATAAAACATGGACAGTCATGCAACCTTAACCACTTTTCTGCATACGCGGTGCTGTTTGAAGCTGTTCCAGATGAAAGAGGAGAGAATCAAAAAGAGTCCTTTCACCAGTGGATCAGAGACATCATGCTCAAAATGTGCACACGTCTGCTACAAGCTAAGTTTGGAAGTAAACAAGAAGCTGTAGCGTCCATTGACGAAAATAGAGATTGGTTCACTTCTCCTGTCCCATGTAAATCCATTTCAATTCCAAGCAGCAACTCTCAATTCTAAATACGCATCCATGCTAAACGCTGACGCTCCTCTCTCCTCATCCTTGGCTCCACGAGCCATCCATCCAACCGTATCAGTGTAGACCAGGGGTCTCCAACTCCGGGCCTGGAGGGCTACTTTCCTGCCTCTCCCAGCTGCAGCACACCTGATTTAGACGATCAGCTCATCAGCCAGCTCTGAAGCAGCATTTGAACGATCCTGATTATTTGAATCAGGTGTGTTGCTCCTGGGAGAGCTGGAAAACAGGCATGACAGTAGCCCTCCAGGCCCGGAGTTGGAGATCCCTGGCGTAGACTGTCCAACAGTGCCGACATTTCCGCGAAACAAAAAGGGGCTGTGAAAAACGCTGCCCATTACAAGCGTAAAGAAAACAAGTGTTCCAGGGGATATCCAGCAACGACAGTCAAATTGCGCCGACTTTCCTTCCAATCAAAATCAGTGCTGGTACATGCGAAGGCGCAACCACCAAGCACAGATTCTTCGCCTTTGATGAATGTCGTGGCCAAAAACGCTGAAAACAGTCCACTTCGTGTCCACATGAAGTAAAAACAAACAGCATGTGACAAAACAAAAGACAAAAACAACACAAAAAACGAAAAAGACAAAGCTCTTAAAGAGCGCTTGCAGACTGCTGTCTACTAGGGCGCCATCTTGGGAAAAAAAAAAATAGTAAAAATTCAGTGAAACAAGTATTCAAGTACTGTACACACATATATAGAAGTCCAAGATGGCGCCCGAGTAGGCAGACGTCGGCAAGTGCTCTGTAAGCCTTGCTTTTTTTTGTTGTTTTTGTGTTTGTTTTGTCACTTTGTGTTTGTTGCGTCGTGTGGACCGGATGTGGATTGTTTTTCAGCATTTTTTGGCCACGACATTCATCAAGGAGGAGACTCAGTGCCATTTGACTGTCATTGCTGGACAGCTCTGGGGCGCTTGTGTTTTTTTTTTGCGCCTGTAATGGGCAGCATTTTACACAGCCCCGCTTTGTTCAGCGGAGAGATCGGTGCTGTTGGTCAGTCTGCGGCTGGATGGATGCAAGGCTGAGGAGATGACAATGAGAAGAAAGGAGCGTCAGCGCAGAGCACCGATGCAGATGTGGAACTGGGAGTTGCAGCTTGGAGTTGAAGCGGATTACGTGGGACAAGAGATGTGAGCCATCTTTTTCGTCAATGGACGCTACATCTTCGGGCTTGCTTTCAAAACTTAGCTTGTAGCAGACGTGTGCACATTTTCAGCATGACGTCTCTGATCCACTGGTGAAATGACACTTTGATCCTCTCGTCTTTCATCTCTAACTGCTTCAAACAACAAAGTGTATGCAGGAAAAGTGATTCAGATTGCTGTCTGTCTGTGTCTTATGTGTTGTGTTGTGTTATATTGTTATTTTGACTTCAAGATGGCGCCGCGAGAGTGGCTGCCTTTCCAGCAGCTCCTATATTTTGTTCTTCTACTTCTTCCTTTCATAACTTTGCTGCTGTGAATTGAGAATTTCTCCATTGCGAGACGAATAAAAGATTTCTTATCTTATCTTATATACTGAAGTCTGTATTCTGCTCATATTCAGTCATGCTGTATAACTTTCCCATGCCCACAGTGTAGCTTGGCGTCGTTGTAACAATCATCACTTAAAATTAAAATACTCCCTGCCGGAGACACACAAACATTGGAATGTGCCAAGCTGAGAATCGGTTTAGGAGAAACGAAAGTGATGAGGTCACACTTTGTGCCTCGGTAACGCTCTTCTGATAATATAAAAGTGATGTGAATCTCTTCCTGCTTCGCACTCGTGACATGCAGCCCTTGTCTGTAATTCACTGATGCCCAGAATATTCTGTTATTAAAAGCTTTGGAGAAACTGTTCATCGACTCCAGCCAATATTTGGATTACTAACATTCTCCTCGTCCGAAATTCAACAAACACGCAGGGGAAAGGAGGCGGCTTTCCCCCAACAATACACACACACACACACACACACACACACACACACACGCACACACACGTAGTGGTGGCTGCTCGTCACAACCAAGGACGGGAAGCTCATTCTTTCCCAACTACATCATACACACACACACACACACACACAGTAATGATTCAGTACACTAAAAGAACTGTCGTGCCCATCATTTCCAAACTGGCCTCAAGGCTTGAATTGATATGTGTCATTCGAACCAACCTTTCCTCCATGTATTTCTGGGTCATCCCGCTCGGACCTCGAAGGATAGTAACAGAGAGGAAATTTCGTTCGCAAAAATTAATATTATTAAATTAATCAACAAATGATCGATAAATAAAATACGAATAGGCCCAATGTGCACAGTGGATAGGAATGTGTACGACAAACACGTAAACATTTCCTGTTTAAAAAAAAAAAAACAGTTCACGGAGAAATGAGGAGACAAAAATACTTCATGTATGAGTTCGGCACCGTGATTTTTATTCAATTGTTGTTGTTGTATTTTGATTGCTGTTTGAGATGATAACGATCGTGATCAAGGAACAACAACAGCCAAGACGTTGGTCATATAAATCTCAAAACGTGACTGACTTACTTTTCAGTATTCTCTCAAAGTTGCCGTCAAACTCCAACGCCCACTGATCCAACGAACACGTTGCAAGAGTGACTTTCCTTCCCATTCTTTTGGTAAGGTAATTATGCAATGCTACTACCCTACAATTGAATAATTACCTGATATGTTTCAATGGAATTAGAGATCGGTTTCTTTAGGCCTGTCACCACACTAAGGGCACATTTCGTGTCTTTTCGATCAACATAGGTATAAAAAATAAATACCGCCTTGTGCGCTGAGTTGTACGTCATGGCCGTTGCCATTTTGAATGTGGAAAATGGAGCAGCCCCGGGGGTTACTTAATTCATTTACTATGGAGCCCTTCAGGTGCCAGGCAGTGGCGGCTGCTCGTCACAACCAAAGAGCGGAAGCTCATTCTTTCCCAATCTACATCATAAATACGTTTAATTTTATGTAAATTATGCCCTCCATTCCTTGTCAAGAAATTGATCCAGTCAACAGCAGCCTTCATAGTACGTCTTTGCTTATGATTTCCCATAGTTTAATAATCAGTACCCACGGGGAGCCAAGACACTGCGGTCAAACCAGTTTCCACTCGCAAAATTGAAGTCAAGTGAGCCGCCACTGCGATTGTGAATACTGTGCATTACGGTAATCTGCCGTCAGCGAGCGGCGTTGGTCACCTTCAAAATAAAAGCGTTACAACTCATGTATTCACGTCAATTGTTTGGATTTTTTAAACAAAAGTATAAAAATATAAAATAAGTAATTTCTTGGCTGTCAGGCAACGATAAATTGTAATGGGAATTTGACACCGAACAGCGCTAAAAGTATTGGCAGTCGGGCAATGATAAGTTGTAATGGGGATTTGACACCTAACAGTGGTAAAATGTAAGTAACTGTTCGTACCATTGAATGCTGACCAGTTATTTTGCAGATAAGCAAAGTTGCCTGCTCATGCACTATACTGCATTCTGTGTAGCTGCTCAAAATGCTGACGGTGCCGCACGGCCTGGCCTTAACGGTTAAGGCACGGGGAGAACATGCAAACACCGCACAGGAAGGCCGCAGCTGGAATCAAACCCGATACCTCTGCACTGTGAGGTCGATGCGCGTCCATTAAATTGTGATTCAGAGTGGAGACAAACTCTGATGGTGAGATAACCCGAATTATTTTCAAATGTGAACTTCAAAAGAGATTATTAGTTGACAAAGATCCATTTATTGATGCTTTCAGCAGATTTGATCATAACAGTCACAACTGTGTATGAATGTGTCATTGTCTTGGGAAGGTTGGCTGGAGTCTCTGGCAATGTGAGTTTATATTGGGCTGGGACTTTGCATGCGCATTTTCAAAGGGCAGAGAAGCGTAGTGCTCAGCAGCAAAAGAAGGTGTCAGCAGCAGTTCTTCTGAGGCATTACCTGCAGATGAAGCACAAACATTTTTTTTGTTTTTTTTTTTTTTTACAATGCACAGACAGTATATGTCAGGACCAACACTTTGCCAATGAACTCGCACTAAAGACCATTTTCAGTTTTATAGCTATGCACTGTTATGAACTCATAGTTGATTTTCTTCCATACTCTCAACCCTAATAATGGATTTCTGAGCGGGCAGGCTTCAAGGCAGTATGTAGCTCAACCTATCATTGTTCTTGCACCCCTTTATGAAAGTCAGTCTTGATTTGGTCAAGTGTTGGTGCACACTGGAATAGAAGTTATTGGAAATGACGTGCATAAAACAAAGCTGATGCTGTTTAAAGACTCAATCTGAACCCCTCTTTCTTTATTTTGATAAAGGCCCTTCTCAAATAGGGATTATTTTAAAGATGGACAGAGGAAGGCTTGCCTAACATTTAAGGGTAGCTCATCCCAAAGAAAGGGACCAGCAACAGAAAAACGTGGACCCCCTCTGAGCCTCTATTTAGACACAATCCCATTTCTTCCTCTGAACTCGAAATCTTTTTCACTCCTCTCCCCCAAACTCTTCTCCGGGGAGGCAACCACAAACACATAAGGGGTGCTATTGGGATTTCCTGCAAGGGTCAATCCAAGCTGTGCTTTTAAGTTGCTTTTAAATGCTCACTAAAGAGGGGTTTAGCCTTTTCTGCATCTCCCACAATACATTGGCTGCAGACATATTGAAAGATTCACCCCACTAACAGCGTTATTTGCCATTAGTCATGCCTTGGCTGTAATTGTCATTGATGGCTGTAATCGTTTTCTTTAGACTCCCGAAAATCATTACAAACCAAGGATTTGACGCCCACCCAATAGAAAAGAGATCGATCACCGAGAGCTCACTGTTGCTATGGTTGCAAGTCACAAACTAAATAAATATCATTTGCCAATGCAGGGTTTAAACATTGCTTTAAAACATGATTTTATTCTTTGGCTTTGGACTCAGCATGAGACTCTACAGGTTTTATTGTATTTACTGTTTATTTTTTGTTAATAATTGGTTTTAACTGTCTTTGTTTTTATATCAGATTTTTACTTTAAATACAGCGCTTTATATCCAGCTGTAATTATCTCTAAAGTGCTCTATAAATGAAGTGGTGTTGAGTTGCTATCCTGTCCTGTGCCTCAAATAAACAATCAACAACAAAAAAAGTTGTTGGAACCAGTGCTACTAGGTGAAAAATATTTTAACACTCTAATACACATTGTGTTGTGACTCAACAAAATTAGAGGACTTGACTTATGACTTGTTTAACCCAAGTGACGAATTGACTCAACTTGAAATTTTGAGGAGATTAGATTTGGCTCAACAGTAACTTGGGACTTGCTTGAAACTTATGAAGCTAAAGACTCAACTACGACACATCAATGACTTACTTAGTGCATATAGAGCAAAAATAACATGAACTGTTCAAAATCAAACTACAACTAAAACTCTCACATTCACCAGCCAGAAAACCTTCACGCAGACATAAACCTCGCTCACACGCCACACTTGGGTGGGTTGTCATCAAGTACGGTACTCCACTCACAGTCCAAAAATATAGAGGTTAACTGGAGAGCGAACGTGAGTTTTGTCTGTATGTTTCAGTCCTGTAATTGGCTGGCAATTTGGCTGAACTATGACATGGTATAGACAATGTGGAGATGGATGGAGAGATGCATGAAGGATGGCGTGTAGCCTACCGGAGTCCATGCTGAGTTGGGTTCCAGTAATGTGGTGCCAGTAGGCTGATCTGGGCAGTATGGCAGTCGGGGTAGATGGGTAGGAGTTTGATTCTGAACCTCGAAACATCAACTGGAGATAAAACAGACAACATTGTAAAATAAAATGTGCATTCATTCACAAACCATTCGGAAAAATTACTGTGTGACATTTAACACTAAAAAGGGCTTCTCCAGGTTTAAATGAAAGCATAGATTTTTTTTCCAGAAATGGTGCGATAGGAAGAATTTAAGTTCTGAAATTTAACCCATAAATGGTGCAATCTGTTCGTCTCATTGATGGTAACATTAAAACTAGTGGAAAATGTGCGGAAAAAGCTAAACAGAACAATCAAACTTGTTTCTTCCTCGGTCCTTTTGAGACACTTCCAGAATTTTCACTCTATATTGTCCACGCAAATCTAACCCGAAATGTTTTTACTTTATTAAATTACCCTTCTTCTTCAAGAGATATTTGTCTCAACTCTGCGTGCAAAACATTGCTGTTCTTGTTGTGTTGCAACCTACATTATGCAATTCCTGCAGATCTGCAGATTTTATATCTTACTTGCCTTCACTTTTTGCCAATTTATTACTGTATTGTATATTTTATATGTTCAATAAAAAATAAACAAACAAACAAACAAATCTGTTGGCTCCCCATCCGTGACCAATATTTTTGACCATTGAGTACTCTTTACCCACGTGCTTTTTTTTTTTTTTAAATGGGGAAACAAACTGTTGTTATCTGAAATAGCTGTTGTCCATCCTGGAATTATACATACACTGTGGCTTCAGCCATTGGTAGCTTTCTGAAGCCTAAATTGGGGCATAAAACCATGTAATTTCCGGTTCCGGAGTGAACGCTGGCGGGTTTCTGGCCGGCGCTGCTCCCCCGTGACTTTTTGAGTTTTTTGGGTTCGCATATTTTTGTGGACCTGCTTTTGTGGTCACTGAGTGAACGGTGATCGGTCTAACTGTCATTACCTGTCATCGAGTGCCGAGGTGACGTTGAGTTGCGGCTAATGGCTAGCTTACCTGCTACCTGTTGGTGCTTCCCTGCTTCACTACTCCAGCCCAGCTATGTGGATCAGCTGTGTGTGGCTAGCTTTGTGCTTCTTCGTCCTGTCTGTTTTCCACCGTTCATCGGCGGCGCTTCACCGGAATACAGCCACTGAGTTCAAAGTCTATTTTAATCCACACGGTCCACCACCACCTGCTCTGCTCCAGCACCCGGACATCCTTTACGTGCCCCGGCGAAGATGCACTCACCGGGGCTCACGCCGAAACTACCAATACGACAACTCCAGCTCCATCAGGTCGTTCTGGTCCACCGCTCGCTGCCCACGGAAGAACACCGGACGCTGTGCGGATGCCTCTGTGTTGACCCGAGTCCCAAGGTCGGATAGCGCGGCGGTCGTTGGCAGCTGCACTGCTGTCAACGTCGGTCTGCTGAACATCCGCTCCCTTATGAGTAAGGGCCAGTTTGTTCACGACCTCCTGACAGACCATGAGTTTGACATTTTGTGTCTAACTGAGACCTGGCAGCAACCTAATGACTATGGTACTCTCAATGAAGCTACTCCACCTGGCTTTGTTTATCATGCTGTACCTCACATTACTGGGAGAGGAGGTGGCCTCGCGATGATGTTGCGTGAGGATTGGAAATTTGCGCCTGTAAATGTGCCTGCTTTTTTATAGTTTGAAGCTACAGTTATACACCTCTCTGGATCGACTCCCACACTGATTGCCACTATCTACCAGTGGCGATTGCTCTCGGACTGCAAGAGAAGCTCGGCTTCCCCTAAAATGTCAAAGAATAAGTGATCAAATATATGAATGTAAATTTCATTGTGTGTACATGTCATTGACTAAATATGCGCTACAACATGCTCAACTTTTGTTCCGAATCAGCTTCTTCTTACTGGTTACGACGCGACTCCCTTCTCATTCATTTCCGCAGCTTCGCTGTGCTTTAAACGGTGGACGCCAAGCGTCCGCAGAGCGTCTATTGCCTGGACGCCGGGTGTCTCGAGAGTTCAGGGTAGCTTGTCCCAATGCGTTGAACGGAGACGAGTCATTGGATACAAGCTGGTTTTTGTCCCGCCCACGGATGCCCGGCGTCTCTGGGAGTCTGTGGACAGTGGGCGTGTATCGGTCCCGCCTGGACGCTGAGCTTTCTGCATGAGGGTTGGATGATCTGTCTGAGGCGGAATCTCGTTATGATTGACAGCAAAATGAGCCAATCACCGATTTTTTGGTGTAGGCATCCGTGGGAGCATTTTTCAATTCTCATTCTGTTCTGAGTTGAACTGGAGACTTCTAGTAATCTCGAATGGCAACACTCTCTTTGTTGAAAATGACTAGCGACAGATTAATCTTTTATTTCTGGTGTGTTTTATTGTAGTTGCTTGTGTTCGCAGACTGACTTATATCACCACAGTTAAGAACCTGGAAAAGACGCCTTGTTGGTATGCTAGGGTCACAGATCATTTTCTTGAAAAAGAACAGAGAGTAGAATTTACGTAGAAATAAACTGACACATTTTATGATGTAGCTCGAAATTGAGCTTCCCCTTCTTGACAGACCAGCATCCGCCACTGCTATCTCCCGACCACCAAAACCAAACCAGGATTTTATCACTGACATCACTACATTTCTCACTCATCTGTATACACTATCACCAAATGTGATTCTCTTCGGAGATTTTAATATCCACATGGACAATATCAATAACTCACTCACCAAAGACTTTACCTCCTGTCTGGACAGTTTTGGTTTTCAACAGTTTGTCAACTTTCCCACACACAGTAAAGGACATATTCTGGACTTAATCTGCTGTTTAGGATTATCACCAACAAACTGTAAAACCGATCTCCTCCCATACACAGATCATCTATTGCTTTCATTCAATGTTAACCTGTCCTTTTTCAAATTCAACCCACAACGCATTGTACATCTCCGTAAAATCAAGGACATTAACCCGGATAATTTAGTATCACTTATCAACAATCTCCCCAGTACTGATTGTCTTTCTACAACAGATGAGTTTTTGACACACTACAATTCAAACCTCCATAACATTCTCAATACCCTGGCACCACTCAAAACCCAAACTGTCTCCTTCAACCAAACAGCACCTGGTTTACCCCTACCCTTAGACAACTTCAATCAAAAGGCCGTCAACTTGAAAGATTATACAGGAAAACTGGACTCGCAATTCATAAAGAAATGTACACTACCCACTTCCTCCATTACAATGACTCAATTTCCAAAGCCAAATCAACCTACAACTCTGCTTTAATCAGTTCCAATGAAGGTAACCCCAAAACACTCTTTTCACTCATTTCTAAATTCACTAAACCTGCTGACACTCTTCCATCACATCTCTATTCCACTGATTTCTGTAAAACCTTGGCCTCATTTTTTTACATCCAAAATCCAACTTATCCACCAGCAACTCACCCCTTCACATGCTCCCAACCCTCCTTCTCCATTCTCCCCAGCTCCTACCCACCTGTTCTCTGCAGTCACCTCCCCATCTGTCCACCAAATCTCCATCTTACTTCAGAAGTCCAAAACCTCTACTTGTCAACTTGACCCTCCCGCGACTGTTCTAGTCAAAGTCTCTATCCCGGCCCTCTCCCCTCTCATCACCAACATTATTCAAACTTCCCTCTCTACCGGCAATGTACCCTCCCATCTCAAAACTGCTGCTGTCACTACCATACTTAAGAAACCTGGCTCTGATCCCTCCGACCTTAACAATTTCCACCCCATATCAAACCTCCCCTTCATTTCCAAACTTTGAGAAAAAACAGTGGCTGCTCAACTTCACACCCATCTTTCCTCCAATAACCTCTACGAACAATTTAAATCTGGCTTCCGTTCCCTCCATAGTACTGAAACCGCTCTCCTCAAAATATCCAATGACCGTCTTCTCTCTGCTGACGCCGGTTCACTCGCCATCCTCCTCCTGCTCGACCTCAGTGCAGCCTTTGACACCATCTCTCACTCCATCCTCCTCGACAGACTCTCCTCCATTGCTATCACCAGCAACCCCCTCTCCTGGTTCCACTCCTATCTTTCTGACCGCACCCAGTTTATCCAGTTCAAATGTTTTAGATCTCTCCCTTTCCCCTCACTTCAGGTGTTCCTCAGGGTTCTGTCCTTGGCCCCTTACTGTTTCTAATCTATCTTCTCCCTCTTGGTAATATCTTCAGGAAACATCACATTCACTTTCACTGCTACACGGATGACACCCAGCTCTACATCTCTTCCAAACCAAACACCACACTTCCACCATCCTCTCTAACCAACTGCCTGCAGCATTTAAAATCATGGTTCACCTCAAACTTCCTCAAACTGAACAGCAACAAAACTCAACTCCTCCTCATTGGCACTAAATCCACCATAAACAAAATAAACGATTTCTCCATTCCCTTTGACAGCTCCACCATCTCACCCTATATTCGTTCACACCCTCGTCACCTTCCGACTTGATTACTGTAACTCCCTCCTGCTCGGTCTCCCTCAAAAACCCTCCATAAGCTTCAGCTGGTCCAAAATTCAGCTGCTCGCATAATCACACTCACACCATCCATACACCATATTACACCTGTCCTCCAACATCTCTACTGGCTCCCCATTATACACCGCATTCAATATAAAATCCTGCTCCTTACTTTTAAAGTTATCCACAACCTTGCCCCTCCATACCTATCTGACCTCATCCACATTGCCACACCTGTCCGCTCTCTTCGTTCTTCTTCCTCTCTCCTCCTCACTGTCCCCCCCGCCCACCTCGTCACTATGGGGAGCAGAGCCTTCAGTCGCTCTGCTCCCCAGCTCTGGAACACACTCCCAGCTGACCTTCGTAACATAGACTCATTAACACATTTCAAATCCAGCCTCAAACCACATCTATTTAGACAAGCCTATTCACTCTGACCATAAATCCATCCACTTTTTTTTTTTATTTTATCATATTTTATTTGATGTTGTTTTTAACATTGTATTTGTGTTTTTAACTGCTTGTTGTAAGGCGTCCTTGAGTGATTAGAAAGGCGCCCACAAATAAAATGTATTATTATTATTATGATGATGATGGTGATGGCGGCGCGCGAGGGCGCAGCGGCCCGGACCTCTCTCCCTTGTCGTGGTTTTAGTTTGTCTCTTGTTATGTTTTTGTGGTCTTGTGCGAATGTGATCAAGTGTGTGAATGGCTTGTACACATATACCCGTGCTGAGTTAAAAAACATTGGACTTGCAAGTGAAGTCGCGATAAATGAGGACTTCAGAGATACATGGGATATACCCCCAGCGATAGCCAGACCACCGGGCTCTCCGTGGATTGTTGTCGGGACTAGGAGGCGGCGCAGGCGGCGTAGAGAGCGGAGGCAAAAGCGAGGGTGCAGGGCGGGCCTGCTAGCCAGGCTAAGGAAGCAGCCGCTCAGACTAGCGCTGCCAAGCATCTTCCTAACGAATGCTAGATCTATCGTCAACAAAATTGCCGAGATGGAGCTGCTGTTGTCAGACAATCGCTACACCCGGGACTGTAGCGTGTCTGTAATAACAGAGACGTGGCTACATTCGCTCATACCGGATGAGGCAATTCAGCTAACGCGCCGAACCACGCACCGCTTCGATAGAAACGACAGCTCCGGAAAGAAGCGAGGAGGCGGCCTATGCGTCTCTGTACATCAAGGCTGGTGTACAAACAGTAGAGTAATAAACACTTACTGTTCGCCCGATTTAGAGATGATGACGGTAATCTGTAGGCCATTCTATCTACCGAGAGAGCTAACTGTAGTGCTAATTACAGCTGTGTATATACCCCCCACTGCTAACGTAAACACAGCTCTTTCCAGACTTCACGACACAATATCCGGACAGCAGATGCAGCACCCTGAGGGTGCCATTATTGTGGCTGGGGGCTTTAATCAGGCTTGTTTAAAAACTGTTTTCCCAAAGTTTGCACAATATGTAAAAGGCCCCACCAGGGGCAAGAACACACTTGACAGGATCTATTACAACCTAAAGAGTGCATATAGGTCAATACCCCTTCCTCAA
The DNA here is from genome assembly GCF_001891065.2 of Hippocampus comes. Taxonomy (NCBI): domain Eukaryota; kingdom Metazoa; phylum Chordata; class Actinopteri; order Syngnathiformes; family Syngnathidae; genus Hippocampus; species Hippocampus comes. The sequence continues at coordinate 248,471 of NW_017805556.1, forward strand.
CTGGGAATGTCTGATCACATCTTACTATTCAGTGTGCCACCATATAGACCCATCAGAATAAGAACCAAACCAGTCAGGAAAACTGTCAAAACCTGGCCCATCGATGCACTCAGCCAGCTCCAGGACTGTTTTGAAAATACGGACTGGACTATTTTTGATCACTTGGACTTAAATGAACGCACTGAGACTGTTTTATTTTACATTAAGACCTGCACTGACAATGTCACAGTGGATAAACAGATTAAAGTGTTCAAAAATGTAAAACCATGGATGATGCGGAAAGTGCGGATGCTACTCAGGGCCCGAGATTCTGCATTCAGGGCCGGAGACTGGGAGCTGTATGCCGTGGCCAGGGCAAACCTGAAAAGAGGAATTAAACAAGCCAAAAGGGGCTATAAAGGGAAGGTAGAGCAACAACTGGCGGACAAAAATGCAAGGCAAGTGTGGCAGGGCTTACAAAACATAACAAATTACAAGGGCAGTCCACCAGAAGTAAGTGTGGATGCTTCGCTGGCGGAGGAATTAAACATCTTCTTCACCCGCTTTGACGCAAAGGGGTCTCACTCTGCCCCTCTGACTCCACATCAATCCAGCACGCAGTCGCTACAGCTGAAGGAGCATGAGGTGAGAGCAGTCCTGAAAGCTGTGAACCCGCATAAAGCCACAGGACCGGACGGAGTACAGGGGAAAGTGCTGAAGGCCTGTGCAGACCAACTGACAGGGATCCTAACACAGATCTTCAACTCCTCGCTGGCACAGGCCATCGTTCCGTCATGCCTGAAAGCAGCCACCATCATACCCGTCCCCAAGAAACATACCATCAGCAGCCTGAATGATTACAGACCAGTGGCACTGACCCCGGTGGTCATGAAATGTCTTGAGAGGCTAGTTCTTCGCCACCTAAAATCACGCCTCCCACAGAACTTTGACCAGCATCAGTTTGCCTACAGACAAAATAGATCAACAGCTGATGCCATCTCCACCTTTGTTCATGCTGTCGCGAGCCATGGAGAGAAGCAGGGAAGCTATGTCAGGGCGCTTTTTGTGGATTTTAGTTCAGCATTCAAGACCATCCTGACCGACATTCTCATCACAAAGTTGAAGGACCTGGACTACCCATCCCCCACTTGCAAATGGATCAGAAGCTTCCTGACAGTTCGACCACAGACTGTGAGGGTGGAGCCCCATACATGCTCCACACTGACACTCAGCACGGGCTCCCCCCAGGGCTGTGTGCTGAGCCCCTTCCTATTTACACTGTACACCAGATATGTCAAAGTGCCGGCCCGTGGGCCAAATCCGGCCCGCGAGAATGTTTTCAGTGGCCCCTGGGATGATATTGATTTATTATTAGAACCGGCCCGCGGACCGCAGCAAGCCGAGAGCCCGCAGATCTTTTACACGCACCAATACTACATTTCCCACAATGCAACGGTGACGCGCCAAGCAGTCGGCCGCTTTATTTAAATATTTATTAGTCTAGCAGTCGT
>NW_017805556.1:251972-267618 GCF_001891065.2 Hippocampus comes
ACACACTTTCTACCGCTCCACAGTGGAGAGCGTATTGACGTACGGCATCACAGCGTGCTATGCCGGCTGTACGGCTAAGAACAGGAATGCTCTGCAAGGGGTCATAAAGGCGGCACAAAAAATCATCGGCTGCCCCCTGCCATCCCTGGATGACATCGCGAACTCAAGGGGGCTACAAAGGGCAAAGAAAATCCTGACTTATCCATCCCACCCTGGCAGGTGCCTCTTCAACCTCCTGCCCCTGGGCAGGAAATATAGAGTCATGAGAAGCCGGACAAACAGACACAGAAACACTTTTTATCCCTGGGCAGTCAGGCTGCTGAATCTCAATTCCTCAAATCGTGTGCATGTGAATGTGTAGGCCTGGGGGTGTGCAATCTTACTAAATACCTCATGATATCTCCGACTGTATTTATAGTAAATAAATATATAAATAGTCCACATACTGTCATGTTAATGCCTGATTCATATCATTTTGTAAGACAACTTTGACTGTACCTTAACTAGTGCCGAATATCTAACATACTCTTATCACAATTTAAAAAAAAAAAAAAAATCCATTCCATAATGCTGAATATCAATTTTAAACGTGTGCGTGTGATTGTGTGTGGGTCTAGGGGAGTGCAATGCATTTATATATTTTTTTATATTTTTATATTTCGCGACGCACTTGGGGGTGGAGGCTCCTGCAGAAATTCGTTGTAACAAGTGTGCAATGACAATAAAGTATTCATTCATTCATTCATTAAAAAGAGTCATCGTCATAGCAAGGGATCTCACTCTGTTTTTTCTCTCCACATCCAGCAGAACCTTCTTGTGCTGCTCAGCAATTGCCAGTGTGGATGAGTGAACCCTTTGATATATCTGCTCTCCTTCTCTGGTCTGGAACGTGTAGAGACCTTCACTGCTGTCACACAGCCTATTGAAAAAAAAGGAAGTGACATAGAAATATGTGGAAGAAACTGGACCCATTGCATTATCCATCCATCCATTTTCTAATCCACCTAACCTCACGAGGGTTGCGGGTGTGCTGGAACGTATCCCAGAAAGTCCTCAGACAGTAGGCGGGGTACACCCTGATCTGGTTGCCAGCCAAACGCAGGACACACACAGACGAACAACCATTCGCGCTCACAATTACTCCTAGGGACAATTTAGAATGCCCAATCAACCTGCCGTGCATGTTTTTGGAATGTGGGAAGAAACTGGAGTACCCGGCGAAAACCCACACAGGCACGGGAAGAACATACAAACTCGACACAGGAAGGCCAGAGCTGGCACAAAAAACAATCCCGAGATCCTAGGTTAGCCAATACATCCCAAGACTTAAGAAAATCACATAAGAAAGCTGATGATAAAGAGGTAAGGGTGTGCCGTTAATATATGCAAAGATGTGGATGTAGCAGAATGAAAATGCAAGAGGCTTGAATATCACATAATATTTACTCTCATTTTGTACTTGACCAAAGGAAGAGAGTGATCAAGAATGGAGCCTTTAACATGCAAGGATGATAGTTTTTAGTAGTGAAGTTTTATTAGTTGAAAAGATACGATTTTAGGCGGCCCGGTAACCCAGTTGTTAGCGTGTTGACCTCACAGTGCAGAAGTACCGGGTTCGCGACCCTTGTGAGGACAATCTGATCGGAAGATGAATGAATGAATGAATGATACGAAGTTTTGAACTGAGATATGGGGCTTCCGTCCCTGGGATGGAACGGTCCGTCCGTCCAGGCCATTCTGGGGACAGAGGATGGTGAACAAAAGGTTTTTTAAAAAGGATGGACGAAGCAAGGATGGAAGTTGGTTTTCGTCCATCCCCATAATTGTCCCTAACTGGGTCAAGTACTGACAGATGACCATTTCACAAACCACTGACAGAAACCCGGCTAGCCTGTCTGGCCAGTCAGTCTGGTGACCGATAGTATTGGTTGTGTTTGAAGTTAAATGATATCTTGACACTTAAACAGTTGCAAACAATTCGATCCTGCCGGATAAGAAAGCTGTGTGTGTGTGTGTGTGTGTGTGTGTGTGTGTGTGTGTGTTTATTCAGCTCCATCTGCTTATTGATTGATGCGTGTGCCATCTACGTATGTTTTCGATGCCGACACAAGGCGGCCAAAAATTCATTTCAATGTACTCAGGCGAAATGGGCTCAGGACAAAAATTGCCTTGAAGTGCTTCAAACGCGCCACTGGTCACCCCACCACACGTACTGCACAGGGAATATTCCGGTGGAGGACAGGGTAGCGTGGGTGCACTTATTTATTCAATACAACATCCCACTCCCAAGCTCTGCTGTGGTGGAGAGGGTTTTTTTTTCAACAGCTGGCGACATCCTCCGGCCAAAGCGGACTGCTCTGGCCAGTGCCAGCTTTGACAAACTGGTCTTCCTCAAGGGGAACATGTCCCTATTGGGGTACCCCAACACTAAGGATGAGGATGAGGACAGATGGGGTGGGAGAAAGTTCATTTTTTGAATAAGGACTCAGGAACAATGACAGAAGGGTGCACAGGTCGTGGACGGAGGATGGACCCGGAAAATAGAGCAAAGTGCCCATCTTTGATCGTAGTGATTTCAATATCAGTCAAAATAGTCGTGATTATTTTTTTTCCAGGCCTAACACACATCAGAACTGGTAAAATAATCAATATCTTATGACTTTATTGTAAGAGTTTACAAAAATGGCAGTAAATATTCAAAGAAGCAGCCCCGATTGTATGTTTGGCCATGATCAACAATCAGTTATTGGTGGTCATTTTTAATTTCTTTCAAAATTGGCCCCATTTTTAGAAGTCATATCTTAAAGAACTCCTCCAAGAGATTTTATCCAATTTTCTTGGACCAGTGGGAGTTTCATCTGAAGATATTTAAGATTAAAGTTTAAAGCAAAGCTTTTTATTTACAAAGGCTGTTGCTGAAGCAATGTGCTACTGCCCAAGAAAAATGATGTTGATTTTGTTTTGATGGTCTAATAATTCATGAAAACGTATAAAATTTTGCACACATCACGACTAGCAAAATAATTTCCATTCTATTAGATTATTGTGGGATTAAAAAAAAAAGGTAGTGTCCCCTGAAAGTTTTAACAAAGTAGATCAACAAAAGAGTCTTGGAACCATATGATAAACTGAACAGTAAGTCCACTATTTAGAATTTTCTTTCAAACTTCGCTGGATTTTTGTTCCCTATTACAAATAATTTAAAGAATACCTCAGAGAAATATTATCCGTTTGTCTTGAAACTGCAGATTTTTAATCTAAATGGGCTCTATTTTCATTCTGAGCGCAAGTCTAGGGCAAAGCGCAGTCGGACTGTGTGCATGGGTAAAGCTTGCTTTCTTTTGGTATTTTTCTAGACTTTGCGCCAGTAGAATTGGACGTAATGTAGTATCTTGCACATTTGGCGCGTTTGACTGCCACTGCTCAACCCGTATTGTGTTTTATGGTTCTTGTTCCTGATTGTAAAGTGTCCTTGGGTGTTTTGAAAGGCGCTTATAAATAAAATGTATTATTATTATTTTTATTATTATTTGTGCACCATTGTGAGATGGTAATAGTCTTTTCCCAGACAATCCTAATGGCATCCCTTGTTTGCATCAAAATCAGGGCGGTCAGAGCGCAGTATTTCCGAGTACGCCATGCTCAACATTGTGGGAACAGAAATAGACTCACTGGGATCTGTGCATGACATTGACCGGTAAACTGCATGCTGTTCTTTTGCCAATGAGGTAGTCACCATGCGTGAATGTGACATGGGCAATTGAAGTCTGCTCCGTGGATGTGAGTGGGAGAAGTCAGAGTATTTCATTTGGAAATAAGACACCAGCGTGGAATACTGCCTCTGAATTATTGTAGAAATCAACTGAATGGATTATAATCATCATCATTTTAAATAAAAATGGAATAGTGCCCTCATCAATATTGCAGGGGAGGGGGTTTAAAGGGCGAGGCCAATTTGGCAATGGTCCTGGGCATCCACCTGGGAGGAGGCATCCACATGCTGCCACAAATGACCCACAAAGGCGCAAGCACCCCATTATTGCAAAATCTGCCAGCACAAAGTCGAGTAAAATACCAATGAAAGAAAACTCCACCCATGCGCACAGTGAGACTGCATTTTCCGCGAGTCTTGTGATCAGCACAAAAATAGGAGCCCACTAGCTCAAAAGATGAATTGAACACACAAAAGGCATAACCGTTGCTAAAAATTGAACAACAATTTTATTTTAGTGTGTGTGTGTGTGTGTGTGTGTGTGTGTGTGTGTGTGTGTGTGTGTGTGTGTGTGTGTGTGTGTGTGAGCATTCCTAATAAAATGTGTTCCCTAAACTGGTCGTGTGTGAGGTAAACAGCACAAAGATCTTTTTGTTGAAGAGAATCTTTTTTATGTAATTTCTGAAAAGTGAGTCATCTTGAAACTAATTCTTCACCTGACTTTGGAAACATTCAATGAAATACTCTATGCCAGGGGTCGGGAACCTATGGCTTGCGAGCCATACATGGCTCTTTTGATGATTGTATCTGGCTCGCAGTTAAAACAAAATATTTTCGCTTGTTTAATGCATCCATCGATCGATTTTTCACTGCTCATTTCCTGTTCAGGATGCAGTTGGCTCCAGCAGCAATTTTGATTGGATGATACTGGCCTATGTCGCCGTTGCTGTGGAAACAGGTAAACGCTCCCTTTTGAATCAGCCCACTCGGTCATTAGCTCAAAGCTAATCCTTCGACGAATAAGATGGCGAAAAAAAAAGATGAGGAGAATCGTACACTTCAAGACGAATGGACAGAAGGATTTGCCTTTGTGGAGAGGACAGGTTCTGTGGTGTGTCTAATTTGCCATGACAAAATACCATTGATGAAACAGTTAGAATGCAAAGTGGCACTTTGACACGGCGCATGCTACGTTTGCATCAAAATACTCTGCGAGAGACAGCAGAATGGAAGCGTGCAAGCTACTGAGTAGGGTGCAAGCTAGCCAGCAGCAACTTCGCGTAACGACCCGGCAAGCTGACTTTCATTCCGATAGTTTTGCTGGATTTTTAGCAATCGTGAGGAATGGAAAACCATTGAAATTAATGGTGAGTATTATCACAAAATTATTTTAAAGAATACATTCAGAGGCTTATTATACAGATATTTTGTTGAAATCACTTTTAAAAGTTTTATATATACGGATGGAGCATTCCGGGTGACCTCACATCTGCGCCATGTCACGTTTTGACTACATGAAAAATTAAAAAAACGGAGGAAGGGGAGAGATTTGTGTTTTTCAACCAGGAAATCCAGTCACGAATTTATGTCACCAAAGAAAAAAAATGAGGGTACATTCCTCACATGCACAAGTGTTATCTAGCATCAAAACCAATACCAACAACTACTCCCCCCCAAAAAACAAGCCAAAACAAAAATACGGATCGCAACACATTTAAGCTTAAGGAGACTGTATGAGGTCCCCAAATTCAATCATTGTCTTCAAAACGATATTTATGTTAAGTGATGTATATATATATATCTATATATATATATATATATAAAATGCATTTTTTTATATTTATAATGTCACACAGAAGCAGCACTTCTGGTCTGTGTTCTTATTGTGACACTGAATTGGTGCTACTTCTGGTACCTGACTTCATGATGTTAACAACGATCACTGATGTGAACGATAACTGAATGGTAAGGTGGATACAGGGAAAACACTAACAAAATATTTGGGTGGAAGAAACAATGGCCAATTCGAACAATGTGCTTATACAGTAGACACGTAATAAAGAATGACAACTTCATGGTCATCAACACACACTGTCAACCGACTGCGCTAGCCCCAAACTCCTTCCTGTGGTGCATACTCCGCCTCCAGTGCTTGAGCCACATGTGACACGGTGAATTGTTAATACATGTTAACTCCCTTTTCACACAGGAATGTTATCCACAGTGTGTAAATTGGGAAACCATAGTATAGGTTATCATACTAGGATATCGTGGCCTTTTGTACTATGACAAAATAAAATTATAGTTCCATTAAAATAGAAAATAATTTTTGAGACTCAAGGCTGAAGGGTGAGGGTGCGGGGCACAAGCAACTTGGTGGGCAGGCACGCCCCCCTGTTCCTGGCCCTTAGTGACGGGGTCTGACTGCAGGAGACTGCCTGCATTAAGTCTTACCTTCCTGTCTCGAAGGTGAAGTGAGTGGCATCACGTCCATAGCGTCGCAAGGAGCAGAGTGGCCAGGTGAACAGTTTGGTACAGGGCTTGCGAATGTCCCAGAGGTAAATGTTCTCTTGGGTAATCTGCATCATGCACTCTCCATAGATGTCCAAGTTGGGGCAAGGTAGGAAGAATACATTAAAACGCTCTGGGGAAAAGCCAAGCAATGACATGAGCAGTGTAAGTGGTAGAGGAGGAATTGATTAATTGATCTAACTTACTTCTAGAATTTCAAGCTTTTCTAGTATGTTGTAGATATTGGTTACCGTAGTTTCTTGAGATTAACATGCACCCATATATGAATACCGCTCAACCCAAACCACCCTTCAAAAAAGTTTTTTCTTTGTACTCATATATCAAAAGCCCCACTGATTTTCTGGTATCCACACACAAAACTATTTTGTCCACATTGTAATTTTGTAGATTATAATGTGTATTTGTGTGAGTTCACGTGCAATTTTTTGGGGTGTAAAGACGAGCTCTCTTATCTTGCTAACAGTTTGTCAACACTTGAGCCTTCGCCAGTTCTGTCACTGCTTCCTGGCGTGACTGTCTCTCACATGATCACACATGAGGGCACAAAAACAAATAACAGAAGAATTTCACTTCCTGTGGTGGGACTCCTCATGTGAACATGGGGTCTTAGGAAACCAAAGAACAGCAGAATGTCACAGACACTTTGCGTAAACATGCCACAAAAGACTTGCTTTGCAAAAAAATTCTTGCTATCTGGGGAACCCTCTTGTTCAAATCATAACATGAGGTAAAATGTGTATTTTTATTGACCGGCAAGGTATGATAGAAGACAGAGAATACTCACACGAAATATCGAAAAGTCCAATAACACGCAAACAAAGAGCAATACTAGAACAACAAAAATATCTAAAACAAGGACCAATTAACAAAACAAGAGCAACTATGAATGGTATCGAGACGTATAGAAAACCACACTTGAAGCAAAACAGCAAGCAAGGTCAATTATCTGACAGGTGTAGCGGAAGTCATAGTCCATAAATACTCAGTCAAGCTTGATGTCGAAATGAGGCCCAGGTACACCTGCTGGAGGAAAACGCCCTCCACTCCAGCTGGAGCTGGAACACAATCAAGACAGAACATGCCATGTGGGTTTTGCGCAGAATCTTAGTTGTTTGCCAGTAGTACGCTCATCTGAACTGAGGAGTCAGATGTTGTTACTGGTATCTGTCAGAGCCATCCACCTAGTTTGGGGGTTACTACAGTAATCACCAAAGGCACCACTATTACCTTTACTCTCCACATTCCGTGTATTTGTTCCGTCAGGCCTTGGTATTTTTCCGGCTTTGTGTTCCTGTCTTCAGATGTTGCTATCACTCAATATTGCTTCAACTATTAAGTAGGATGGCATGGCTCAGTGGTAGAGTGGTCATCTCCCAACCCAGAATTTGGGGGTTCAGTCCATTGCCATCGCGACCATGTCAAAGTGTCCTTGAGCAAGATACTAAAACCCGTTGCTCCTGATGCTGCGTCATCAGTCGGTAAATAAGGAAACAGTGTAAAGCACTTTGAGTACCAAAGGTAAAAAAGTGCTATATAAGTGACAGCCCATTTACCATTTTCCATTTAAAACTCCTGTCTTCTGATGTATATCACTATGTCAGTCTGGATCTGGGAAGTCCCACAGGAGCAACTGAGTCCTTGTCTAGTGTGGGAGACACTGCCATCCATTGATCTTGTCTTTAGGGGCTGTTTTTTGTTCTGCCATGATTCGTCACTGTATTTCAGCCTTGACTTTTTCAACCACTGTTTTCTTGATGTCAGCTACTTTAATTTGTTGGCGGTACATGCCAGGCACTGCTTGTCTTTCCGTGACAGTGCATCTGGCCCCTTCTCCTTACTGAGGCATTCACAAAGGAGGTCGTCCCTGGCGCCATCTTCGTGATGTATTCTGAGAGGCATGTTGTTTCCTCCTGGATAATGGCCATGATACTCACTAGTTCACGGGCCATCTCTTTCTGCTTTGTGTACAGCCTCAGATTGCTGGACTTGAGGTAGAACCCTCTGTGTATTTTAGGGAGCTTTCTGGTCTTGATATCAGTTGCTTGCAACTCTTCCAGTGGCCAGAGTATTATGCCAGCACCCTTTGTGATTACTGGCAGGGGATCAGGGGGGCTCTGGATAGAGATAGTATGGGAGCTCTGGATAGAGGTAGTATCTTTGGTGTGTGCAGCTGTGCTCCTCCGGGAGTAGACGGGCATCACTGGTCCTCATCCATCTCATAAAGCTCTCACGTGCTGGCTCCAAGTGCCACAACCCGGCACACCATCTCAACTGGCGGGCTAAACCACGTGAGGGGATGGTGTTGTCATTGCCCCATAAGGGGCGGATGAGCTGTATCTCCAGCCAACGGCCAGGGCGGAAGGGTTTCCAGCGAACTCAACGGCCAAGTGTCCGGGGCCAGGGCAAACACTCAGTTACGGGTGACCTTGGCCGTGGCTTATGACCTGGAGAGGGATAAGCCACTGCCCAAGACTCGCCATGATGAAGTTGCCCGGGTCATCAAGGACCAGGCCAGCCGCTGTACACCAGGGCAGAGGCGACAAATATGCTACTGGTGCTGCAAAAACAAAGATACATGCCCAAGAGAACATTATCATTGGCACATGGAACACCAGCACGCTATGGCAAACTGGGAAACTTGAAGAACTCACCAATGAGATGAGCAGATACCTCTAGAACCGTCTGGGCCTCTGTGAAGCACGGTGGAGAGGCATAGGCGAAACAACTATAATGGAAGGCAACAAGCTGTACTACAGTGGAAAACAAGACAAACATGAAGAAGGCGTTGGCTTCCTTGTTCACAAAGACATCGTGAACACGGTTTTGTGTTGCCGCCAGTTTCCAGCAGACTGAATACTATCCGGCTGAAAGCATCTCCCTTTAATATCACGGTTATTCAAGCCTACGCACCAACTACCGACGACAGTGATGAAGATATTGAAGACCTCTACGATCAGCTACAAGAAGTCATTGACGAGACACCCAAAAGGGACATCGTCGTGGTACAAGGGGACTGGAATGCCAAGATTGGAGAGGATGCACACATAAACTGGATGGGCACATGCGGACCCTCATGCAACCAGCTGATGAATGACAGAGGTCTCCGACTCCTAGAGTTTGTGGCTGTCATGTTTCGGTTTGTGACCAACGGGTGTCACTGTTGGGCTCTCCCTGCAGCTGCACACCTGTTGGTCGTTATGTAATTATCTGTTTAAAAGGACTCCCAGCACGACCACTCAGTGTCGGGTCATTGTTTGTTTGTTCCTGTCATGTTTGTTTCAGTCATGTTTCGGTCACTGTTATGTTTTAGCTTCAGTCTTGATTTTTGTTTGATACTTTGGACTTCGTTTGTTTTAGATTTAGTTTTCTCTGTATTTTATCAATACAATTCGTCAAGTACAATCTGCTCCTCCATCCTGCCTGCTTTTTGGGGTCCACCACCACCACGCAACGTGACAGTGGCTGTCAATAAACTGGTCATAGCAAACACTTGGTAAGCACTAGATTTCCAGAAGGTGGACCTGGCACAGCCCGGATGGCCGATATCATAGCCAGATTGACTACATTCTGGTCCACAAATGCTTTCGAGCTGGAGTGAACATCGCTCGCACATGTACTTTCCCTGATGCTGATATTGGAAGTGACCATGATCTGGTGATGATGACATTCAAAGTGCGCTTGAAAAATATCAACAAGCCCAAGTTCACAAGGCTGCTGTTCAACCTAGGGAAACTGAAGGACCCAACAGTAAAAGAGGAGTTCCAGGTAATGATTGGAGGGAAGTTCGCACCACTGATGATCCTGAATGAGAACGACCTTGATCTGGAAGCACCTGTGGAGACATTCAACACAATAGTAATTGAAACTGCAAGTGAAATATTAGGAAAACACAAGCGCCCCAAAAAACCCTGCATCACAACAGAGATCCTGACATTGTGTGACAAAAGAAGAGAACTGAAGAAGAAGAGGAAAGACCCAGAGGGAACAAGAAATACAGGGAAGCAAACAACAAAGTCAAGAGAGAGATGAAAAAAAGCAAAGGATTCCTGGATTGAACATCAATGCACGGAAATAGAGGAGGGCCTAGAAAGAAACAACCCCAAGAAGGCCTACCAGGTGATAAAATACCTTACCACTGAGAAGTAAGGAAGACCTACGAGTATCCAGGACAAGCAGGAAAATGCCTCACTGAAGACAAAGAGATTTTAGACAGGTGGACATAATGATGTTCTGAATTTTAAAACCACCAGCTCAACTGAGACCCAACAGTACTGAATTGCCCTGTGCCAACAACAGAGGAGGACTCACAATCCATCCTTAGAGAGTCCATCCTTAAAGAAGAAGTCGAGGCAGCAGTAAAACCGCTGAAGCAAGGCAAATCAGCAGGTAGTGACAACATACCTGCAGAATTAGTACAGGCAGGAAGAGAGGCAATCATCACTGCTCTAACCACCATTTGCAACATCTGGAACACTGGGACATGGCCATCCTCTTGGACACACAATCATCATCCTGCCCATGAAAGGGAATCTTCAGCAATGTAACTACCACACCATCATCTTGATCAGCCATCCAAGCAAAGTTATGCTGAAGATGCTGTTGAACAGACTGAAACCCGAAGCTGAGACCATCATTGCAGAAGAACAGGCTGGTTTCAGAGCGAATAGAAGTGCCAAAGAGCAGATCTTCAACCTGAGAATAATCTGCGAGAAATATCTTCAGCACCAGCAACACCTCTACCACGTATTCGTCGATTTCAAAAATGCCTTTGACAGGCTTTGGCATGCCGCCTTGTGGTCCACCATGCGGCAGCATAACATCAACGCCAACCTTGTTAGAGTGATTGAACAGCTGTACAACAAGGCCACAAGTGCTGTCCTCCTGAACAGCAGCAGAGATGACTGGTTCCACACTTCTGTTGTTGTTGTTGTTGAGTCACTCTAGACACCTGTGGATGATCCTCAGTAGCGCTAGACTCGTGTGTGGGAGGCTCCATAACTCTCCGAAGGGGAATCCCAATTGGTGGTGGTAGCGGGCAGACTGGAGTGCGGGGCACCGAAGACAGAGGTGCTCGGCCGATTCTTCCTCTTCACCGCAGATCATCCTCGCTCTTCCCCGTCAAATGTTGCCATCTTCGAAGGGAGGGGTGTTGGCCGGACCAGAATCGGATAAGTCGACGAGGTCTTTCTTTGATAATTGGGACTCTTCCTCCGGATTGGGACAAGAGGAATTGAGGGAGTTGAGACAAGGGTGGGTAGATGGTGGGGGTGTGCAGCTCCTGCGGATGATCACTAGGTGTGTTTGAGAATCTAGCGGGGTAGTTGGTTGGGGAAAGGAGGAGCCGAGTTTGGCCTGCTCATCTGCTAGGTCATTGTCCAGGAGGTTGCAATGGCCTGGGACCCATTAGTTTTATCGTTTTGGTTGGGGGAAGGCTTGCAAGGTTGGAGTTGATGGCATGGATGGAAGGGTCTAGGGCAGGGGTGTCAAACATACGTCCCGCGGGCCGGATCCGGCCCGCAAAGGAGTTTAATCCGGCCCGCGAGATGATTATGTAAAGCATCGGTGTCAAACATACGGCCCGCGGGCCGGAACCGGCCCGCAAGTAGGTTCAATCAGGCCCGCAGGATAATGTAAAAGTGAAAAAAATGCATTAAAGACACAGAATTAATATTTTTAATCAGGTGCAATTCATTGAGTATCCGCAAGGGGACACTGTTTTGATCAGAGAAGAAGACAACAGCAGCCTCAGTCTGTCACTGAGACAGACCCATGACAGCAGACGCTATCAATAGCACTCTCAAATTTACACATTTAATAGCACTCTCCTTAGTTTGTAAGGTGTAGGCAGGGATTACATTTAGATTTTATATGCACGTGTAAATGCTTTAAAACTTGCTTTCTTTATGAATCTTGTTTAATCTTAAAGTGCATTACTATATTTTTCAATACCAATTACTTGTTAAAGTTTGTACAATCAGTGGGATCAGTTGCAATGCATATATGTGAATGATAAAAGTAAATTGCACATTTGTCGAAGGAAATGTAAGGTGCTTCATGAAATGTTTTGTAAAAGATATGTTCATTAAATTTCAACATTTTCCTAATGTTCTTGTGCTTCTTTATACCAAAACAGAGGAAAGACATATTGTTTTGGTTATTTATAGCAAAGTATTGTATCATTTTAATGGTCCGGCCCACTTGACATCTACCGAGGCCGTATGTGGCCCACCATGTGAAATGAGTTTGACACCCCTGGTCTAGGGCAAATATGTTAAAGTCACAGCCCGCGGGCCAAATCCGGCTGGCGAGAAGGTTTTCAGCGGCCCCTGGGATGATATTGATTTATTACTAGAACTGGCCCGCAGACCGCAGCAAGCCGGCAGCCCGCAGAGCCTTTACACGCACCAATACTAAATTTGCCACAATGCAACGGTGCCACGCCAAGCAGTTGGCCGCTTCATTTCAATATTTATTAGTGCAGCAGTCATTCGCATAACAGTGACGTTAACTTTCAGATATCCATCAGAAATGGCAAAACGGAAGGTGGGCACTGAGAACCGGGGGTTTCAAACAAGGTGGGAGTCGGAGTACATGTTCATGGACATAGCTGGAAAACCTGTGAGTCTTCTGTGCAGAGAAAGCATGGCGGTATTGAAAGAGTACAATCTGAGACGACATCATGAAACAAAACACGCGGACAAAAACAAGAATATGGTCATGGAACAAAGGCTACAGAAGGTTGAGGAATTAAAACGAAACCTCAAATCTCAACAGGCTTTGTTCAAAAAAGCCAAATCACAAAGCCAGGCTGCTATCAAGGCCAGTTGTATTGTGGCAGAAGAGATCGCTAAATCAGCCCGGCCATTTACGCAGGGGGATTTCATTAAAAACTGTATGCTTAACGTTTGTGATGAAGTTCTTTTGAAACGTGAGCATGAGTAGAAACACCATTGCCGAGTGAGTAGAGCAGTTGTCCATTAATCTAAAAGAGCAGCTTGTGAAAAGGGGAAAAGATTTCATCGCATACGCCTTGGCTGTGGATGAGAGCACTGACATTTCTGATGTTGCCCAGCTGTCAATCTTCATCCGCGGAGAACATATAATTGTGATGATGACTATTTTCTTTTCCTTTTATATCTTACTTGCCTTCACTTTTTGCCAATTTATTACTGTATTGTATATTTTATATGTTCAATAAACAATAAACAAACAAACAAACAAACTCCAGCCTAAGCGTGAAGGAGGAGTTTTTGGCTTTACGTTCTATGCATGGAACAACTACGGGGCATGATTTATTTGAGGAGCTGTAAATATGTATAAATGAGATGGAGCTGCCTTGGAAAAACTTGTGAATTTGACAACCGATGGAGCACCTGCGATGTGTGGACACAGGAGCGGACTGGTGGCAAGGATAAGGGAGAAGATGCAGGAGGAAAATGCCACGTGAGTTGACAGCTTACCATTGCATCATACACCAGGAATCGTTGTGTGGTAAAGCCTTGAAAATGGAACATGCAATGAACACTATCACGCGTGCTGTTAACTTTATTAGAGCCCGTGGTTTAAATTACCGCCAGTTCAAGGCATTTCTGACAGAGTTAGAAACTGATCATGGTGATTTGCCCTATCACACTGAGGTGCGATGGCTAAGAGAAAGGTGCTGCAAAGATGTTTCGAGCTTCGTGAGATTTGTCTGTTCTTGGACAGCACGGGGAAAGACACAACACAGTTGTACAGTTTGCTGATAAAATTCGTTTGCTCGCCGCTGACTTCTGACGCCGATTTGCTGACTTCGAAGCACAAAAAGCAGGTTTGAACTGCTGAGTAATCCATTTGCTGTTGATGTGGAAAGCTGATCACCAAACCTCCAAATGGAGTTGATAGACCTCAAATGCAATGATGCACTGAATGCAAAACATGCTGCAGTGGGTGCTGTGGAGTTTGCCCGTTTCCTCCCCAACACAATGGCCCAGCTGCGCATCCATGCTGCTCAAACGTTGTCGATGTTGGGCAGCACATACCTGTGTGAACAACTATTTTCTTTGATGAAGCTGAACAAAACATCACACAGAAGTTGACTTACTGCTGAACACATTCACTCAATTTTGAGGATATCCTTAGCTCAGAGTCTGACCCCAAATATTGATGAACTTGTAGTAAAGATGAGACACCACCAAGTATCAGCATCAGCCTCAAAGAAGTGAATATTACTGTGCAATCACATATTAAGAGTTTTTACCCAGTTTAAGTGTAAAAATTAAAGTTTAATATTTGTTTTCACTGCATGTTACTTCTCCTTGAAGAAAATGTTTTTGTTTAATATATTTTTGCACTTTATTTTATTGTACTTCAATCAAATTATGTTTTAAAAATATTTCATTCGAGTGAATGATCGAAAATTGCTATTATTTGTTTTTCTTTGAAGTAAATTTAGCCTACTTTTGCTAAAAGAGAAAATATGGGCGTTCGTATCGGTGTTCGCTTATTCTTGCCATTGAGCTCACTATTCAAGATCTACCTCATCATCTTTCGGTATTTGGCTGTGGCTGCCCTTTGAGATGCTTCATCATGACTCTAAGGTATATGTACAGTAGCTGTCCTGCACATCTGTTTTGCTGGCTTCAGGTAGTTCAATTGCTTTGGTTGTGATCATCGTCCCTAGCCTAGATATAATTCGCCTACACTACGATGACATTGCAATGACATTCCACTGTGATTGCTGTATATCCTTGGAGTCAATATCCCACTTGTTCTTGGCAGATAGGTGGGTGTGATCCACATAATTCATCATGGTACACTTTCTGAACTAGTACCCACTCTTAGTGATGATTTGAATGAGTGGGGTTATGCCCACAAAAGCCGGGGACATAGCATCTCCTTGGAATATGCCATATTCAATATTTACCTTTGCACCTGGCTTTGATTTGGCCAGTAGAGTAGCATTCCACAACGTCATTGAGTTCTTGGTGTAGTTTCTTAGGATCCTGTTGATGTTATATGGCATGTGAGCTACTTATCAATTGGCCGTGTCCAAATAATCTACCTTATTTTCTTTCTTTTTTTCAATGTAGACTTCCTGGACAATATATATTGGTATATCTTGCATAACTGCATGAAACATATTGCGCAAAACAACGACCATAAATTCTCTGTCCTTACTTTTACTCTAATGACTTGTGCCGAATGGAATCAGCCAGGGACAGTGTTCAGAAAGAAATTTAAACGCACATCTCTCAATAATAATAAAAATAATAATAATACATTTCATTTATAAGCGCCTTTCAAAACACTCAAGGACACTTTACAATCAAAACAAGAACAATAAAACCACAGATAAAATTATAAATAATAAAAGGAGAGATGAATTTAAACTGAATTTAGCGACTCGAAATAGTTGACGCC
>NW_017805556.1:268005-280626 GCF_001891065.2 Hippocampus comes
CGAGCAGGCAGGACGCCGCGACAGCGCGACCGAGGACAACCGTGCGACGACCGACGGTCCAAAACCACAATGAATTGCGACAGGAGATGAAGGTTTCTCCCATGGCGAGAGTAAACCGTAAAAACCGTAAAACAAACGCTAAAAAAGAATAATTGCGGATGAGCAGCGGCAGCCAGACGCGCCAGCGTACACTCAACCCGGAAGTGACACCCGGAATGGCCATCAGTCAAGTTGAAACAGTATATGGACTTTTACTCTTGCCAATCCATTTTTGATCATGAACCGTCACCCGTCATACGATTGTTCTCTATCACGCTGTCACAGCGTCCTACCTGTTCGGATCTCAGACGAGGCCCCGTGCCATCTCCACCCCTCTGTACCCCATGACGAGGATCAACAGGGCCTTTGTCTGGGCCATACTAATATGGACCATCCTGTCGCTCCTCCATCGACCTGTGGAAGGGCTACTACAGTACTCAGTGGCAGAGCTTCTCGGGCTCCGTTTCCAGTGGTCGAGCTCTCCACCTGCGCTGCACCACTTCCTGGACATCGCTCTTCGTCCCTCCCGGAGGTATATCCGCCCTGGGTCTCGTCGGGGCTTCTACCTCGATGCCTCCAAAAGCATCACCTCCTTCTGGTCATCCTCCCGCCGGGCACGCAGAAACAACGGCCGAACCGTGGACCACAGCCTGTTAGCCGGCCTGGCTAGGTGGGCTAATTCTCCCCCCAACAGTGATATTGCCAGCGTCAACTTCGGACTGCTCAACATCCGTTCGCTTACTGGGAAGGGTTGTCTTATCCAGGATACCCTCAAAGACCGTAAGCTTGATTTTTTTTGTCTGAATGAGACCTGGCAAACTCCTGGTGACTTTTCTCAACTTAACAATTCTACTCCCCCGGGTTTTGTTTACCTATCCAAACCACGCGGCACAGGTCGCGGAGGTGGACTCGCGATATTTTACCGCGAGAAGTGGAAAGTTCTTCCTATCTCTCCCCCTCCTCTCTCCTCATTTGAATGCCCCGCCTGTCAAATTTCCGGACCCACTCCATCGATAATTGCCACAGTGTACCGTGCCCCCAAACCTCATTGTGACTTTTTAAATGAATTGTCTGCTGTCCTCACCCATCTCTCCTCTCTATCTCCAAATTCTGGAGGATTTCAATATACACATGGACAATACCGCCCTTCCGCTCACCACAGACTTCGCCTTTTCACTTGACAGCTTTGGCTTCCATCAGTTTACAGACTTCCCCACACACATTAAAGGACACACCCTGGATCTGATTTGCTGCTCTGGCTTCACCCCCTCCAACTGTACTGCTAATGAACTCCCTATAACGGACCACTTCCTCATTTCATTTAACGTCACCCTCTGGCTCTCCACCTCCAAATCACCCTGCATCATCTCTTACTGTAATATCAAAGACATCAACATTGACTCTCTCGCTGCAAGGATCGCCACCATGACACAGACTCCTCTCCTGATGTTTTGGTTTCCCAATACAACACGGACCTCACCAACATTCTCAACATGCTCGCTCCTGTCAAGTCCCGCTCTGTCTTTTTCACTCGGTCTGCCCCCTGGTTCACCCCTCATCTCCGTTCCATTCAATCCAAAACCCGGCAACTTGAAAGACTCTACCGAAAAACTGGTCTCACTGTTCACAAGGACATCTACACAGCTCAACTTTCCCATTACAAGGACTCCATCTCTCAAGCCAAATCACAATACTATTCTGGACTCATCTGCTCTAATACTGGAAATACGAGGACTCTCTTTTCTCTCTTGAACAAAATCACTCAACCCCCGCCCCTGTCTCCCTACCCCCCCGTCCCCACTTTTATTCTTCTGACACCTGCAACTCTCTGCTCCTATTTTTTATTGAAAAAGTAAATAAATTCCACCAGCACCTGGGCTCCTCTGTACCCCTCCCCTTCCCTGACATCCCCACCTCGTGTCAACTGCTTTCCTCTTTCAAACTTCCCCATCCTTCAATAATCTCAGATATCATTACTAAATCCAAAACATTTCCTGCCTACTAGATGCCCTCCCTACAGTCCTGGTGAAATCCTCCTTACCCTCTCTGCTTCCTTTCATTTCAGCCATCATCCATTCCTCACTGTCCACTGGAATTGTTCCTTTCCCCTTCAAAATTGCAGCTGTCACTCCGATCTTGAAAAAAACTGGTTCAGATCCCAATGATTTCAATAACCTACGAACCAATTTCTCACCTTCCTTTCATCTCCAAACTTCTTGAAAAAATTGTTTCCTCTCAACTTCACTCCCACCTCACCCATAACAATCTCTACAAACAATTCCAGTCTGGTTTCTATCCCTGTCACAGCACAGAATCAGCCCTCTTAAAAATCACCAATGACGTTCTTATGGCAGCGGACGCCGGTTTAATCTCCATTCTCATCCTCCTCGAACTGAGTGCAGCGTTTGACACAATCTCCCACCCCATCCTCCTTAATAGACTTTCCACCATAGGCATCACTCACACCCCCTTACACTGGTTTCACTCCTATCTCTCTGGGCATTCTCAGTCCATCCAACTCAATTGCTTCACTTTACAGTCCCTCCCCGTCTCTTCCGGTGTGCCCCAGGGCTCTGTCCTGGGACCCCTCTTCATTATCTACCTTCTCCCCCTTGGCAATATTTTCCGTAAATTTGGTATACACTTTCACTGCTTCGCGGATGACACCCAGCTCTACCTCTCCAGCAAACCCGACGCCTCCCTTCCCCCCTCCTCCCTCTCACACTGCCTTTCAGAAATTAAATCTTGGTTCACACATAACGTCCTCAAACTTAACAGTGACAAAACAGAACTCCTCCTCGTCGGTACCAAATCCACCCAATACAAAACCAACAGTTTCTCTCTCACTATTGATAACTCCACTGTGTCCCCCTCCCTTCAGGTCAAGAGCCTGGGTGTCAACCTCGATAGCTCACTATTGTTCCACTCTCACATTAATAACATAACCCGGTCCGCATATTAACACCGACGCAATATCAACCGTCTCCATCCCTCTCTCACCCCTCACTCCACTGCTATCCTTGTCCACAGTCTCGTCACCTCCCGTATTGACTATTGCAATTCACTTCTCTTCGGTGTTCACCACAGATTCCTCCATGAACTTCAACTGGTCCAGAATTCTTCAGCCCGTATCATCATTAGAACCCCCTCCTTCCATCACATCACCCCCATCCTCCAACAGCTCCACTGGCTCCCTGTCAAACTGAGGATCAACTTCAAAATACTTCTCTTTACATTCAAAGCCATTCATAACCTTGCCCCCCCTATCTGTCGGACCTTCTTCAAATTTCCGTTCCCTTTCATTCCCTCAGGTCCTCAGCCTCCCTCCACCTCTGTGTACCCTCTGCCCGTCTCAGCACGATGGGGTGCAGAGCTTTCAGCTGCTCTGCCCCCAAACTCTGGAACTCACTCCCACCCAACATCCGTAATATTGACTCTCTTCCCGCATTCAAAACTCATCTCAAATTCCACCTATTTAAAATTGCATACTCATTTTAAACTCATCGCTTCTTTTATTATTTATAATTTTATCTGTGGTTTTATTGCTCTTGTTTAATTGTAAGGTGTTTTGAAAGGCGCTTATAAATAAAATGTATTATTATTATTATTATTATTATTATTATTATTATTATTATTATTACTTACAGCACATCTGAGCTCACTTTCTAGTTAATGTGTGTCGATGTTATTTAAACATACCTGAATAAACATTTATCTGTTGTTTTTTTTCATTTTTGTTTACTAATTACAATAACATACAAGGGCTACACATTGGCAGCATATTAAAACAAAACAATTTACTCTTTTATATTAAAAAAAAAATCAATTTAACACAATTAGTTACACGGCGGCTCTCCTACGATGCCTTGGCTACTGTCACACGGGGAATGTAAATGTAAGCATAGGGCTTCTTCAAACCACCTGTCATAACAACGGTTGTACATTAGTGATGTCATGCACCATGAGGGTCAACTTCAAAATAAAAGCACAGCAAGTAAGACAATGAACTTTGCCATTGGAAACAATCGTGGCTACTGACTTAACTTTGAATTGAGGCTACAAAGCCTGATCAGAGTAAAGTTGACTGACTGAGCTGCATCATTCTACTGCACTAAGGTGCAGTGACAGACTTGAACTGGAGTGCAATATTCAATTTTCAATGCACATGCGCACCGGCGCACCATTTATATGCACCTATGATGATAACCCTAAAGTAAATTTAAATCCAAAGAACTTTTTAAATGTTGGATTAGAAGCATTTTAAGTCGAAACAAGGTAGATGTTGCATGTGCATCAACTGAAAAACCAAAAGGTGCGGTAACAGAGCATGAGTATAGTGTATTTTTTTCATATGCTGCTGTGATACTAGTTCATTGTGTGCCATTAGTAACCTCATTACCTTTCATGTCATGACGGTAATAAACCAAGAAATCCTGGTAAAAGAATGTACCCGAATTTAATACTAATATTTAATTCTATTTTAAACTAAACAACATTGATTCTGGCACAAATTGTTAGTTAAAACAATGTTCTTGAAAATGTGTGTTAATGTATAATGCATAATTACAGACCTGTGTGTTCACATTGCATCCCAGCTGCAAGGAGATCTGGTCCTCCCATGCTGATGTCACTGACCTGTGCTCCCAGACACTCAACTGACAGTGTCCTAAACCACTCTTCTGCATCCAGTTCTATCGAAAAAAGACAAAAACCCAAACAGGAATTTCTTAAAATATACTCAACTGAGCTGTATTTATAGAGCACTTTTAAACAACCACCTTTATACAAAGTGCTGTACGTGGAGCAAAAATAATTCATATTTTAACAAACAATAAAACAATAAATTAATAACAAAGAAAGTAAAAAACACAAAAACATCCATCCATCTATACATCCATTTTCTTATCCGCTTTATCCTCACGAGTGTCACGGGCATGCTGGAGCCGATCCAAGTTGTCTTCAAGCAGTAGGCAGGGTACACCCTGAACTGTTTGCCAGCCAATCGCAGGGCGCACATCGACGCATGTTCGTCATAGATGCATGTTTTTGGAATGTGGGAGGAAACAAAGTATCTTGAGAAAACCCACCCAAGCATGGGGAGAACATGCAAACTCCACATAGGAAGGCCGGAGGCAAAATTGAACCTTGCTCCACTGCACTGTGGGGTGGACGTGCTAACAAGTCTGTAGTGCCACTCGAGTGAAGCATGTCTCTGCAGTCGATAGTCCGCTGCACCTGCTGTACATGCGTAAGCGCGAACATTTACGCACACGCGCGTCTTTTGGTTTCAACCAATCAGCGCCGACGCAACCGACGTCACAGATCGAGAAGCCAGAACAACAGGACAACCATTTTTAGCCTTAGCCTACACGATGCACGAGGTCTTATGGACACATTGTTCTGGTAATCGTGTGCTTTGCCTTTTTGCCCAAATATATATGTTTTTACTACAACAAGTGTCTTGGCCACTGCGTCCTTTCTCGTTCCACTGGGATTTAGCACGTCAGATCAAATAGAGACCAACATCTCTTCAGTCGGGTTTCGCAACTCAGTTCAAGGAGAGAGAAACATCTCTTTAGTGGTGAGCCAGCCTTTTTCCGAACCACGGACTCTCTGCCTCGGATCTTCCCCCTCACTTGGCTACCCCACAGATCGCTATTTCATTGGATTTATTCGCCCACTTCACTCCACTCCATCTGCAACATGGCCAACAAGGACACCTTCCAGCAGCTCCTTGAGATGCAGTGCCTCATGCACGAGATCCGGGAGTTACGAGCCGAAATCCGGAGCCGTAGGAAGGAACGTAGCCACGGCCATGGACGCATCATGAGTCGCGGACATAGCAGTAGCCGAGGGCGCTCCACCTCCCAGGGTGACTTGTCTGGCATCTGCTGGTATCACTGCACGTGGGGCGACTTGGCAGAAAAATGTCACAAACCGTGCTTACAGGCGGGAAACGGACCCGCCAGGAAGTGAGCGTGGCACTCAACTCTCCTGGCGTCTCTGCTACGAGCCGCATCCTTCACATTCTCGATCGGACTTCTGAGTGACGCTTTATGGTCGATTCCTCCGCGGATGTGTCGTCCCTCCCTTCCCCGCAGAGCACCATCACCCTACCAGCGGCTCCTTCCTCCAAGCAGCCAACCGCACCACTATCAAGACGTACGGCCAACGCTTTCTCAAACTTGATCTGTGCCTGCGCCGCTGTTTCCCCTTCTTTTTCACCATCGCAGATGTCCCCCGTCCCATCATTGGTACCGATTTCCTGCATGAATTTGACTTGTCGGTCAGTGTTCACAGGAAGATACTGGTCAACAAGACCGGCCTTACGGTGCGTGGAACCCCCTCCGACCATTTTCTCCAGCGACTGTCCCATCTCCCTGCCCCCTCTTCGTCTTACTACCCGACCATGTAGCGGCATTTCCCTAACCTGCATGCGGTCACGGGTCGATCCTGGGAGGCTGGTTGATCGAAAAATAGAGCTTTGGTCAAAAAAGGTTGGGCCCCCCTGCTCTACAAGATACACTGCAGGGGAAAAAATGTTTAATTGGGAAGGCTCATTGTATATTTGTAGCCAAGTGTGTCATTTTGATAGTAGGCTAATATAGCTTTTAATTTGTTGTGGCTACAGACACATTTGTTTTTCGTTTTTTTGGTCCAATATGGCTCTTTCAACATTTTGGGTTGCCGAACCCTGGGCGAACTGATCCAGCGATCCCGATGTTATCTCCGTGCCCGTCCCCAACTGACCGAACCCTCCTCTGTGTCCAGACCGATGGTGTCGCCCGACCATTGGTCCCCGACTCCCTTCGACGCAAGGTCTTCGATTCCCTGCACGGACTCTCTCACGCAGGAATTCACGGAACGACGAAGCTGATCACGAAACATTTCTCCTGGAAGGCTCTGCAGAAAGATGTCTGACACTGGGTCCACAGCTGCCAACGTTCCAAGGTGCACCGGCACACAAAGTCGCCCGTCGATACTTGGTTGACAACCTGCCACTCGTTCTGCTTGGTATTCACTGCTAAGGCCAGACATCGACTCTTGTCCGGCGAAGCTGGTGTACGGCGCGACGCTGAGACTACCTGGTGAGTTTTTCAACGCGACCGAGCCAAAGACAGGTGCCATCAACGACCTGCTTCACCGTTTACGTCACTTCGCGCAAAGCTAGCAGCCCAAGCCGCCACGAAAATCCAACCTGTCGGCACAGGTTGATCCCGACCTTCGGACCTGCACTCGCATCTTGCTCCCCTGTGATCGAGTGCGGAAGTCTCTCGAACCGCCTTATGACGGTCCCTTTTCCATCATTGCCCGCGGGGACAAAACTTTCAAACTCTGAATAAACGGCGTGAGGACACCGTCTCCATTGACCGACTCAAGCCGGCAGTCATAGAGCAGCAGTCTCTTGGCTCACGAACATCGACTTTCGCCGACAACACGGGTCCATCCTCTCCCGCTGTTCAGTCTGCAATTCCCTCATCAGCAGCAGCGATTCCATTTCTGGTTCCATCAATCTCAACCGCTGCCCTTCCCGTTACCATTTTGACCACGACATCATCCACAGCTGTTCACTCTTCGATGTCCCATTCGCCCAGCACTCCGCCACTGAAATCATGTCTGGTGTCTTCTTCGAGCCAAACCACCCGCAGCGGCCGACAAGTCTGCTTCCCCAATCACTTCACCTCCTATCGATGATTCTGACCATTCTGTCATTCCAACGACTTCCTTGCTTCGTCACCTACGCCGACTTCAGATCCAGGAGGGGGGCCCTGAAGTGGCGCCACTCGAGTGAAGCGCGCCTCAGTAGTCAATAGTCCGCTGCTCTCTGCTGTGCGTGCGTAAGCGCGAATATGTATGCACGCGCGCGTCTTTTGGTTTCAACCAATCAGCGCCGACGCAACCGATGTCGCAGATCGAGAAGCCGGAACAACAGGACAACCATTTTTTAGCCTAGCCTACGCGACGCATGAGGTCTTACAGAGACGTTGTTCTAGTAATCTCTGTGCTTTGCCTTTTTGCCCAAATATATATATTTTTTACTACAGTAACTGTCTTGGCCTCTGCGTCCTTTTCTTGTTCCACTGGGGTTTAGCAAGTCAGTTCAAAGAGAGACGAGCATCTCTTTCCACGTGCCACCAGCACAAAACCAATAAAACTACAATCAAGTCTCATACTGAGTCAAAAGCCAAAGAATAAAAATGAGTTTGAAGACGAATTTTACAGATGGGCGGCGAGGGGGCTTGCCTTACGTTCACTGGGAAAGGGACTGGCAATGGAAAATGCTCAATATCATCAAAGACTTTGCTCAGTTCTGGGCACCTCTCATTGTGTTTGGTCCACAGACGTGAGGCACAGGTGCGTAGGAGCAGAGTAGCTCAGACAGGTTAGGTGGGGCAAGGCCATTTAAAGGTTTAAAGAATCTTAAAAAAGAACTTTAAAATTTATTGGGAACAAGTGAAGGGATGCCCGAGTAGGAGTTATGTGTTCCCTCTTACAAGTACCAGTCAAGTGGTGTTGAGAAAGGAGAGGCTTTCATTTAGTTGGCTGACTCAGTTGAAAGAAGCTGGATTTAACAACAGCACCAATTTGCCAGTCTAATATAAAATCACTGTCCAGTTTAAGACCCAAGTTCATGACCATTGGCTTTAGATCAGGAGCCAGTGGGCCCACGTCATCAGGATAATAATAACAATAATCATAATAATAACAATAATAATACATTTTATTTGTGGCCGCCTTTCTAAGCACTCAACGACACCTTACAACAAGCAGTTAAAAACACAAATACAATGTTAAAAACAACATCAAATAAAATAAGATAAAATAAAACAAAATAGAGATAATGGATTCATGGTCAGAGTGAATGAGCTTGTCTAAACAGATGTGTTTTGAGGCTGGATTTGAAATGTGTTCATGGGTCTAGGTTACGAAGGTCAGTGGGGAGTGTGTTCCAGAGCTGGCGAGCAGAGCGACTGAAGGCTCTGCTCCCCATAGTGACGAGGCAGGCGGGGGGGACAGTAAGGAGGAGAGAGGAGGAAGAACGAAGAGAGCGGACAGGTGTGGCGATGTGGATGAGGTCAGATAGGTATGGAGGGGCAAGGTTGTGGATAGCTTTGAAAGTAAGGAGCAGGATTTTATATTGAATGCAGTGTATAATGGGGAGCCAGTGTTGAAGGACAGGTGTAATATGGTTTATGGATGGTGTGAGTGTGATAATGCGAGCGGCTGAATTTTGGACCAACTAAAGCTTATGGAGGGTTTTTTGAGGGAGACCGAGCAGGAGGGAGTTACAGTAATCAAGTCAGGAGGTGACGAGGGTGTGAATGAGTATAGCAGTGGAGTGAGGGGTGAGAGAAGAGCGGAGACGGTGGATGTTTCTAAGATGAAAATATGCAGAACAAGTGATGTGGTTGATATGTGAGGTGAAGGAGAGGGTGCTATCGAGGATGACACCCAGACTCTTGACCTGAGGGGAGGGAGAGATGGCGGAGCTGTCAAAGGGAATGGAGAAATTATTTATTTTGTTTAGGGTGGATTTGGTGCCAATGAGGAGGAGTTCAGTTTTATTGCTGTTTAGTTTGAGGAAGTTTGAGGTGAACCATGATTTTAATTCCTGCAGGCAGTTTGTTAGGGAGGATGGTGGAAGAGTGGTGTTAGGTTTGGTAGAGATGCAGAGCTGGGTGTCACCTGCATAGCAGTGAAAGTGAATGTGATGTTTCCTGAAGATATTACCAAGGGGGAGAAGATAGATTAGAAACAGCAAGCGGCCAAGGACAGAACCCTGAGGGACACCTGAAGTGAGGGGGAAAGGGAGAGATCTAAAACATTTGAACTGGATAAACTGGGTGCGGTCAGAAAGATAGGAGCGGAACCAGGAGAGGGGGGTGCTAGTGATAGCAATGGAGGAGAGTCTGTCGAGGAGGATGGAGTGAGAGATGGTGTCAAAGGCTGCACTGAGGTCAAGCAGGAGGAGGATGGCGAGTGAACCGGAGTCAGCAGAGAGAAGAAGGTCATTGGATATCTTGAGGAGGGTGGTTTCAGTACTATGGAGGGAACAGAAGCCAGATTTAAATTGTTCGTAGAGGTTATTGGAGGAAAGATGGGTGTGAAGTTGAGCAGCCACTGTTTTTTCTAGAAGTTTGAAAATGAAGGGGAGGTCCAAATTCATTTTAATTGAATCTAAGTATTTTTTTACGAGATGGCAGTTTACCTGTTTATCCTCTGAGGTCTGTCGTGGGATTTTGTTTTTTCTAATGTGAAATATGTGCCTGGCATCAATACAGGTAAGCAAATGCTGGATTAGATGGATCACAGCAGCGAGAGAAGATGGTGCATCGACAGTCCTTCTGGGAGATGGATTTGACCAATTTGTGCCAGTGTAGTAAAATTTGACCTTTAAAGACTTGGGCAGTTCTCACCTACATTTTTTCACCACAATATGTTAACTGTACTTGATTAATCTTTCGGTTTATCTCACAAAAGAATTTGGTGTGCAGTGCATCTCAGAAAATTGCCAACTGGGCAAACATTTTATGACGTGTCAGCAAGATTCAAAATGGGACATCAATGAACAAAAATATTTCCCTGGTACTAATTAGTACCCTTTGTATCAACTGGGGAACACATTTTTTGACATTGACCATGTTTTAATCTGAAGCATCAGAACTTGCATTTCTTCAGTCATTACCTGATTCACATGTGAAAGTGCGTGAGGTGTCATCACTAAACACAATGGCCACTGCTTGTCGCTTCGTATCCCGAGGCAGCCGTGTGACAGTCTTGACGTTTGTAATTTCTGTCACCTAGGTAACAAAATAAAGATAACAAATGGATTGGGAGAGGGTAAAAAACACTGATAAGCGAGAAAAATGTAAATAATGGTGTTCATGAGATTTTTCTGTCTCGTTTTGTGTTGTATGTAATTTTTTCCATTTGTCTAGTTTTTCACGTCTTTAGTTTATATTTTTAGGACTGGTTCACAGTTTTTCATTTGGGTGCAAGCACTGCCAAGCAATCATGAATATGACTTAATTCAATCACGGGCCTGAAATCAAGGTTTCACTTTTGATTTCTTGTCCTGTAGAAGGTGATGGTGTGACCATTGTAGGATTTTTTTGGTCACAATAGCGTTAAGTCTGCTGCCAGACTGAAAGGCGGTGTACACTGTAGACACCAATTTCATTTCTGCTAAAATTCCTCTGCCATCTGGTGGTGATTATTAGTGGGAAACAAATTAATTTGTGAGCTCTGTGCAGCCATTATGAAACAAAGATAATACCAAAAGCATAGTTAACTACTCACTAAAGAAAGGAAAGAGGAGAGAAGCAAGACTTCTCAGGATATTTAGCCATCTTTAGCCCACCATTTTCGCTCAGTGGTCAGCGTACTTCCCTTCCTAGTCCTAGTTGTTTACACTGTGGCGATGTAGGTTCAAACCCTGAGTGGACAGTGAGTGAAAAGAGCCTGGAGGGCTTGTGAGACCCGATTGCGTCTTTTTTCCAAAACTTCTCGCTCTCACTCTCGCTTACTCGCTCTCTCTCAGTCTTCTTTGTCACTCATAAACAAGCATGCACATGCAAATGTAATCACACCTTTGGACAGGACCTGACGTGGGCAGACTTCTCATCAGGATATTTCTCCAGTCGACGAGGCCCTTTACTGGATGGTTTCTTGAAAACTAACCAGCACCGGCGATAAATCTGTAACATGCAAAAAAAAAAAGCCATACTTTCATGTTACCCAATCGTTGGAAAAAAGTAAATACAGTAAATATTCCCATCCCCGGAATTCTATGAAACGGAATATCCTTCACCCGGACTAAAAACCTGTGCATTAACATTTTGACTACGATTTTACATGTTATCGGAACCTTCGTAAGCGGAAATTCCACTAGCCGTAACCCGGATGGAGACGTCATGCCGCGGGAGCTTAAATACACGCAACGCCCACCCGATGCTACACGGAAGAAACGTGTTCGCTTCGCCGCTTTCATTCGTCAGATCCGAAACGACTACGTGTATGTGAGTTTTTATTGCCGTGCGTTTTATTGTAATTGTGAATGATTTTAACTTTATTCACTTACGTCTCGTAGTTAGCGGCACCGGCTTAAAAGCAGCGCCCACTCGACACTACGAAAGACAGGTGTTCGCTTCGCCGTCGTCATTCATCCGATCCGAAACGACGACGTGTAAGTGAGTTTTTATTGCCGTGCGTTTTATTGTAATTGTGAATGATTTTAACTTTATTCACTTACGTCTCGTAGTTAGCGGCACCGGCTTAAAAAGCAGCGCCCACTCGACACTACGAAAGACAGGTGTTCGCTTCGCCGTCGTCATTCATCCGATCCGAAACGACGACGTGTAAGTGAGTTTTTATTGCCGTGCGTTTTATTGTAATTGTGAATGATTTTAACTGTATGTACTGTATTCACTTGCGCCCTGTAGATCATGGCATCGAAACGTCCAAGAACTGTAATGACTGTAGCAGAGCGGGTGAAATGCATCCGTTTGAGCGAGGCTGGACACAAAGTTAAAAGCATCCAGGAGACACTTGGAGTCGGAAAGACCCAAATCTACGAGACT
The DNA here is from genome assembly GCF_001891065.2 of Hippocampus comes. Taxonomy (NCBI): domain Eukaryota; kingdom Metazoa; phylum Chordata; class Actinopteri; order Syngnathiformes; family Syngnathidae; genus Hippocampus; species Hippocampus comes. The sequence continues at coordinate 280,626 of NW_017805556.1, forward strand.
T
>NW_017805556.1:281571-290154 GCF_001891065.2 Hippocampus comes
ACAAGCCACCTTCCAGCAAGGAGGCAATGCGAATGGCAACAAAAATCCTTCGCTACGCACAAGAATCCCCAGACATCGGCGATGAACGGGACAGTTACTTGCAACTAGCAAGAACACTGTATGACACGCAGGCGAACATTCTCATAAACCAAAGAATGCACGCAACGAAACAATCCAAAATAGACAAATTTTTTCCCAAGGTACCCAAAACATAAGCATTAAAATACTGTACTGTACGTACTGTATTGTACTTTTGTGATTTTTTTTTTTGATACACCTGTACCTGTATTGCAGTTTTTGTTATATGCAGTAAACAGTTTTTGGACAGTATATTTTTGTATTTTATTGATTGTGTTGTTCCACGTGCATTTTGTCAACATATTTGCAGGTTCATAAAGGACATGTACCATGCTCATTTCCCAAATGAGGAATTTCTGTTATCAGGACAAATTGGACAGCGCAAACATGAGTCCGTACTAGAGAATATTTACTGTACATTTACTAGTTGTGATTGCTTTTTGTGTAATATAATTTCCCATGTTTCAAATTCAAAAGCTGTTTTGTAACATAAATTGGGGCCTATTTGAAAACAAATAAATAAAAAAAACAAACAATTAAAAATGTTACCTTTAAATGAAAGAACTGAGGGCTGTTAAATCATTTTCTGCTAAATAACAAACTGCTCCTTGAGTTGACTGCTCCTTAACTGCTCCTTGAGGTTTGATTTGATGTACTTAAACTTTTGGTGTTTTATTTAAAAGATGTAGAAATGTAAATTCATTAAATGTGTCCCTTTCAGAAGTGTTTCTTTGTGAGAAGTGAAAAGAGCTCATGCCAGTTTCTTTCCAAACTCTGCTCATGCACAGATAATTCATGCACCAACGTAGCTGCAGATATTGTGTTTGAGGCAGAGGGTGGTGTTAGGTTTGAAACCGAACCGAATAATGTTTTAGGATTCCAGAAATACAGGCTCAAAGTGCAATAACAGAAATATTCATTTACAGAAAAATGCACCGACAATGTACAAAGAGAAATAGGTGCTCACAAGGATCCAGGAAAAACAAGGCATAAACAAAAACACTTGCAAAAGGCAAGGTAGCGTAACACAGAGAATACAAACGAAAAGACAAGAAATTAATTGATACAAAAATCAAGAACAATGTCTAAAAGACAAAATAATGCCATTATTTACAAAACGAAGAAGAAATAAAGCAAAATGACGAGAGATGCTACCTCTAACACAGAAGCTCCAAAGCACCCTTCAAACTCGATAGCCGACTTATTATGAAGCTTGCTTCAGTTGACATTACTGATGCCGTTTGAACCACTTCACTGCATCATTCCGAAGCAGCTGACTGCTTTGGGTTGGCAGGCGGAGCTTTGAAACTTTGCCGCGAAACTCACTGCACACAGAAGAGCAACCATTTGCGCTCACACTTACACCTAGGGAAAATTTGGAGCGTTCAATCATCCTGCCATGCATATTTTTGGAATGTGGGAGGAAACCACAGTACCCGGAGAAAACCCATGCGGGCACGGGTATAACATGCAAACTCCACACAGGAAGGCCGGAGCTGGAATCGAACCCGGTCCCTCTGCACTGTGAGGTCGAAGCGCGGGCTGCATTACTTTAACTTAATTAACTTAAATAACCAAATACAGAAAAATGTGGCGCCTGTGTGTGAGTGTGTGTGTGTGAGTGTGTGTGTGTGTGTGTGTGTGTGTGTGTGTGTGTGTGTGCGTGTGTGTGTGTGTGTGTGTGTGTGTGCGTGCGTGCATGTGATGTTTTTATTTACATTTTTTTCTTTATTTTGCTGCGTGTTGGCTGGTGCGATGCCTCTGTGTGACATGGAAATTATGTTCTCAATACCAAATAGCTGTCATTGTCAAGGGATGGACTGGGTCCACATGATTCAGTGTGAAATTCTGACGGAAAGACTGATATACATTCCGTCAGTCTAATGGAATGGCTACCTCCGCCAAAATCTTCTTGGCAGGTGCGCTACAAGCATATTGACTTTGAAATGATAATACAGGAAAGGGGAGAGACTGTAAATGGAGAACTAAATTCCAAATTCACTCTGATCTGTACAGACAATGTGTTGACTGATGAGTCAAAAATTGAACTTTTTGAAAGATGTCTGACCTGTTACATCGGAAATAAAATTGGCACGGCATTTAATAAAAATCATAATCTGCCCTTAGTGAACGATGGTAGTGGCAGTGTGATGGGCTGTGGCTACTTTGCTTCCTCAGGACCAAGACAACTTGCTAATTTTCCCAAGGTGTGATTGTGAGTGTGAACAGTTGTTTGTCTATGTGTGCCGTGTGATTGGCTGGCAACCAGTTCAAGGTGTACCCTGACTGCTACCCAAAGACAGCTGGGATAGGCTCCAGCACTCCCACGACCCTCGTGAGGATAAAGCAGTTCAGCTATTGGATGGATAATAATAATAATAATAATAATAATAATAATGATAATAATAATAACTACAGCTGTGAGCAGTTATAACGGGCCCTCGCAGCCCTGGCAATGTTTGGGTACTGAAACACTTGGACATTGGTGTTGGAATTGTTTTTTATTTTTTTTTAAGGAAGTACATCAGATTAAAAGCTATTTTGCTTAAATAAGACTTCTATAAAAGGCCAAAAAATGGGCAACATTTGAAAGGAAATTAAAAATCACCAACTTCATTTTCAGTTTTAAGTAGGGCTCCAAGATATTCTTTTTAAGCATTGGACTGTAAGATGTAGCTCCAACTTTTGTAGATCGTGAAATGTTCACAAGGAAGCTGTGAGAGCTCCGTTGAAGGTTGGAGTGACAACGGAAAATGTCAGCGAGGTAAGAGCCCCCCCGACCCCCCACCCCTCAAAAAAGACCTTTTTCTGAAAAAAAGAAACCTTAACCCTATTTCAACTAATAAGACAAGATAAGATGAACGTCATAGTGTGAGTAATAGCCGCCTGATGACAGCGACTTTCTATCGATACAATCTATCTATCTATACAACAAAGGTCATAGTTTTAAGCAAAACAATTGCACTAGATTTTAGATTAATTTTTTTGTTACTTTTTTACCGTATTATCGCCCACGGGAATTCTCACACGTCATAGCTGTGACGTGTACGTCCCTCTGTCGGCAAATGATGATGCAGTGTGTGATGCCCTGGTGACTGTCGTGAACAGGCCCTGCTGATCATCTCTGGGGACTTCAACCATGTCTCTCTGTCATCCTCCCTCCCAACCTTCACTCAGTTATGTAACCTGTACCACCAGAGACAATAAAATTTTCGACTTGTTTTATGTCAACATCAAGGAGGGATATACACCATAGCCCCTCCCCCCTCTTGGAAGAGCTGACCACAACATGCTGTATCTCCAGCCTGTGTACAAACCCCTGGTGCACAGGCAGCCAACTGTGGCCTGCATGGTCAGAAGACGGTCCATGGAGGCTGAAGAGGCTCTGCGGGACTGCTTCGACTCAACCAGGTGGAAGCTGTTCAGTGAGGTTCATGGGGAGGACATTGATTCACTCACCGACAACATCACGGACTACATTAACATTTGTGAGCGGAACACCGTACCCACCAGGACTATGCGGTGTTTTTCCAGCAACAAACCATGGATTACTCCTGACATAAAGGCCCTCCTGAAGGAGAATTAGAGGGCTTTTGTGTCGAGAAACAGAGAGGAGCTGAGGGCCGTGCAGATCCAGCTGAGGAGAAGGATCAGAGAGGGGAAAAAAAGCCTACAGGATGAAATTAGAGGACCAGATACAGGCCAGTAATGTTACTGGTGTCTGGAGGGGCCTGAAAACCATCTCAGGCCACAAAAGCCCAAAGACAGAGACTGTGAGGGACAAGGATTGGGCAGATGATCTAAATCGATTTTACAACCGGTTTAACCAGACGTCCCAGTGCCCAAGACCCCCCCACCCGAAGGAGCTCAACAGCTACAGACCAGTGGCGCTGACGTCTCACCTGATGAAGACGCTGGAGAGACTCGTCCTCGCCTACCTGCGACCGCTGATGAGCTCATCGCTGGACCCGTTACAGTTTGCCTAACAGCCCAGCATCGGTGTGGAGGACGTCATCATCTACCTTCTCCACTCGGCGCTGTTACACTGTTACACCTGGAGAATGCTGGGAGTACTGTGAGGATCATGTTCTTTGATTTCTCCAGTACCTTCAACACCATCCAGCCCAACCTACTGGAGGACAAGCTGCAGCACGCCGGAGTGGACCAGCACCTCACATCATGGATTACAGATTACCTCACAAATCGGCCGCAGTGTGTGAGGGCACAGAGCTGTGAGTCGGACAGGCTTCTTTGCAGCACTGGGGCGCCGCAGGGGACTGTCCTGGCTCCATTCCTGTTCAGCCTCTACACCTCGGACTTCAGATACATCACTCCAGCCTGCCACCTTCAGAAGTTCTCTGACGACTCTGCAATTGTCGGCCTCATTACAGAGGGAGATGATCGGGAGTACAAGAGACTGACGGGGGACTTCATGGACTGGTGCCAGCAGAATCACCTCCAGATCAACCCTGGGAAAACTAATGAGTTGGTGGTGGATTTCTGCAGGAAACAGTCCTCACCAGTACCGATGAACATCCAGTGTACAGACATACAGAGGATGACCTCCAACAAGTACCTAGGTGTTCATCTCAACAATAAACTTGACTGGTCTACCAACACAGATGCCCTGTTCAGGAAGGGACAGAGCCGCCTCTTCCTACACAGGAAACTAAGGTCTTTTGGGGTTCAGGGGTCACGCCTTAAGACCTTCTATGACTCTGCGGTGGCTTCAGCCATCCATTATGGCATTGTCTGCTGGTCAGGCAGCATCTCAGCCCGGGACAGAGAGGGACTGGAGCAACTGGTCTAGAGGGCCAGTTCTGTCCTGGACTGATCCCTGGACACTCTGGAGGAGGTGGGCAGCAGGAGGATGCTAGCTAAACTAAAAAGCTATGATGGACAGTCCCTCCCACCACCTCCAGCCCACCATGACAGCACTGGGTAGCTCCTTCAGCCAGAGACTGTTACACCTGCGCTGCAAGAAGGAGAGATACCGCTGCTCATTCTTACCGACTGCTGTCAGGCTGCTCAATAAACACACATGAAAACCTGGACTCACCCCATCCATACATTGTAAATAGCACAGCCACCTTATGCATCATACGTGCAGTTGCATGTATGCTTATATCTATATGTTTTATATTTTATATTGCATTCTGTACTGTGTACAGTTCTTTTTTCTGAAACATTTATTTTGTGCATGCAATACTGTTTTTCTTTTCTACCCCCCACCCCCACCCCTTCATTCTGCTGTTGTAGATTGCAAATTTCCCCAGTGTGGGACGAATAAAGGTTTTCTTATCTTGTTAAGTTTAAAATGATTGTTTACATAGCTAAGAAATTGCAAGTAGAGATTTACTTTACTTACCCCAAGCTTGCGACTGCGTATGCGTACATAGCCTTGCTTGACGATGTCGGTGAAGTTTGAGGCCATGCCTGGAGATCATCTAGATGTTTACCTCACCCTCTGAAGTGAATATGCTGGACATTCAAGTCGTCCTTGAGTCTCAGTCCTCTCAAAAATAAAGCAACTGCTCTTCCGCCATGCTTTCTCCTGTTCTCAACTTCTGTGTTGTTTCTATTGTAATTTTGAGATCACACTTGCCATCTTTTGGCTTTCCATTGTATTCTCCTTGGTCTGTGCTGTTTTCATTCACTCTCCACCAGAGAAGTCTTCGGTGAGCTTCCACATTGCCACTACAAACAAATGGAGAAAGACAGATACAGCAAGATTGATAGAGAAAGAGTGAGAGAGAGAGAGAGAGAGTGAGAGAGACAGAGAGAGAGAGAGAGAGAGAGAGAGAGAGAGAGAGAGAGAGAGAGAGAGAGAGAGGGGGGAGAGAGAGGGAGAGAGAGAAAGAGAAAGCACGTGAAGGGATACATTGACATTAATTATTGAAGAGGGAGAACCATAACATTATCATTTATTATTCATGCATGTTATTGTGCGCAAGGATTTAGGATGGTGTGTGTTTGTGCTTGTGCGTGTGCATGTCTCTTAGTGCAGCTCACTTGTGTTTAGAGAATTGTAGCTAATAATCAAAACATAAAAAAAGAAGAATTTATAAATTCAGATTGTGTGTCCCCTGCATAACAATGACATGTAACACAGTTTTGGTGGTCAGCAGAGGGGGATTTGCCTCACAGTCATATGATTTTTTTTGGACGTTGCATGCTCTGCGTGTGCTTGTGTCAGTTTTTTCTGGGTACACTTTCCAAAAACATGCAAGGTTAATTAAAGGCTGGATGGCAGAATTTTTGCATTGCAATTTTATTTGAAATTGTCTGTGTGTCTTTACCGCACTTGTCTTTTTTACTTGCACAAGTAGGCTGCCTAATCAAGATGGAAAAAAAAATGAGCAAAAATTCAATGCCGCTGGAGTCTACTTAGTTTTAAGTGCTTCAGTGGGACAAGAGCTTACGTAAAGCCAAAACGTAAAAGTGAGAGGCAGACATGCTAAACTACTGAAGCATGGAACTACCAATGTGGAGTAAAAATATTTTGTATTTGCAAGCACATTTGAACATACTGGCAAATACGTTCGAACTTTGACTTATATCTAAGAAAGTAGTCAATGTCATGAGGCAGAAGTGTCGTCCGTGTGCCCTGTGGCTTTATCGGGTCGTTTGATGACCTAGTAAATGCCTGGGAGTCAGACCTTTGTTAAAATACTGGTCAGTTTCAACTTCAATACATTGGCGTTTCACATGGTGGAAATGTCTCCATTATTTTAGAGCATCATATTTTGCCTTTTACATGATCTGCTTAGACTAGCCAATCAGAGATGCCATGAAGATGGCGATATCAGTCTTGACCAATAAGAAGCGCCATACGATTAGCGATCACTTGTGTATAACCCTCAAGATGGGGGGGAGATACAAGCGGCCTAAATGAGTTTTCTCCGCAGGGTGTCCGGGGCTCTCTCTTAGAGATAAGGTGAGAAGCTCGGTCATCCGGGAGGGGCTCGGAGTAGAGCCGCTTCTCCTCCACATCGAGAGGAGCCAGATGAGGTGTCTCGGGCATCTGATTAGGATGCCTCCTAGACGCCTCCCTGGTGAGGTGTTCCGGGCATGTCCCACTGGCAGGAGACCCCGGGGACGACCCAGGACACGCTGGAGAGACTATGTCACCCAGCTGGCCTGGGAAAACCTTGAGATCCACCGGGAAGAGCTCGAAGTAGTGGCTGGGGAGAGGGAAGGCTGGGCTTCCCTACTAAAGCTGCTGCCCGCGACTCGACCCTGGATAAGCGGCGGAAAATGGATGGATGGATGGATTAGCATGCAGTTTTCCGTGTACTGTAGGACAAAATAATTTGGCTTTGAATTGTCACTTCGCATCGCTGCTCTTGTTCCATTCCTTAGTCCCGCTGCCACTAGTATGACTCTAGCAGCAATTGGGCTAACCGAAGCCAGCGACATGAGGCTAACCCTGATTCATGGCAATTTGAGTTTGAGTTTTTCGGCCCTACACTCTGCTGTGTGCCAGTCGTATTTTTTTCCTTACTGTTGACATTTTGGATCGTTTGATCCAAAGGGTGGAGAAGAATGTCTTGCCTGACTTGTGTGTGGGTAGCGTCGGATCGGTTCCCACTCAATGACGGTGTGGATGTGGGTGTGAGTGGTTGTTGGTTTAGGGTGTAGTTTGCCTTCTGCCTGAAATCTGCTGGGATTGGCTCACGCCCCTCCTCACCCTGCTCAGGAAAAAGCAGTGTTTAAAATGAGTGGAAAAATGCAAGCCAAAAAAAGATTTACTGGTCAAACTTGTATGTGTAATTAAAAATGTACCTGTCCTGTCTCATATTCTAGGGGCAAAATGTGAACATTTATAGGCATTCTGAAGACCAGTAGGTCGGGAGTGAGCCCAGCCTTGCTTTATGGTTTGGAGATAGCAATAAGCAAAAGGGAGGTGAGAGAGCTGGAGGTGGCTGAGTCTACGATGCTCAGATTCTCTCTCAGAATGACAAGAATTGATAGGATCAGGAATGAGCTCAACAGAAACAATACAGGCTGGAAGGTTTGGTTAGAAAAACAAACAAAAGAGGCCAGGTTGAGATAGTGTAGATACGCAGAGGAGGGAAAATGACATTTCGGTAGAAAGACGCTCAAAATAGAGAGTAGTAGGCAAAGGTGGTAGGCTAAGCAGAAGATCAAAGAAGAGATTTCTGAATGTCTTCATGGAAGAGTTTGAGATCAGTGGAGTTAGAGGAGAAGATGCAGAGGATGAGGATGATTCCCAGCATCAAATTAAGCCAAAAGGAAGAAAAGAAGATCAGTGGAAAATTGATACTTGGAAACAATAGAACCAAAATATATCACTGGGCACATAGCAGTTGCAAGTTGTTCTTACATGCTGTAGGTTTTACTGCCCTCATGAGAAGAAGATGAAATAATACATGCAGGGAGAGAAAATTAAGTTGGGAGGTTGGCACCAGGTTTTGTCACACAAACACACACACACACACACACACACACACACACACACACACACACACACACACACACACC
>NW_017805556.1:290195-298680 GCF_001891065.2 Hippocampus comes
GTGCGACACACACACACACGCACACACACACACACACACACACACACACACACACACACACACACACACACACACACACACACACATACACACACCACACACATACACACACACTCACAGGAAAAATAAGCCCATGCAGACTCTCAAAGCAATATACTGTCATGCTTAGTCAACAGTTGTGAACATCATCTCTACAGTCATCAGGGGATCAATCAAAATACCATCATCCACAGTTAATAGCTTGCATGGGGGTGTGTGCTGTGTGTTTGCTTTTATCTCCAGGAACTCCAATGTGAGACATCATTCTCTCTCCCTCTCTCTCTCTTTCTCTCTCTATCTCTCTCTCTCTCTCTCTCTCTCTCTCTCTCTCTCTCTCTCTCTCTCTCTCTGGATTCTTGCATGCACAAAGCTCAGCAGCAGCAGTTTCACCATTAATTAATATTTTCTGTTTTAGTTTTTTTGCTTTGTTTTGGGGAGGGTTGTTCCCCCCATTTCCCCCAGATCTTCATGTAAAATACATAATGGGGGTTTATCAGCTTTTTTGGGAGAATGGGGCAGGGGGGTAAAGAAAGCAAGCTTGTTATTTTTCCCGCCCAATATATTTCACTGGGTGTCAATTATATGTCAATTTTCACTATTTTTGGGCTAGCCTGGTCTCTATCCACTGTGGATAGCAGTGGTCCGCTGCATATATTCCCTTCTTTCTTGTTGTCCTTTATGTTTATGTTAAAGGTGCCCTTGCATCATAATCAATGTCCCACTTTTTTTTCTGCATAACTTATGTCAAAATGAGTGTAACAATACTAACAATAATGCATCAGATTTATGCACAAGTTGCTGTTCTCTAATGAGGAACTGAACGGTAAAATTCAAAACAGGCGTTTGATCTTTGAATTGACCAATAAATGTCCTGGGTCAATTAGAGCTGGTGTTTAAATAGTCGTCCTCATCTTGATGTTCACATTTTGTCATCATGAGACCCAGATGATGCTTAACAATGGATGAACAGTACCTTGCCATGGTGATGCTTCAAACAGGATGTTCTCAGACAGGAAGTGGCCACTGAGCTTAGAGTGTCACAGAGTGTCATCAGCAGGTTGCAATAGAGATACCGAGAGACTGGAAGTGTCACAGAAAGATGTAGAAGCGTATGTCCTTTGGCCACATGCCATGCTGATGACCGCGACATTGTGAACAATGCCCTGAGAAACCGGATGATAGATGCCACTCAACTTCAGGCACGTTCAAGGGAGGTGAGAGGCACGTCAGACCATTCGAAAAAGTTTACATCAGCGTGGTCTGCGTGCTAGATGACCTGAAAAGGGTACCTGACTACGCCACCAGGCACGAGCATCTTGCGCGGCCCAGGGAGCATATACACTGGACGAGGTGGGTCTCAGTGCTGTTCTCTGATGAGAGGCGATTCCCGTAACGCAGAAATGATGGCTGCCAACAATGTTGGAGAGATCAAGGAGAGTGCTATGCATTTACTACTCTTGTCACCAGACAAACTTTTGGGGGTGGTGGTGTTACAGTGTGGGCAGGTGTGTCTAATCGGTACAAAACTGTCCTATGCTTTGGAACAAGCCCATACTACCTGAATAACATTAATCCAGTGATTGTGCCCCTACATGAACAACACGGGCCTAATTTCATCTTCATGGACGACAATGCTCAGGCTGCTCAAGCTCACATCATTAGGGAACAGCTGTTGGAGAATGGTGTACCTCAAATGGAATGGCCTGCACTTTCTCCAGACCTGAATCCGATTGAAAACCTGTGGGTTCAGCCGAGTCGCCGTGTAGACGGTTGAAACTCTGCACCCCAGAACCTCAATGACGTGGGGGCTGCCCTTCAAGAAGATTGGGATGCCATAGCTCAGCAGACAATACGTTGACTTGTGAACAGCATCAGATGTCAAGCTGTAAATGATGCTCAAGGGCATATGATGAGTCAGTGACATTTTTTGTTGTGGTTGTAACCACTGTTGTTAACTTTTGCTTTAATGAATTGCTTGAGATGAGGAAATCACCAGTGCATCCTTCTACTAAAATGTCCTTTCATGATATCACTGTACCGTGAACTTTTTACATTTTCCATAAAATTCACTTGAAAGCCAAATATGGCTAACTTTTTGTGAGTATTGTCTATGTCTGTATGTATGTATGTACAAAACCTCTGTCCTGACGATTATTCCATGTAAATATACTCAACAATCTTTGGAAAGAAATATATTTTTAAAAATGCAACCAAAGCATTCAGAGGCGCTTAAGAATTTAAAATGTACTGGTTTTGTTTACAAATGAGAAAAACTAAAACAATAAAATGACATCATGAAGCTATGAAATTTGTTTACATAATCTGAATTTGTGGTTGCAAGTTTTAAAATATTGGTTTCATGTTCTAAACAAGTATTGGTTTTAAGTGTTTTTTAAAAAAATTTGGTTACAAAGTCTGGAATTCAGAATATTCTGGCTGTTCAACATGTACAATGTTCGTGTTTTGTGTTGCAAAATTGTATAGTCCATCTTTGACACTTCTCTGCCTTTCACATGACAACACAATTGACTAGGTTCTGAGCTTCTTGTTCCAGTGCTGTTGATATGACTGCTTTGTGTGTAGACCGTATTGCCTCAATATTTTCCTGAGTTGTTGTTCCTGTGGCTGCCTTAACTTGCTGGCCCTTTAACTCTTATCAGCTTGGCTTTCTGTTCCAATGTGGCTGTTTTCACTACCGTTTGAGGTGCTTGAAGCCTGTCTTCAGATGAACGTTGCACTTTGCACATTTGTACACCTTCTGGCCCTTACTACTGGACAACGATGGAGAAAAAAGAAATCACTTTTTTATCTATTCAATACAGTTTCATCCATAAATGTCCCAAACAAACAAACTTTCAAACGTATTTTCATCTGTCCACATGCTCGCGTTGTATCGGAGATGCTGCATTCATTTTAGTTCTACAGAAAGATAAACAACAAAAGTTACGTTTGTTACTTAACATGATGTTTTAGCAATGCTTTCAGATCTTAACTAGAGTGGGGGTTTGAGAATAAAATTTGCGTGAGTGTTGAACGCCATCGAGACGCAACGAGGTGTTTCCAGCCGGGAAAAGCCACCAAAAAAACAAAACTTGACTTTACTTTTGTACCATGTGACACAATCAGGAATAACCATGGCAAGAGCGACCTCTAGTGGTAAACAAAGAACATACACTAAGAGCTTTTTTTCTTCCTATCTTTTTTTACTCATTGAGGGACAGAACAGAAAAAAAAATGTAGATTCAACTCCTATATATCTTTGGTCATCTGATTGTGACTTTTTTTGTTCGAGGACCGAGAACCAAAAAGTTTGGAAAACATTAAAGGCACCGAGAGGACGACACAATTATGAAGTTTTTATGGCTATTTCTGTCCATGTAAAGCCATCTCTCATCGACGCCATACACGTGAGCCGTTTCCAACAGCTGCTAGCTACATTAATGAGGCCTACCAGTTTCATTTCTGGGTTATCTATTTGGTATTCATAGTAGTACAGTTTCTAGAGAGTTTTTATAAATGTCCTCAATCATATCTTAGTTTCAGTATGTGTGTCATGGCCTGAGAAAGAGCTTGTTCAAACGTCTATGGCCATGTTTTTTAGAAATTCCTTTCAACATTGCATATCGCTTATCGATTCTTTTGAGATATTCATGCATTAACCAAAAGCTTTTCAGGACACAAACATACTCTCAATAAAAATCCCACAACACTGTGAAATATCTAATCAGCATTACTCCACAAGAAGTCATCTCCTTCATCTCAAAATGGTGTGGTGGACGGACAACAGATGCTGACATTACAGTAAACAGTGGCTATTTGGATCCCCTTCTTCCGGCAGGCCAAATCCTTGCTGATCGTGGTCTCACAAGCCAGAATGAAGTCAGGCTGTACTGTGCAATGGTTGAAATGCCATGCATTCACTCGGGGCAAAAAGCAGCTGGGTGCAGTTAACCTGGAAGACACCCGAAGACTCTCAGCAGCACGCACACATGTTGAGAGAGCCATTGGAAAAGCACGCCCCAAGTACAAGATTTTGCTGGACCAGTACCCATTCGTCTTCGCTCCAGTGTTGCTGCCAAGCACACTACTCTGGACAAAATAGTGAGAGTTGCATGTGCCCTTACAAATCTGTGCTCCTCTGATATGCCAATTAATTAACTGTCATGTTCAAATCTTTGCTCCAAATGTACTGTATATACTGTTCAAGTATGTAATCAATCAATTTTTGCATTGCAGCAACTTCTTTCAAAATCTGAAAGTTTGCACAAATGAGGCCTTTAAAAGTCAATTAAACGTAGAGCAATTATACAGGCGTATTTGTCAAAACAGTGCAAGGACTACAGTTAATATTCCCATCTCACATTGATGCAACCAACTCTTGAAAGAACATGGCCTAAATAAATTGCTGCTAAAAAGATATGCTTAAAAATGTAAACAGTGGGATGATTTAAATACCTGAATCAAAACTCATTTGAACAGAATCACGTATTTTGTTGTCAGATTTTTTTAAGTGTGCAGGCTTAACACATGCAATTCTTGAAGTTTGCCTTGTTAGTGTTCTTACGCCATCTATTGGTTTTCGTCAGAACACAGAATTATTAGTCAGAACACGAACAGGGCATATATTTGTTTCACAATGGAGAAATTCCCAATTTACAGCTGCAAAATTATGAAAGGGAGAAAGTAGAAGACAAAAAGTATGTAAATAAATCCAAAATATAAATATAAGCATATTAAAAATGGGTGAGTGGGGGTGAGTCCAGTTTTCAGGACTGCAATAATAATGAGACTGCTTGATTTGGGGGCCATGTTAAATTGTGTCCAGATGTGCTTTAAAACTCATTCATTAGCTGAAAGTTTGGACTGCCTCTGTGTCGTGTGGCGCTACAACAGGGTTGCCCAAACTTTTTTGTCCGAAGATCTACTTTTCGATCAACCAACCTCCCGGGATCGCCCCGTCACCACGCACGCGCGCATACGCACGCACGCACGCACGCACATACACACGCATGCCATGATGAGCAACAGCCTGACGCTGAGGCATGCGACGCACTTTTGCAGCCTATTAACTATCGTAGCTCACGCGTACCGTTTTAAAATGCTAATCGGCCCTCCAGATTCCCATTCTTTGCCCGTCCCTTCGGTGAATTGTATAAAACAAACTCTGAATGAGAATAATGATAACGATAAAAGATTAGCACAACAACTCTGAGCACAAGCTGCAACTGCAGACTGCTGAGCGCTAACAACTTCCGGTGACGCAGTCACATGCCACCGTAGGTTAAAGATGACCCACTTTATTTTAGTTTCTTTTTTAAATGCTTTTTGTGAAAGTGAGAATGATAGAATGATTAGGGTGCAGTGTGCATTAACACAAAAAATATATTAATAACATGCACAGAGATACAAATGTTTTGGGGTTTTTTTCCCCTCTACACACCTCGGATCAATGATCTACTGGTCGATCACGATCGACGTAATGGGCACCCCTGCGCTACACCAACCAACCACAATCAGTTTGTGCATTCCATGAGTTTCTGAGTCCTTCTGTACTTGGGCCCTTGCATCGCGTGCCGTCTGCCAGCTACACGCAGTGTGCCTTGCCCTGGAACCCATTGTCAAACCTTTTAAACTTTGATGATGTGCAAGGTGGCCCTGCAGTTGACCATCAGGCCCCTTAGGTCCACTCCTGCAGCTCCCTCGCTCACTCGGAAGACGTACTCCCTGTCCTGATCAGCTGTCTCCCAGGACACCCGGTGTGCATCGTCTCGGTTCCGCCAATGGTTCTGTCTGCAGGTCGTGTCCCGGTGTGTGTTGCTCTTGCAGTGGCTGCACCACAGTTTACGCTGGCAGGCTCTGGCCAGGTGTTTTAAAACATTTCTGATACCTCGTCCTGGCTCAGTATCAAATTTAGAATAGGTTCGTTGGAGATAGGCACTCAGAAATGAAACACAAGAGACAAATCTGCTACTAACAAATTGCACGTTTATTAGCGCCACAGAATATGTCACACAATCATTCAATAGCACAAGAGACAAATCTGCTACTAACAAATTGCACGTTTATTAGCGCCACAGAATATGTCAAACAAGCAAATATCAGTGTATCAAGCTCTTAGAATAGTATCCAGCCCTTACCGTGCGTCAATAAGATGGAGAGCCAACACCCCAGGTAGAGCGAGCTTCAATACCAGCTGGGCGTCCGTACGCAACCCTTAGCAGACTCTGGACTCTGCGAACTCCGGACTCTAGACTCTACTGGCTCTAAACTCTCAGTATCCGAATCTCTCCTTTTATAGTCTAAGCGTGCCTGACGCCACGCTATCTTTGTTCTTAACAAATGACATTGCTCAACATCACATGACATTGCTGTTTATACAAAGATTGTGACATCGCTGATTATATTGCGACATCGCTGATTATATAGCGACATCGCTGGTCAACATCACATGACATTGCTGTTTATACAAAGATTGTGACATCGCTGATTATATTGCGACATCGCTGATTATATAGCGATATCGCTGGTTACAAAGCTATTGCGAAACATCTTTAAACATGGAAAAACAACACAATATAATTATTCTTACTTCACCAGGTGTCCCTTCATGCCGCATTTCAGACACACCATCTCGGCTGCCGCTCTCTCGGCTCCCCAGTCACCTGCCATCGCAGGTCTTCCTCTCTCCTGGCACACGTTTATCACGTTGTCATCTGTTGCTGCTTCGCACATCTTCTCTGTGTGCTTGTAGCTGCGCAACTTTGTTTTGAACTCAGCAAAAGATATTGTCTCATCACCCTGTGTGATATGGATTGCAAATGGTTTGAGGGCCTCCGACGAACCTTTCAACAACATCGCTCACCAGCATTACTTAATATTGTGATTGTGGTTTGCGCCCGGATCACCACGGAGTAGGTGATCCGGCACTCTCTAACTTCTGGAGTGAAGTTAATTCTGTGCAGAGGCTTATGATGCTTGATCATAGTTAGACTTTATAATAATTCTCAGAATGTGCAAGGCTCTTCACTTGTCATCGACAGCTTCCCGCATGACCAGCGACAAACTTTTATTGTCCTGAAACTGAAGTGCCAAACCTTCCAAACGAAGGTGGTACAACAATTTCACCTCCCATACTTCATATTTCTTCTCATCTCCATCAAACCAGGAGCCGCAAACCAGCGACTGCTGCGCCTCGCGTCGGCTCAGCCGCTCATGGTGCTAGCAACATGCTATCTTCATCGACATGTCAGTGGAAACACGCTGCTGCACAAGTGAGTTTCTTTGGGCCCATAACCTGTTGGCAGAGTAAGCCCTTCCAGCGGCTACACAAAGTGAACATTTCAGTTGTAGCACCAAACATGAAGAACGAAAGCAATTGGTGGCAAATGAAAAACCAGGGAGACGCTCCACTGCTTGTTCAGTCACTCACTGCAATCCACAGCATCTGTGTGCAGGAGGACATTTATTGGCCACGCCCGCACAGGTACACATCAAACCACAAATCAAGATTACATCACAAAATGATGGTTTCTCCATGAAACACATGAAGGAAATAAATAAACTATAAATGAAAGCATTGTTCAAAATGTGCATTGCCACAAACGTCTTGTTGCAACATCATAAAGACCTAAACACTTTTCCAAGCAAATATGAGGTATTTTTGTTATCCCACTAGGAAGGGTTCTGTCAGTCGTCATCTGTACCTGTGGGTAAAAAACAAAAAAACAAAAAACAAAAAAAAGCAAAAAAGGACGTTTCGCTTCTCTCACAGAAGCTTCGTCAGCGGTAGACAACCCTGAAGTCTCCGTGAAGACTCCGGGAAGCAACTTCCCGGAGTCTTCACGGAGACTTCAGGGTTTTCTACGATGGAACTTTCCTGTACGACTGAGAGCCTCCACAATTATCCCACTAGGAGAAAAACATCTAAAAATAAAACATATTACCTTCAGCAGGTAGCTACCACTATGACGAAAATAGGTTTGCAAATGTCTAGGCCTAAACTCATCAAATCTGCCCATTTTTTTTTAAATAAATTATGATCTTGTGGGTCAAGTTACAGCAGCTTTCGAAGTCAAGAGGATGATTTCAAGTAAATTCAAATGGTGGTCTTCCTGTTATGTATGGCTCCTAGATACTTTTCTGTAGGTCTTGGGCTGATACATAAACCACCAAAAATTCTAAGGGTGCTCGTGAGCCTTTTTTTTTTTTTTTTAATTCCACGATACCCTCATAAAACATTAATGGGTTAGCCAGGCCTGATATCTATGCATTCTTCATGGGCGTCATTAGGCCTATTTTAGGGAGGCTTCAGCCTCCCTAAAAATGTCTTTAGCCCCCCTAAATAATTTCATTGCATTATTTAAAAAAAAGTATTATTTATTTGTCCTGTACTTTTGCCAATATATTGCATCAAATTCAATGTAATGTGGCCATTTTAAATTATATT
>NW_017805556.1:299444-313129 GCF_001891065.2 Hippocampus comes
CATGCCCCCGGACCCCCCTAAAGGGGCTGTGTTCCCCTTGGGGCTAAGCCCCCCTTGTTCTTGAAACCTAGTGACGCCCCTGGCATTCTTCATGAGGTTTTGTGCATGTTTAGACCCTAAGAATCAGCATTGTTTTATTGGCGTACTGCACGATGCCACAAAAAAGCAATTTGCGGAAAATTACAAAGTTCGCATGACAGCATTATGAAGGCCTAAACCAGGGGTGGCCAACCAGTCAGACCCTAAGAGCACAAACACACGCGCACACACGGCACACGCGCACACTCACTCGCGCACGTTTGTATGCACGCCACGACGAGCAACAGCCGAACATAAATGAAACCTAAAGACACAAGCCCCCCCCCCCATGCCCCCCCATTTCCTCCTCCTACTTGGGACCAGTCCGCTGGCTCTTGGTCATTGCGATCGACGTATTGGGCACCTCTGCCTTAAAAACAGGGGTAATTCGCTGACTAGCTGAGCACTTAGCACTTCACTCATTGTCTGCGCTTGAGCGGTGATGCAGTCATTTGATTGGTTGCCCTCTATGTCAATCAAGTAACGGTATTGCTGATAGGCTGACGTAGTACGTTCCGCGTTTTAAGCACCGTTGTTTGAATGGCAGTGATCTCGCCGAGGCGTTTTCGACAATTGTCGTGTGAAAGCCCGGGAGCATGCGGCTCGTGAGGCGTGGGTTGACCAACCCTGGCCTAAACGCTCTTCAGAGCAAATATGATGTAAATCTGGTCATCCTGCTCAGAGAAAAACATCAAATGATAAAACGTGTTTCCTTTAGCCAGTAGGTGACGCTACCACTATGATAAAAAATAACTTTGTAGATGTCTTCAGGCCTGGACTATCACCAAATGTGATCAATCTTGAGAAGATATGACCATGTGGGTCAGGTCACAGCAAATTTTGTAGTCAAGGTGATGCTGATTTTGACTGTCTGTGGTAGTAAAAAGTACAGGTCTGTCAAATCCTGATGTTACTTTCATGTCGAAGCAATACAACGAAAAAGTAACATTTGGTGATATTAGAAGAGCCACTATAGTCAGATGGTAATGGTAAAAGTAAAATGTTAGATTACTTGTTACTTGAAAACATGCACATTTTGGAGTCGCCATCACTCACCCTAACCCGACAAAATTTGTGGCCAAACTTTTGGAAGAGTTGTTGAAATTGAGTCTCAGCCGGAGCTGGACCGGGCCCAGCAGGAAGGCGAGCCCCCACGACTGATGACCATCAAAGTCTACAAATTTGAAACAATGTCCTAAGTCGCGCTGGGGAGGCTTCATCCCTGGTGTTCAATGAGAAGAGGGTCCATATTTTCCAGCATTTCACACCAGATGTCGCCATGCGATGGGTGACATTCACACAGGCAGAAAGAGGGCTTAATTCCAGTGCTAATGTGAAGTTACATCCATTGTCTTCCATGGTATATAATTCTCCAGTTCATTCTACATCGAATGTGGGTACCCACTTTCGTAGTCTTTTGCCACACTGGCTAAGAGCAGAGACAATGCTCCAGTCATGCATGGATCACTGTTACTTTCCTGCACAGAAATCTTTCCATGAGAAATGTGAGTGCACTACAAGTGTGCGAGAAGAGGCTCTTTGCTTGGCAGCAGATGAGGGTTGTGTTCATGGCCACAACAGCATAAACAGTGCATTTATAAATGTGCTGGCTTACGTGTGTCTGCAAAATTTCGAACACCTAGTCTAACATGCAAAGCGCC
Organism: Hippocampus comes; assembly: GCF_001891065.2. Lineage (NCBI taxonomy): Eukaryota > Metazoa > Chordata > Actinopteri > Syngnathiformes > Syngnathidae > Hippocampus > Hippocampus comes. Next base: position 301,184 of record NW_017805556.1, read on the forward strand.
GTACATGCAACGGTCACAAAAATAGAGCGCAACAGTTCTGTCCGATATTTTTCTGTCTTTCCACATATTATTGCATTTATTTGAAAACGTATTTAATGTATTTACAAATAGAAAACAGAAAAATGTTGACAGAACACTGAAAAAGAGTAGCCGTTCAAATAGGTGATTTTTTTTTATGTGCCGTCAATAAAAATAAAATAGTGAAAAAAGAAAATAAATTATAGCCACATAATTTCACTTAGTAAGCTTACTAAGACAGAGTACACTCAACAATGTAGGTGAATCATTGTTTGGTAACACACAAAGAAACAAGTAATAGGAGCAGTATAAATTGTCTTAGTCAACAACATGACCTTCTTGTCATTCATTAAAAAATAAATTATACAAATTGGAATGCCATGAAATGACCCTAATTACCATTGTTACCAGTATGATTTAATTTAGCAAAGCCACTTATGTATTCACAGTACAATGAACAATGTCTTTATGGCTTTTTAAGTCTGTATGTTTGTGTAAACACATTTGCATTGTCTTTATGAATATTTTGTCTTTCAGTGTTTGACGCATTCACAGTACATATATTGCATACCTCCAGACATGAAGTTTTTTTTGTCCAGTCAGTCAGGCCACTTGACAATCAGCGCAACACAAGAGAATACCATAATTTTTGCACTCGGAGCCGCAACTTTACTGGTCAACTTTCCTCACGCTTTAAAGTTCATTTGTGGATGAATTAATGCCGCCAATAGATTTAACCGTCGTCTCGTCACGTCTGACCAATGACATTATGGAGTATGCTACAGTGGACCAATAAAACTATCTGAGTCCATGTTCATACTGAATATTCAGGTCAGTCATTTGCATAATTCAGCGTGAGACCTGTATGATGATATCTTTGGCCAAAAAATGTCAGCCAAAGAGTGTTTAAAATGCCCTACATGTGATACACAACATTGGTGCTAGCCATGAGATTTGTGCCCTGGCATTTGTAACTATTTTCCCTTCGGCCAAAAACATTTATGATTACAGCACTAGGTAGCTCGTTCAGCCAGAGACTGTTACACCCGCGCTGCAAGAAGGAGAGATACCGCCGCTCGTTCCAACCGACTGCTGTCAGGCTGCTGAATAAAAAATAAAATGACGTGGAAGACAATTGTAAATAGCACTGCGCCCCTATCCATATCTGTATTTATATTGCACTTAATTGAACGGTGTTTGTTTTTCTTTTCTTCTTTCTTCTTTCTACCCATTACCTTGCTGCTGTGGACTGTAAATTTCCCCAGTGTGGGACAAATAAAGGATATCTTAAATATTAAATATCTTAAATTTACTAACTCGAAACTCATACTATTCTGGAGCAAATCTGTTGGCCCTATTTATTCATATCAACTCTCGTGAACTTCGAAAGGCTTGGACTACAGTGTGGTGAAGAGGACTGCACAAGCTCTTTAACGAATTTCAACGATGGAACTAGCCTTGTTCAGCATTGTTTGGAAAAAAAACCTGACTGGTGTTTATGCTAATTAAAAGTTTCAAAAAAGAACATCCTCTTAACCTCTCTTTGCAAGAACAGTATCCCATGTTATAACATGGAGACACGTGACTAATAAACGGAATACAGTATATGTAAATATTTGTTTTTATTACTGACTTTAGCTGCTGCGGCTTTTAATCAGGCATGTAGTGTGGAAATATGGTACACTCCGTGTGATTTGCAAATCCCATAAACCTGTGCTTTCAAGAGGCATTTTTTTAATTACAATTGGGCTGATGCCTGAATACTGGTGGAATGTTTTTAAAGTTTGGAGATGGCTTTTTTTTTAAATACTGCATACTCCATCCCTTCATATGAAAGGGTTTCTTTATCCATCTATGATTCGAAAAATCTTTGGTCAACATTTGTATTCTACAACAGAACTGTAAAGAAGGACTTATACATATATCACAACAAACAAAATAAATTACTGGTCAAGTAACAACACAACAGATCTTTGATTTTTTTTAAAATCTATTGTCAAAATTAACCACATGAAATATAAACGTTTGATTATTACATTATGCCCATATTTGTACTAAATATGTGACTAATTGAACACAAAAACACCAGGATATCTTTACATACATACATACACACACACACACACACACACACACACACACACACACACACACACACACACACAAACATGACGGTCGACTGGTTAGCACATCTGCCTCACAGTGCAGAGGTGCAGGGTTTGATTCCACACTTCCTGTGTGGTGTTTGCATGTTCTCCCGGTGCCTGCGTGGGTTTTCTCCAGGTACTCCCGCATTCCAATAAAACATGCATAACAGGTTCATGGATCACTCTAAATTGTCACAAGTGTGATTGTGAGCGCGAATGGTTGTTTGTCTATGTGTGCCCTGCGATTGTCTGGCAACCAGTTCAGGGTCAACTCTGCCTACTGCCTCAAGATAGCTGTATGGACTTCAGCACGCCTGCGACCCTCCTGGGGATGAGCGAATTAGAAAATGGATGGATGGCTGTCTATATAATGTGTGTGTGTGTGTGTGTGTGTGTGTGTGTGTGTGTGTGTGTGTGTGTGTGTGTGTGTGTGTGTGCATGCGTGCGTGCGTGCGTGCGTGCGTGCGTGCCATTTCTTACTACAAATTTATGTGTATTGAAATTTGGACCATTTTAAGTGCACAAGATTTGCACTGGCACATGTATTGTGCAGTTGTTCTTTATACACAGACAATTGTACTTTCATCGTTTTCCTTTCACCTAAACATTTGACAAGGTGGACTACACTTAAAAGTTCAAATTGGTGAGCCTCACAGTTGCTCTAAAAATGAACCACATAAGGATGAGCAGACAGAATGAAATCTGCCACAATCACTATCCCTGGTCTAAAGATGCACCTGTGGTAACAACCAGGTTTTTGTGGAGGTTTGGGTTCTGGCTATGCCTGTTTCTGCTGCGTACTGAAGAAAATGTCATGTAACACCCAGGAACTTTACATTTGTGAAGCAATTTGAGATGCACAGTCTTGTAGTGGGCCCTGAATGTCCCTTTGTTGCAGTAGACTTTTTGGCACAAATGGCAGGTTATTGGCGACTCACTTTCTCCTGCCTGAAGTCCATTCTGTGCCTCACCACCATAAATCAAGATCTCGCTTCCCCCATGCAGCAATGTCCCTCCTTGAGGCCTCCCTATACCTACATCACAGCTCTCACCACTGTCCTCCATATGGAGCGCCATGACATCCTCCTCTGCCCCATCTCCTTCCTCATGGTCAACTCCATCTGAGTCCCAGCAGGATCGACCACTGTTGGTGCAGTGATTTGTAGCACAGGAAGAGGTGCTTAAATCCAGTACGATCCCATCCTCACCGCTTTCCCCTCTTAATCCCGGAATGCCATCTTTGTGAGATGTTTTATTGTGTTCTAAAGGTAAAGGATTTTTTCTGATGGCGTACACCAAACCCATGTGATTGTGTCCTCTGAAGATCACGGACTTCTGGCAGGTTGTGTCTTGAAGAGACAGAGCTTTGTCTGACAGATCCTTGTCGTGGTTCCTGGCAACAGAGTCTCTCACTTGGCAGTGAGTTGAGGGAGTGTAGATGAGTTTTGTTTTGTTTTCATGGACTTTGGTCATCAGCTTGTGGTGAAGGTTGAGATTTCCACTATGCCTGCAGAAAAAAATACCATCATTTACTCATCATTTTTGCAAAACTTTAGTCCAATGCCTAATGCAGGCATGTCCAGCTCCGGGCCTGGAAGGCCACTGTCCTGCCTGTTTTCCAGCTCTCTTGGCTGCAACAGACCTGATTCAGATGATCAGATAATCATCCAGCTCTTTTTTTTTCACTTGCAAGGAGCTTTTCCATGGTGATGGAGGCTTGGAGTTTTTAAACATTGATCACAAACAGCTAAAGTCATAGTAATGAGTTACAGATTTTTAATGATTTATTTTGGGGAGTGGAGGGGGGATTGTTTCAGGCGTGTTATTTGAAAATGTACATTTGATTGTGTATTTTATTGCATGTGACACACCATTGGTCAACCGAACACTCACCTGGTTTGCAACATGGGTTGCAAACCTGGCTACAACATGGGTTCTGTCATGAGCACAGTATTCTGATTAAAGTGCTTTTATTATATTTATTCAAAGCAGATTGCAAAAACACATGCTCCTTCAAAGTAGCCAGTTCGATAAACCACGCCAAGGCGATTCCAATGAGGATGTTGGTGCAGAGGGCTGGGAGGGGCGCTGGAAAAAGACTTTGGCCCACACCTGCGCGACGTGCCGGAACCGAAGCGATGATACTCGCTTGGCTCCGCCAAAGCTTCACCAAGCCAGGAGGGCCAGGAGCGACACGGGTTGCAAATAAAAGACAGAAAACTTCAGCGTACACCCGAGCGATGGTCTCGGACTGAACCGATGCTGCCCGCTTGGCCCCGCCAGAGCTGCGCCATGCTGGGCAGGCAGGGAAAGGCGTGGGTTACAAGCAAAGGGGAGATCATCTCGCGGTCACCTGCGTGAAGGGCCACACTGAGCCGTTGCCACCCACGGCCCCGACTGAGCTGCATTGCGCCCGCACAAATGCGGCTCCGATGAAGAGGAGGGTGTGGACTGCCAGGAGGGCCGCGGGTGTCAAGCTAAGGGCAGAAAAACCTCGACGGAGACCTGCACAGACTAAACTGATGCTGCGCGCTTCATCGCACTGGATCTGCGCTGCTTCCAGCAGAAAAAAGTCGGTGCACCCCGCGTGACGTGCCGAGCAATGCTCCTCGCTAGGCCCCACCGGAGCTGCACCTTTCCATGAGGGTCAGGATGGGCGCGGGCTGCAGGCAAAGGGCAGAAGACTGCGGCGCACACATGCGCGACGGTGCAGGATGGAACCGATGCCACCCACTTGGCCCCTCCAGAGCTGTGCCGTGCAGTTGGCAAGCAAAAAGGAACATTTCACGCCCACTCACACAGAGTGTCGGACAGAGCTGTTTTTGCACACGGCGCCGCCTTAGCTGCGCCGCTGCCGCGCCAAGGCGATGACCGTATTGGCCCGAATACAAGACTGTGTTTTTTGCATTGAAATAAGACTGAAAAAGTGGGGGTCATCATATTCGGGGTCTATACATTATACCCATTCACGACGCCAGATGGCGCCAGATATCATTAAAGTGAATGCTGAACTTGACTCCCCAGGCCAAAGTGAACCCCTGCCATGAAGAATAAAAATAAAAATAGCGGTAGCATGAAGAAGAAAAATAAAAAATAGCGGTAAGAAGGAAAAGAGAAGAAAATAATAGAAGAGATAACAGAAAATGGAGAAACGTAGTGAAAATCTGGAGAAAAGTGGGTCGAAGATCGGCCAGGTTAACCGGCAGCTGAGGAGAAGTTGTGATGTAATTTACATTTCAAAAACCAGAAGCCATTCATTTACGAATGTGATTGCACTTCAGATTTGAATGAGGCAAAATAACATGCTTTTTCTCTCAAACATATTGTTATCATCATTTGTTTCAGATGTACTGTAATTATTTTCTGTACAAACATTAATTTGGTGTTCAAAAAGTCTTTTTTCAAGCCTGAGTCTTGAAAAAGGGGGGGTCGTCTTATAATCAGGGCCGTCTTATATTCGGGCCAATACGGTACAACGAGGATGTTGGTGCGGGGGGCTGGGAGGGGCGCAAGTGTCAAGAAAAGGGTAGAAGACTTCGACGCACACGGATGTGCCGGGATAGAAGCGATGCTGCCCGCTTGGCCCCGCCGGAGCTTCTTCAAGCCAGGAGGGCCAGGAGAGACGCGGATTGCAAGTACAGTAAAGGGCAGAAAACTTTAGCGCACACCCGAGCGACGGTCCAGGTCTGAAACGATGTTGCCCGCTTGGCCCCGCCAGAGCTGCGCTGTGCCTGGTGGGCGGGGAAAGGCACGGGTTACAAGCTAAAGGGAGAATCATCTCGCGTCCCCCCGCGTGAAGGGCCTGGCCGAGGCGTTCGATCATTGTTTAAATGTGTTCAGTTCACAATTGTATAAATATGAAGTTATCACACTGCACCACTTCTTTCCATAATTCCTGATTCTAAGTCCCAGTCTTCATCTACTTTCTGTGACATATTCAAGCTTGTCTTCATCTTACCGGTCTCTGCTCCTGCGTGATGGAAATGTTGCACTGCAGCCATTCACTGTGCAGATGTGCAGCTCCTTCAGGTGCACATTTTGGTAGTGCATCTTGACTCCGTCGTGGTTCTTAAAAGTCTTTCCACAGATCTCACAATGGGGAAACTGGAAAGCAGAGGGGTCAAAGTCTGACAAACTTGAGTTGTCATGACAATTTACACAGGACTCAGAGGGTTCTTTCTTGTGCTCTGAAAGTTGAAGTGCATTCCCATTAGTCAGTGTATGCTCACACCACTTCATCTTGGAAACGTGATTATGTTCATGGAGTGTATTTTTCCATTCTTTGTCATCAATTTCCTCATTGACGCCTGGTTCCTGACTGGCCAATTGGTTGTCGCAAAGGCTCTTGATCAACTTGTTTTTTAAAGGAGAGGATGAACTCATGGTGGTTGCGGTTTCCCCTTGCTGTATGTTTTCATTTTTGTGCTCATCCTTGAACATCCCTGTGGTTTGGTCCAATAAACACTTGCTACATTTCCTTTCTTGATCCTCATCAAAATACACTCTTTTCTCTTCGTGCTCAATCCCACCTCCCAGGTAAATAATGTTCCCTTCTGCTCTGTGACACCCGCATAATTCTTTGTCTCCATTCAGTAAAGGATGGTCCTGCTCAAAGTTACTCCCCTGATCAATCTGCTCATCTTGCTCCAACATCTCCTTTTCTATCTTTATCGGCATACTTGACTTTCGAGGCTTTTTTTTGGGTATGGGGTCAGCATTGCAGATGTTAGGAACAGTGGTAGGTTTTACAGACACCGAAGATGATTGTGGGGGCAGTGAGGGTATAGTTTCTGGGGTGTTGGCAAGTTCTGCCGGTGTAACAAGGCTGCGGAAGAAAGGCAGGACTGGCTGCACTGTCTTTCCATTTGGGAAAAAAATGCCACTCTGTCCTCTACTGGGGAAAGAGCCGATGTTAATCTTTGGCCCACCATCCACTCGGTTCACCATGTAGCTGGAAACTGATTGGTGACTTTCTGCGGAGGAGATTGGAATAGAAGTGATGTATTCAGACATTTTCTCTCCAGGATAGCATTCTTCAGGAGGTAAGTTGTCTCTCATGTCTTTGTCTCGATTGTTGCGATTCATGGGCATGTGAAGTCGTGGGTTAGGATTGGCACTGTGGCGGTTGCGACTACGCAGTGAACTGAATACCATGTTGCATCCTTCAATTGTACACTTGTGCTTGATCTTAAGGTGAACTGCATTGTAATGGATTTTCAGTGTGCCTTTGTCATAGAACGTCTTCTCACAGGCACTGCAAAACACACGGCCCTTCTTCAGGGATCCTCCACCCCCACTTCCTTTTGAAATCCCCAATCCAATGTTTCCATCACACATCCTACCAAAAGGTATCATTTGAATCGCATCAGAGGTCGTACAGTGTTTCGGGGGTCCATCAGTGTAGTTGGCGCCGGTTGAAAAATCTTCCACTTCAACCTTTGTTGAGGAAAGACATTCCACCGGTTGGTCTGGAACACCAGTGAATGCGACGGAGCTGGAAGCTGTATGGCTCGTGTCTGCTGAATCTGGAAGATGGAGGGGGTTCTCAGTGACTGGATAGTCCTGTTCTTGATCACCTTGCTTCTGACTCTGATGCTCTACTGACCCTTGGCATGTCTTCTGGTAATGTTGGTGAAGCTGCTGGCATGTACCTGCTGGGGAGCCAAGAAATGGAGCTGGCATAGAATTTAGCAGATGGAAAGGCAGCATGAAGGCCATGCTTTTCATGAAAGTCTCAAAGTAGTGCATGTTGTGATCTTTCAACTTCTCTGCTTTGATTGTAGACAAGTTGGCAGGAGGGCATGGGGTATTTCGTTCAATGAAAGTGTGAATATCTGAGATGGTGCAAGTGCTGGGAACTAGTACTGCTTGTCCTTCCTTGTCTTCTCTTGTCATGAGCTCCACGATGGATTTGGTCTCACCGAAGCGCCGAAACTGCTGCAGGGTGGCAATCTCCTCCTCAAATGTCATGATGGCCCAACAATCCAGTACTTTCCCTGCTACATCCTACAGACAAAACAGGGGAAATGTGATAGCAAAGTAGGACAAGGAAGCAAAGCATGTATGAATTGATATAGCATGAAAATAAGAGATCCGCCTTACTTTCATTCTCATGAAGAAAGCTATTTCAACATTAGCTACTCATTCATATTTATAGTTCAGGGTGGATGACAAACTATGTCCTAGACAGGACTGCAGAATAAAATACAATGTTGGCACAACCACAAACCTTGAGAAACTTCATAATATTGCTGTGCAATCATTTAAATTATCAAGAGATACCCACTCTCTGTTGATTTCTGATTCCTGGATAACCACTTGAATACTGAGTCACTGGTGAGTTCCTTTAATTTCATTAGGTCCTCATCAGTGTGTGAATGTGCAAATATTACTCATCTTTAGCCCTTTCACTGAAACAATATATTGTATAGGGTTTGCTTTGATTAATCAGTTTACAATTCCCACGAAAAATAATTCTTTAAAATTCAGGTATTCTGTATTCTAAGCAAACAGTTCCCTCGAATAATAATTCTTTAAAATACAGGTATTCTGAATTCTAAGCAAACAGTTGGGCGAGTAAAAGTTTGCCTGTGAGTAAGTCTATGTATTAATTGCAGTAGAAATAATAATATCAGCATTTGACACTCATGAAAACACACCCTTGGAGTAACAGATCTGTTTAAAATCCTGAGAATGTAAGAAACATGAATTCAAGGTAATACTGTTATTGGATGTTGAGGCGGTAAAGTGGTAAAATAAGTCAAATATCTGAGTAAGTCGGTGTAGAAAAATTGCAATATTAATGAAAATACAAGGAGTAAAAATTGATGCTGGTGAAAAGAGTCACAGATTTATGTTGAAACCGTTGGGAATGTAAGAAACATGGAGGTCAATGTCAAATGTAAATGATGCAGAGGTCGGGTGTTCGATTCCGGCCCCGGCCTTCCTGTGTGCAGTTTGCATGTTCTCTTTGTGCCTGCATGGGTTTTCTCCGGGTACTCCGGTTTCCTTTCACATTCCAAAAACATGTATGGTTGATTAATTGATCACTCTACATTGTCCATAAGTGTGTGTGTGTGTGTGTGTGTGTGTGTGCGTGCGTGCGTGCGTGCGTGCGTGCGTGCGTGCGTGCGTGCGTGCGTGCGTGTGTGTGTATATGAGAATGGTTGTTTGTCTCTTTGTGCCCGGCAATTGGCAGGGAGCTGGGATAGGCTCCAACACGCCGGCGACCCTCGTAACAATAAACGGATCGGAAGATGGCTGGATGAATGAGTAACAAAAACAAATTGAACGGGAAAATGATATTTACGAAGTTTAGTTTCAATTGTGGAGGCTGACAAATCTGTAAAAATGTAAAAAAGTAATATGTGAAGACGTGACATGATCAGATGTCACGTAACTTATCCGCTTTCTGTATAATCGTATAGCGAAATATACTAGTGCAGTATAGTTAAATATAACTGCGTGTGTGTGTGTGTGTGTGTGTGTGAGACACACACACACACACACACACACACACACATCGATGCTCTAATTTTCTGGTCCATCCCCTGTCCTCCGTCCGCGACCTGGGCACCCTTCCGTCATTCTCCCTCGTCCATATTCATAAAATAATTGTCCCAATTTATCCTCATCCTTTTAAAGCTCTTCCATCCTTACATTCATGCATGCCACCGTGGGAGTGAAGCTAACCGCAGTGGTTTCATAATTCATAAACATTAAAGTTCATGAGCTGTGTTCACCCCCCTGCTTCTTGTTCTCCTGTCACTGGGGTACCTCAATATGGACATGTTCCCCTTGAAGAAGACCAGCTTGCCAAAGCTGGCATTGGCCAATGCGGTCCTCTTTGGCAAGAGGATGTTGCCGGCTGTCGAAAAAAAACCCTCCCTGCAGCAGTGGAGCTAAGGGAGTGGGATGTTGGATTTAATAAATAAGTCCACCCACACCTCCCAGTGCTTCGCCAGCGCGTTCCATATGCAGTACGTGTGGTTGGGTGACTAGTGACGTGTTTGAGGTGTTCCAAGGCAATCTTAGCCCATTTCAGCCTAGTAAACTGAAATTAACCTTGTGTTGGCATTGAAAACATATAGAACGTCACACACAACCGGTTCAGGGTGTCCCCTGCCTACTGCCCGAAGACAGCTTGGCCAAATTTCAAAAAAAAAAAAAAAAGCTTGAACATAGTAGTTGCCACCCTGCCATCAAGAATGAAGAAGCTCCTCAGTGAAGCACAAGCCCAGCTATTTTCTTTCTTTTTTTACAAATAGTTCTAGAGATACCACTACAAAGTGAGTTCTGAAACTTAATGATTCAGACACTGCACTCTCTTTTATCCATCCATCCATCCATCCATTTTCCACCGCTTATCCGGGGTCGGGTCGCAGGGGCAGCAGCTTTAGGAGGGAAGCCCAGACTTCCCTCTCCCCAGCCACTTCTTCGAGCTCTTCCTGGCGGATCCCGAGGCGTTACCATGCCAGCTGGGTGACATAGTCTCTCCAGCGTGTCCTGGGGCGTCCTCGGGGTCTCCTGCCAGTGGGACATGCCCGGAACACCTCACCAGGGAGGCATCCAGGAGGCATCCTAATTAGATGCCCGAGCCACCTCATCTGGCCCCTTTCGATGTGGAGGAGAAGCGGCTCTACTCTGAGCCCCTCCCGGATGACCGAGCTTCTCATCTTATCTCTAAGGGAGAGCCCGGATACCCTGCGGAGAAAACTCATTTCGGCCGCTTGTATCCGGGATCTCGTTCTTTCGGTCACGACCCATAGCTCGTGACCATAGATGAGGGTTGGGACGTAGATCGACCGGTAAATTGAGAGCTTTGCCCTTTCGCTCAGCTCCTTCTTCACCACGTGTGCATCGCACCGGATGCTGCACCGATCCGCCTGTCGATCTCTCGCTCCCTCCTGCCCTCACTCGTGAACAAGACCCCAAGATACTTAAACTCCTCCACTTGGGGCAAGATCTCCTCCCCGACCCGGAGAGGGCACTCCACCCTTTTCCGACTGAGGACCATGGTTTCAGATTTGGAGGTGCTGATCCTCATCCCAACCGCTTCACACTCGGCTGCGAAACGCTCCAGTGAGAGTTGGAGAGCCCTGCTTGAAGGAGCCAACAGTACCACATCATCCGCAAAAAGCAGAGATGCAATACTGAGGCCCCCAAAACGGACCCCCTCAACGCTTCGGCTGTGCCTAGAAATTCTGTCCATAAAGGTGATGAACAGAATCGGCGACAAAGGACAGCCTTGGCGGAGTCCAACCCTCACTGGAAATGATTCCGACTTATTGCCGGCAATGCGAACCAAACTCTGACATCGGCAGTATAGGGACCGAACAGCCCGTATCAGGGGGCTCGGTACCCCATACTCCCGAAGCACCCCCCACAGAACTCCCCGAGGGACACGGTCAAATGCCTTCTCCAAGTCCACAAAACACATGTAGACTGGTTGGGCAAGTTCCCACGTACCCTCGAGGACCCTGCTAAGGGTGTAGAGCTGGTCCACAGTTCCACGGCCAGGACGAAAACCACACTGCTCCTCTTCAATCTGAGGCTCGACTTCCCGACGGACCCTCCTCTCCAGCACCCCTGAATAGACCTTACCAGGGAGGCTGAGGAGTGTGATCCCTCTGTAGTTGGAACACACCCTCCGGTCCCCCTTGTTAAAAAGAGGGACCACCCCCCCGGTCTGCCAATCCAGAGGCACTCTCCCCGATGACCACGCGATGCTGCAGAGGCGTGTCAGCCAGGACAGCCCCACAGCATCCAGAGCCTTGAGGAA
>NW_017805556.1:314509-317101 GCF_001891065.2 Hippocampus comes
GCTGAGCCCGGCCGGGCCCCATGAGTGTAGGCCCGGCCACCGGGCGCTCGCCAACGAGCCCCGCCTCCAGGCCTGGCTCCAGAGGGGGGCCCCGGTGACCCGCGTCCGGGCAAGGGAAACTTCGATCCATTAATTGTACTCGTCATAAGGGGTCTTTGAGCCGTGCTTTGTCTGGTCCCTCACCTAGAACCTGTTTGCCATGGGTGACCCTGCCAGGGGCATAAAGCCCCGGACAACTTAGCTCCTAGGATCATTGGGACACACAAACCCCTCCACCACGGTAAGGTGACGGCTCACGGAGGGGCACTCTCTTTTATTCATTTAAAAATGCTTAGCGCTGTAGGGGGTACAGTACTTGGATGAAATAAAATTTCACAGCAGGGACATCATTGAAAAAAGGTTGAGAACCACCGGTGCAGTGTATAGCACATAATACGTCACAGTGATTATGGGAACTGGTCAAAAATGTCCAATATGGGTATGTCATTACTGTATTTTGATACTCAAGCACTAGCTTTTTTTCAGGGACTCGGATGTTATTCATATTTTCACTATTAATGTTTATACACACTCGCTAATACAATGAAGGATAATGAATTTTCCATGGTGTGTCGCTTTAAATTCTTCAATCTCCTTTCATTTGTGGTGCGATGAGAAGAAAAAAAGTTGTGGTTAAAGTTAAGGTTAAAGCATAAAACATGTTCACATATGTACGAGTCGCCCCAGCCCACTTGCTCGTATTTACCTGGAGTACATATCCGCGTATGTAGTCCTGTAGCGTCCAGTCAAGTGCATTAAGGATCTTGATAACCTCTTCCTGTTTGAGCACTGAAAGAAGGCGGTCCAAGAGAATCTTCAGGCGTATGGGAATAGCTTGTGTCCCATAGAGCATCAGGCTGCAGATGTCAAACACCACATTGGAATGCACAATCTCCACCTGGCCGTTCTGATACATGTGGTGCAACTTCAGTTTACTCAGAGCTAGAACAAATACACAAAATTTTGAATCACATTCCCTGGATGACACATTTACAGTACAGTAACACAGAACAGCGTGTTGGTTTTCAATAAACATTTCAAGATTATAATAGGACAAGTATGATTGTAATGCAGGTTTGAAACACACTTCTTACATTTTCTATCCATTTTGGCCAACTTGGCTTGTGGAATAACCCAAGTAATAAATGCAAAAATGTGTAAAATATATATATTTATACAGCCAAAATGTATATTTCTAGCATATTGTGTATATGAATTTGATATAACTGTGCCCCAAAATGATTTGCCACAGGGGCATTAGTAATGTGCATATGATTTATCATATTTTAGCCTACATTATTTGGTATAAGGTAAATTAATGGCATCATGGAGAGGGCAAAACATTTTTATAACGTGCAAATTCAAACAATGTACAATGGAACCTCAACTTACAAACATCCCTTTTTACATACAAATCGATTTATGCACAGTTTTCATAGAAAAATTACCCCATTTACATACTGATTTTGATACTATATATGTATGGTCTTGGCATGGACGAATGAATGAATCTATGTATATCTTTGTACACATTGTCACATATGCAAATATGTAGTTGTGCTTTGCGGTGGTGAAGTGACATCTTTTGCAGCAGAACGTTTTATGTCAGTATGGTTTACGTGCCAAGATGAGGTTTATGCCAACTGTTCCTGTCACAACTAGTAAAGAGAATTCACAAATATACTTGATTTGGATCATTCTACATGGTGTCAAAAGTGGGAGTACTTGCCGAGAAGACAATTCAGCATGGCGACATGTAATCCGCTGACAAGTTTTTTGTTCAATAATGGCCGGACTGGAGGCATCGTTTCTAATGGGTCAGGCTCACAACAAAGCTGGACAAGAATGACAGCAAAGTACAGGTGCGCTGCCTAATATACTGTGTGCCATTGGCAATGAGTTGATTCATGTTTGCCAAAGAGGGCCACGGAGATGATTTCAGCGTTGTGGTGAAAAAGTTAGTGGCGGCCCGGTAGTCCAGTGGTTAGCACATCAACTTCACAGTGCAGAGGTACCGGGTTCAATTCCAGCTCCGGCCTCCCTGTGTGGAGTTTGCATGTTCACCCTGGGCCTGCGTGGGTTTTCTCCGGGTACTCCGGTTTCCTCCCATATTCCAAAAACATGCATGGCAGGCTGATTGAACACTCTGAGTGTGGGTGTGGATGGTTGTTCGTCTCTGTGTGCCCTGTGATTGGCTTTCAACCGATTCAGGATGTCCCCCGCCTACTGCCCGAAGACAGCTGGGATAGGCTCCAGCACCCCCCGCAACCCTTGTGAGGATAAAGCGGTTCGGAAAATGAATGAATGAATTAATGAAAAAGTTAATGACTACATTTTCCCGCGGAGGAACGTTATACATAGGAAGGCCTGTTTCCAACATCTCAAATACGGGTGGTGTGGAGAAAGATGTCAACAGTAGACTTGGTAAAGCTGCGGGAGTGTTCCAACGCCTCCGCAACATCTGGTCATCGAAAGCCATCACTACGACCACCAAGATACGCCTCTACATGTCAGTGGTCATCCCAACAGCGATTTACGCCTGTGAGACATGGA
>NW_017805556.1:317365-338756 GCF_001891065.2 Hippocampus comes
AACTAACTAACTAACTAACTAACTAACTAACTAACTAACTAACTAACTAACTAACTAACTAACTAACTAACTAACTAACTAACATGTTTCCACCAGCGTATTCAGCGACTGGGTGAAAAAGCAGAGTGTTTCATCCGAGCCTTTTCCGACCTTTCAGAACATTGCGAATTGGTTGTGAATCGGGAGGGAACCTACTTAGCAGACCCTGTCAGTAAAAATGAAACTAGTATGGCGAATGGATCATGTGACACTAACCATTGATCGCTTTCAGCAAGCTTTTGATGAGCATGGCACTCTGAGCCTGTCAAAATCCATCTGGAGGATGATGCGATGCCACACATGATTCACACTGCCTACCGTGTGCCCTTCCTTGACAAAGTGAAAGAGGAATTACACAGGATGGAGAAAGCTGGCATTATCAAGTGGGCGACACAAGCAACCGTGTGTCCGGGGTGCCCGTTCAAAAGAAAAACAAATACAAAGCCAGGATATCTCTGCACCTGTAGTAAGTGAGGATTCATTCCAGAAACTCACCCCACGACGAGGCCTGATACCAACTGAAATCTCCCTCGACAACCCCAGAGGTGATATATTGTGTCTTGATCACACCACCGCCACAGTTTGCTTTAAAGAAAGTAAATATACATTTGAAGCATCGATAGTGTACGGCCCAACTATCAGGAACCTACTTAGCAGACCTCTGTGAGCAAAGATGAGCCTAATAGGCAAGTGGATCAGACCATTCATGGCTTCCAATATCCTTTTTGTGAGCATGGCACTCTAAAAACTGAGCCTATCAAAAAACATCTTCAGGATGATGCTACGCTACACGTGTGTGCACACCGCCCGCCGTGTGCCCTTCCAAATGCTGAAGGTTATGCGTGTAGTTAGCAGGCCTGAAACTCAACAAGGACAAATGCACCTTCAGACAGAGTCAGCTATGTTTTCTGGGACACATCAATGACCAGTCAGGGGGCAAGCCCGATTCAGAAAAGGTTGAAGGCATCCACCAGCTAGCACCACTAGAAAACGTTCATGAGCTAAAGAGAGTCCTTGTTATGGAGAACCATCTCAGAAGGTATGTCCCCAAGCGAACTACATCAGCCATTTTATGAGCTTCTGAAGAGCAAGAACACTAGGACGTGGAGCTACTCACAGAAGTCAGCCTTTCAGAACATCAAGGAGATCCTAGCAACTGTACCAGTTCTCGCCTTCTATGATGTCACTAGAACCACTGCTGCGTCAGCTGATGCGAGCAGCTATGGCCTGGGGGGTGTGCTTTTCCAGCTCCATGGAGAAGAATGGAAGCCAGTAGCCTTCTGCTCCAGACGTCTCACAGAAGACAAAACACAGTATGCGCAAATTGAGATGGAATGCCTGGCCAGTTTATGAGCATGTGAGAAATTTGATGAATACCTCTGTAGCTTGGGTCAGTTTTGGCTTGAGACTGACCACAAGCCATTGGTACTACTTGTCAACAGCCGAGGCCGAGACAATGTTCCCGTGAGATGTCAGCGACTACTGATGAGACTCCTGAGGTACAATACAAAAGCAGAATATGTACCTGGGAAGACACTGTGGCAGACACTCTGTCTCGTAACCCTCAAGCACATGTAATGGACAGAGCGGACATACATGAAGATGTGGCCTGCTACGTAGCCACAGTGTTGCATCGCGTCTCTGCCTCCCCAGTTGCATCAGAATGGCAACAGCCACTGACCGTGAACTGCAACAAAGTTCCGCTACACATTAGAGACTTTGCAAAATTGTATATCAGAGGAAAATAAGAGCAGAGCTCTTGCAAAAGATACATGGTGGAAATCAGGGGCAAACAAAGTGCAGAGACAGGGCCAAAGGATCAGTATGGTGGCCTGGACACTCTGTGGAACTCAAGACCATTGTGGAGTCATGCCAGAAGTGTTTGGAGATTAGGCGAGGCTAAAACAAGGAATCCCTTATCCCCCCAGTGCTGCCCAATCATCCATGGAAACAGATCGGTCTTGATCTCTGTGAACATCTCCTGGTTTTGGACTACTATTCACGATTCCTGGATATACTGCACCTGCCAACAACGACCACATCTCAGGTCATACAGAGATTGAACACAACCTTTGCTAGATTTGGCGTCTCCGACGAGAAGGTGAGTAACAATGAAACTCAATTTTCTAGCGTGCGGTTCCGTCGGCAATTTTTTTGTTGCATTTCAAAATGCAAAGTAGGCCTTTCCCACATCGCTTGCTGTAGCCCAAGAAAGTATGGAGGAGTCAGGGGATTGTTTGAAAGAACAGTCAGTAATGGAAGCCAAGTAAGACCATCAGAGCGGCGAAATAAAGGATTAAAATAACCAAGAATGCATCTTTATTTAATGTAAGGCATTACACTCTTTACTGCAATAGGAGCAGAAGATGACCAGCTTTTCCTTGTAATCTGCCGGATGGTGCTGCGGCACGGTCGTCTTTGCCTGGATGGATAGATGACGCCATTTCATAAAACATAAGCACCAAGCACCATGGATTAGTTGATCTTGAATTCTCTCATGGCTGCTCGATTCTCATAGACCTCCGCATAACTGATAGCTTGCAGTTTAAACTGTGCTTCATCAGCGTCTCTTCGTCGGCGCCATTTACGAGATGTTATTTTGCGCAATGCACATACCGCCACCTACTGGGCGCGTGCCTATGGTGTCCTCTTTCACGCCCACCCTTCCCACTTTAACATCCATATGGTGTCCACAGTTACGTTTGGCTTTCCTCTATTTAAGCAACGTGTCGGCACAACATCAGTCTGTCAACCGGAACCCTCATCGAAGTCACGCAACAGCAGTCACAGATTTTGGAACTCGGTGCATACACAAGGCGACTTGCATTATTAGGTGCCCTGACTATTTTGGAAAAAATTTAAGACTTTTATGAGTGTCTTAAGGGCATGAAAATACTGTTATTGCATTTCCATTCATTTCAATGGGAAACATTATCACGATTCATGAACATGTTACAAATGGACACACAAAATCAATGGCGTTTGAAACTTGAGGTTCCACTGTAATTAAAATGTAATTCAACTAACTGCAGGGCCCACAACTCAAGAAAATCGATGCATTTTCTGAATATCCCCTTAATTTGACTGAAAGCAGACATGCCACATCTCCCACCCCTGAAATGTTTAACCAATTGTGGGATGAAATACTCAAAAACAGTGAAAAATGTCCTGTCATCCTATATCAGAGCTGCACAACAATAAAGTCAATATATAAGTATGAATATACCTTGTACTAGAGAAAACATTTCCGCTCTTACCATGTGCAACCCAGCCATGCTTGCAGTTTTCACACTGCCGACGTTTCAGCTTCCCAGGCTTAAAGTTGTCACAGGTGCAATTCAATAAAGTGCAACAGATAGCCTACCAAAAAAAAAAAAAAAAAGGTATGAATGTTAAGATTAAGATGATTTGTCATGTGCATCGTAAAAACAGAGTGGTAAATACTGAGCAATTATTCCCTTTTTTGTTTTTTAGCCGGAGCTTGCCTTCACATTCCATGGGACTGGGGTCAGGTGAATAAAACACTTTCCTCATCTCTCAGTGATATAATCTCATCATTGCACAGCAAAAAGAATTAACAATGTCCATGCATCCATTTTCTAATCCGTTTATCCTCACGAAGGTCGTGGGCATGCTGGAGCCTATCCAAGCTCTCTCCGGGCAGTAGGTGGACTACACCCGAAACTGGTTGCCTGCTAATCGCGGAACACACATAAACAAAACAACCATTCATGCTCACAATCACGCCGAAGGACAATTTAGAGCGTTCTATGCATGTTTTTGGAATGTGGGAGGAAACCAGATTTCCCAGAGAAAACAACGGGGAGAACATGCAAACTGCACACAGGAAGCACATAATCAAACCCCTCTGTACTGCGAGACGGAGGTGCTCACTAATCTTCACAGTGCTGGACGATGAAATTAATATGGTAAATAAAGTCTCTCTCTCACTCAGTCTGTTCAATGTGAACAATTACAGCAACAATACACAAAGGAAAAAAAAACGAAGTGACAATACTCTTAGAGAGTTGAATTTTTCATCGATTCAGATATTTTGTCCCGCTCAAAAATAGAGTAAAATTTAATCTATCCCCAATATCGATGTTCAGAGTTACATCTGCCCAATTCACTAACCATAATTCAGAATAAACAAGTGAGGGTACGCGGTATGGATAATTAAATTTAAATGAATGTGTAAAGATACACTGTTTTTATACACCTGTTCAGAGAATTATATCATGAAACTTAAAAGGTATTGACTCCACATTTGGTTTTAAATGGAAATCTAATGTGCATTAATATTTCTATTTTTTTTTGTTTGTTTTTGTTTTTTGTTTTTTTTTTTACATTTCATTCAGGAATGGGCCACATGCAGTCCCCGACCACACTCAAAGTGGCCCTTTGAATTTATCCCCCTCTACCCACACAAAATTAATCTTTTTCCTTTTAAAAAACCCCAAATTCTTCAAAAAATAACGATAAACCCACAATATACATTTTCCACCAAGAAAAGGTGACATATTGGATAAGGTTCAGGGGTCACTCCTTAAGACCTTCTATAACTCGGTGGTGGCTTCGGCCATCCATTATGGCATTGTCTGCTGGTCAGGCAGCATCTCAGCCAGGGACAGAAAGCGACTGGAGCGACTGGTCAGGAGGGCCAGTTCTGTCCTTGGCTGCTCCCTGGACACTCTGGAGGAGGTGGGCAACAGGAGGATGCTAGCCTAAGCTAAAAGCTATGATGGACAGTCCCTCCCACCCCCTCCAGCCCGCCCTGACAGCACTGGGTAGCTCCTTCAGCCAGAGACTGTTACACCCGCGCTGCAAGAAGGAGAGATACCGCCGCTCGTTCATACTGACTGCTGTCAGGCTGCTGAATAAACATACATGAAAACCTGTCACGATTGTAAATAGCACAGCCACCTTATGCTACATATATGCAGGTACATATATGCTTATGCCTATCAATATCTTATATTTATATTGCATTCTATACAGTGTACAGTTCTTTTTCTGAAACATTTATTTTGTACATGCAACACTTTGTTTTTCTCTTTTCTACCCCATTCCCCCCTCCCAATTTTGCTTCTATAGACTGCAAATTTCCCCAGTGTGGGACAAATAAAGGTAATGTTATCTCATCTTGTCTTAAAATTGGGGAAAACACCAAAATATGTGTGTTTGTTTGTTTGTTTTTTTTAATATACTGCACTAGGAAAGAAAAAAATTGCAAATCCGCAGGTGGCTAACCCTGATTACGGAAGAGGATTAGGGCCAGTGAAGAAAAAAAAAACAAGGTTGGCAAGATTCTGACTTTTATCTCAGAATTCTGACTTTAAAGTGAGAATTCTGACTTTAATCTCAGAATTCTGACTTTAAAGTGAGAATTCTGACTTTATTCTCAGAATTCTGACTTGATTGTGCAGGGGTCAGCTGTAGTTTAAAGTTCTAATATCACTCACTACTAGATTGCAGAAATGGCTTTGTGCTGATTCCACCAAGTCTGAGACTGCACTGGAGGAGATCACAAAGGTAAGGTCGGGCAAGGCCATTTAAAGATTTGAAAACAAATAGAAGTATGTTAAAATTAACTTTAAAATGTACCGGCAGCCAGTGAAGGAAAGCCAGAATTGGGTTGATGTGCGGGACTGTCATCCATATAGAAATTGAAGGAAATACCATGTTTTCTTCGGATGGATCAGAAATAGAATGAAAACAGCACCCCAAAATAGAACTCTGTGGAGCACAATAAAACAGAGGGGTGGGACTCAGAGCAACCTAGGCTTGAATAGGTTCCAAACCACTCAAGAGGGCTCCCACTAAAGCCCACCTGGTGCTGCGAATGAGCCAGCAGAATACAGTACTGTGGTCCACCGTATGGAACGCTGCACTCCGATCCAACAAAACAAGACAGACATAGTCTCCAGTGTCATTTTCTTGGAGGATGATTAAAAACTCATAACAAACACACACACACACACACACACACACACACACACAATTCAATATGAATTTATTGGACGTCTTTTGCATTCTGCACTGCATGTGCCATGTGATGATACATTGTGCAGCCCTGAAGTATCTCTTCTCTGTGTGGGTCGAAAATAAAACAAAAAACATATAGTAGTACTCTTTTGAAGCCTTAATTTGACAAATAAATGAAATTAAAATGTTCTAAATATTATCTATTTTATAGAAAATCGAGTTTTAACAAAATATTTCAAACTATGTATTGACTCTAATGTAAATAATAAAACAGTAGTGTTACGAGGATGCAGTACTTAACAAAAAAAATGTCACTTTAGTCTTTTGTTTTCTTCTTCGGTCAACTTTGCAGATTAATTCTCTCCTCATGCAGCATTTTTTCTGTTGTTTTTTTTCTTTCCGTATTTTTCTTGCTTGGCTCTCGACGAAGGCGAACGCTTTTTTGCTCTGCTCCTGTCTTCCCCTCACCCTCCCTTGCTCGCCACTCAGTCTATGTGCTGTCCTTGTCTGACTATCCTAGCCTCCTGCCGTATTTTCATCCTGAAAACAAATCATGGAATTTGTTGGCTGGTCTCTTGATGCCATCGACAACATTTTCTCGACGAGAAGAGCAGGCAGTGGGGAGCCTACTTGCTCCTCGGGGACATTTGCTGTCGGGTACACCCTAGAGCCTTGGAGGAAGTGGAGAATGGTGTGCCTGTCAATACTGTCCGTTGAGGATGTGGAAGACATCTACATTGTCGGCCTTCTGATAGCAGGTATGCTGCTGTTTCGTGTTAGCAGTTTCCTGATCTATCGTAAAATTCAACCGACGGGAGTGGCTTTATTGGAAGTGAAGAAGCTGCCGGTCTTTTTGGATGGCATGGCGCGGATGTCCAACACTCAGACTCAAGCGGTGACTGAGCTCAACCGCAAAATGGATGCGGTTTTGGAGCGTCATTGCAAGATGGAGAACAACTTGGAGAAATTGGGATCCGCGCTCAGAAAAGAAATCGCGGATTTGGCTGATCGGCGCCATTGAAGAGACACAGACCACGGACTCAAGGCTGCCTGCAATTGTTGGCAGCCGTTCCCAAAACATCTGCTATTTGGACCTTTCCCCTGGAAGAACGTACGCATGGAAGGTAGTGCCCTACCATCACCCCCTCCTTCTCGACCATTGACTGATAAGCCAGGACTGTCTCCATGAGAAGACCTTGACGAAGCAGCTGCAGCCTGACACGCACACACAACCAGACAATCACACGCGCATACACACCCTTGTATCACCGCCTTCATCGTTCCTGTGTTTTCTTTCCCCGCGACGTGAACTGATCTGCGGATGGACTGAGCAGCTGGTTGGACGGGCTGCGTCGCGTCCTCCCCCCCCTCCCATCCATCCACGCCCTCATTACATGTTTTGTCTTGTGACTTGTTGTAACTGTCATATGCTTGTTTACGTGCTAGGGTGTTTTTTTTCCTCCTAGACTTTAATTATCCTCAGAAGAGGATAGTTCGAGCATGTTTTTTTTTTTCCCTCTCCCTCCCTAGTGGTTTCCTTTCTGAACTACGATCTCGGGGCGCTTCACATAGCGAGTACCGACAGGCCCTTTGCACTGTATCTCATGTTCGTCATTGTTTTCATATTTCTTGTGCAGAGTGTGCCTGTTAAGTGTAATTTCGTTGCACGAACATGTAATGACAATAAAGGCAATTCATTCATTCATTCATTATGTTCTCCGACCTGAACCTTTATTCGACACTGAAACATCTATGTGCAGGCATGGTGAACTGTAGTCAGGGGGAAACTGACTGCAGATGTAATTGGCCTGTTCAACAACATATTTCTGGTCCCCACCAAGCACTAGCATTTTATTCTGATAAAAGAAATACCAGCAAAGAAAAAAGCAGTTTGACAATCAGTAATCCTCTAATGCAGGGGTGTCAAAGACAAATGGAGGGAGGGCCAAATAAAAAATTTTGCTCCAAGCCGAGCACCGGACTGATTGAATGTTCATTGAAAATTTTTAAACTTACCGCATATAATTTATTGAACTGATTTTAATCTACTGAAAACCTAACTACTACATTCCAGTATGATCAAATAAATAAAGCAACATTTTCTTATGACTGTCAGTAAACTTTAATTTTAAACAGGAACAAAAGACAAAGTTTCTTTGTATAAAAATACACATAACATTAACATTGAATGAAAGAAGCCGGTATTATTCAAGGCACCATCAATAGCCCATATTTTTTCTTTGAGCAAAAGTAGGCTAAATTTACTTCAAAGAAAAACAAATAATAGCAATTTTCGATCATTCACTCAAATGAAATATTTTAAAACATAATTTGATTGAAATTCAATCAAATAAAGTACAAAAATATATTAACCAAAAACAACACTTTCTTCAATGAGAAGTAACATGCAGTCAAAACAAACATTAAACTTTAATTTTTAAACTTGAACTGAGTAAAAACTCTTGATATGTGCTTGCACAGTAATATTCACTTCTTTGAGGCTGATGCTGATACTTGGTGGTGTCTCATCTTTTCTACAAGTTCATCAATATTTGGGGTCAGGCTCTAAGCTGAGGAAATCCTCAAAATTGAAGGTGTTCAGCAGTGGGTCGACTTCTGTGTGATGTTTTGTTCAGCTTCATCAAAGAAAATAGTTGTTCACACAGGTATGTGCTGCCAAACATCGACAACGTTTGAGCAGCCTTGAAGCGCAGCTGGACCATTGTGTCGGGGAGGAAACGGTCAAACTCCGCAGCACCAACTGCAGCATGTTTTGCCGTCAGTGCATCATTGCATTGGAGGTTTGCTGGTGAGCTTTCCACGTCAACAGCAAATTGATTACTGAGCAGTTCAAACCTGCGTTTTTGTACTTCGAAGTCAGCAAATGGGTGTCAGAAGTCAGCGGTGAGCATACTAATTTTATCAGCAAACTGTACAACTGTGTTGTGTCTTTCCCCTTGCTGTCCAAGAACAGACAAATCTCCTCACAAAGCTCGAGACATCTTTGCATCACCTTTCTCTAGCTTTGCCATCGCACCTCAGTGTGATAGGGCAAATCACCATGATCAGTTTCTAACTGTCAGCAATGCCTTGAACTGGCGATGATTTAAACCATGGGCTCTGATAAAGTTAACGGCGAGCGTGATAGTGTTCATTGCATGTTCCATTTTCAAGGCTTTACCACACAACGATTCTTGGTGTATGATGCAATGGTAAGCTGTCAACTCACATGTGCCATTTTCCTCCTGCATCTTCTCCCGTATCCTTGCCACCAGTCCGCTCCTGTGTCCACTCATCGCAGGTCCTCCATCGGTTGTCAAACTCATGAGTTTTTCCCAAGGCAGCTCCATCTCATTTATATATCTTGACACCTCCTCAAATAAATCATGCCCCGTAGTTGTGCCATGCATAATGACGTAAAGCCAAAAACTCCTCTGTCACGCTTAGGCTGGAGTCCACTCCGCGAATGAAGACTGACAGCTGGGCAACGTCAGAAATGTCAGTGCTCTCATCCACAGCCAAGGAGTATGCGATGAAACTTTTTCCCCTTTTCACAAGCTGCTCTTTTAGATAAATGGACAACTGCTCTACTCACTCGGCAATGGTGTTTCTACTCATGCTCACTGTAATAATAGTCAGCAGGCAAGGTTCACGTTTTGTGTGGTTTTTAATAGCAATGCAGCAGAGCAGTAAAACATGCGGTGCGCTCACTCGCAGTTACTTCCTGGAACTCCCCCTTATAGGCGGGACCTGTCAATCAACTGAAGTATGACGTATCACAATACAAACTTTTATAAAACACTACTCATATAATAATAACCTATTATATGACATCTCCCCTTTTAAGAACGTGGTGGCATCTCTAAGTCAAATATAACATGTTAACCGGGATTAGCAGAGTTGTATCCAAACACATACCAGCTACAACTAACCAAAATGACACATCGCAAATATCACTTAACACAGAACTAATCAAGTATCAATTCTTCCCGTTCCCTCCCCAAAAAATACAATGAAGTCTACAAGTCCAGCTTAACTACTGGCCTGCTGACCCGGCTTCGACCTGGCCAGCGTCTGATTCGGCGGCCGTGTAGGGGAAGAGACCATATCTGGGTCTGGAGGGACAGTCTCTGGTTCAGCAACAGTCTCAGGCTGGAAACTCACCCCAGTACCTCCAGTGGATGTGGGTGAGGTGGCCTCGGCAGGCTGGGGAGTTGGTGCTACACGGAGGTGGCGGCGGTTCCTCCGAAGCACAGTCCCCTTCTCGGTGCTGATGAGGTAAGAGCGCGGGGTGTCACACGCTCCCGAGACCACTGCTGGCGTAGTCCAGCCCTTCTCGTGATCAAGCTTGGTGGAGACCCTGTCCCCTGGGTGAAGATCTGGGAGGGGTCTGGCACCGTGACGGCGGTTGTAGTAGAGGCCCTGCAGCTCCTTCTCTGCAGCGTCTCTTTCTCGGACGGTGTCCAGATCTGGCCATTTGGGCTGAAGGTTGGCCTCCAGTGTCGGAAGAGTTGTTTTGATTTTCCGGCCCATGAGAAGCTGAGTGGAAGCTCATGAGGGCGAGCAGAGGGTCTTTTTGTTTTAAGATCCTCTTGGCGGACTGAACTCCTCTCACTGCATGTCCATTCCCTTGGGCATGGTGCTGGCTTGAGGTCATATGCTGGAAATCAAAGTCTTTTGAAAATTCCTTATATTCCTCACTTGAGAATTGTTGGTCCGTTGTCTGATACAACCTCGTCTGGACAGCCAAACCTTGCAAACAGCTTTAAGACAACCTGTGAAGCTGTGGTTGTTGGCATGTGGAGTATCTCCAAGAAACGGGAGAAGTTGTCTGACACTATGAGGTAGGTGTGTTTGTTGTGTTCACAGAGGTCGACTGCGAGTCTCTGCCAGGGTCGTTCAGGTAGCAGTGTTGGAATAAGAGGTTCCTTTCGCTGAGTGCTCTTCCTCTCATGGCACTCCTGACAGGACTCAACCTTCTGTTTAATTTCAGATGAGACGCCGGGTCACCATACAGACATATTGGCCCGCTCTCTGCACTTTGACAGACCTTGATGTAAAATACGGTCTTCAGCTTTAAGACAACCTGTGAAGCTGTGGTTGTTGGCATGTGGAGTATCTCCAAGAAACGGGAGTAGTCCGACACTATGAGGTAGGTGTGTTTGTTGTGTTCACAGAGGTCGACTGCGAGTCTCTTCCAGGGTCGTTCAGGTAGAAGTGTTGGAATAAGAGTTTCTTGTCGTTGAGTGCTATTCATCTCATGGCACTCCTGACAGGACTCGACCTTCTGTTTAATTTCAGATGAGACGCCGGGCCACCATACAGACATATTGGCCCGCTCTCTGCACTTTGACAGACCTTGATGTCCGTCGTGTATCCGATTCAGGATGTCTGCCCTTAGAACGTGTGGTATTACCATGCGGGACCCTCTGGTGACAAACCCATTGTGTTCTGACAGTTCGTTTCTGATGGGGAAGTACTCTCTGACTGCTGCTGGGACATTGCTTATATAGTCCGGCCACCCTGACCAGCACCACTTGTAGGTCATCATCAGCTACTGTGGCTGCTCGTATAGCCTCCAGTCTACGTGGCGTGGCTGGCGTGCACTCGACGACGGTGGCTACATAACACTCCACCTCTGAGTGAGTGTCAGTCTCCTCTTCCAGGCACGGTAGTGGACTCCGTGAAAGGGTGTCGGCCACTGTCAGCGTTCTTCCCGGGGCGTACTCAGCTGTTGACTTGAACCTCATTAGTCTCATAAGTAGTCTCTGACATCGTATTGGAACATTGTCGAGGTCCTTCTTGTTCATGAGCGGCACGAGTGGTTTGTGGTCGGTGACCAACTTGAAGTCATCAAGGCCACACAGATACTTCCCAAATCCCTCACAGGCCCAAACGCTTGGCGGACATTCTTTTTCAATCTGGGCGTATCTAGTCTCAGCCTCAGACAGTCGTCATGAACAGTACGCCACCGGCTGCCAACACCCGTAATGCAGCTGCAGCAGCACTCCACCAACGCCATAGCTGCTGGCATCAGCAGAGATGGCAGTGGGTTGGTTCACGTCATAAAACTTCAGGACTGGACAGGTTGACAGGATATCTTTCATGCGCTGGAATGCTTCCTGCTGAGCGTGGTCCCAAGTCCAGGCTGTCTTCGATTTCAACAGTTCATATAGTGGCTGGGCCACTGTCGACAGGTTGGGAATGTATTTTCCAAGGTAGTTGAACATCCCTAAGACACGCTTTAACTTCTGCACGTTCTGTGGCTGGGGGAGCTCACGGATTGCCGTGACTTTATCCGAGTCAGGCTTGACACCAAACATGTTGATCACATGACCCAGGAAGCGGATCTGCCTCTGCCGGAACACACACTTCTCTTAATTCAACTTCAAGCCAGCTGACTCTATCCTCTCCAACACCTTGTCGAGACGCTGGTCGTGCTGCTCTGGGGTGTCCCCATGGACCAGAATATCATCCATGTTGATGGCCACGCCTTCGAGGCCATTCAGAGTCTCAGCCAATTCCTTTGGAAAATCTCTGGGGC
The DNA here is from genome assembly GCF_001891065.2 of Hippocampus comes. NCBI lineage: Eukaryota > Metazoa > Chordata > Actinopteri > Syngnathiformes > Syngnathidae > Hippocampus > Hippocampus comes. The sequence continues at coordinate 329,934 of NW_017805556.1, forward strand.
GCTCGTGATCCCGAAAGGTCGGCGTTTGAAAGCGTACCTCCCAAATGGTGCTATAAATGTGGTAAGCCTGCTGCTTGCTGGAATCTGCCAAAAGCCTGAGGCCCCATCTAACCATGTGAATACGGTGGCACAGCTCTGCAGTGATATCCTCTGCTGTAGGAAGGACGTACCTCTCTCTCCTCACAGCTTCATTCTAGCCGCTTTAAGTCCACGCAAATACGCACTTTTCCATTTTTCCTCGGAACGGGCACCATTGGCGCACACCAGTCCGTAGGCTCTGTCACTGGTTCTATTATGCCGTTCTCCTCCATGTGCTGGATTTCCTCCTTCACTTTTTTCATGAGGGGCAGGGGTACTCTCCGTGCCGTATGCACTGCGTACGGTTGAGCATTCTCTTTCAACAGGATCTTAACTGGTTCTGTTTTCAGAGTTCCAACGCGTCGCGAACTTCTTCGATGCGCTTCACCAAGCCTATTGTTGTCACTGTCTCTCTGCTCAGCAGATTGTTCACATTCTGGACACGGATGACGTACACTGGGAAGGAGTAGAGGTTATCTTTGTACTTCGTGATGGCTCGAAACTTCAGTCCAACTGACCACCAGGGCTGCACAGTGTGACATTAGGATGCTCTAATTTCTTCTTGGGGGTCAAACTAGTGAATGTCTCTTCACACATTATGTTTGTATCAGCATCCGTGTCGATTTTGAATCTGACCGGTGTTTCCCCTATCACAAACTGTACAGTCCACTGGTCATCATTTTTAATGGATTTTGTGACTGCCCCCAGGAAATATGGTACCTCTGAAACATTTTCTGAAACATTTTCTGTCACTTCTCTGACTGATTTAGTGTGGCATCTTGACTCACTTTATGACATTTGTTGCATGTTGATTTCAAGGCTGGGCATTTTTCCTGTTCCTTGTGTTTAGGTTTGCCGCACCTTCCACATTTTGGTTCTCCTTGCTCTCCACTTGCTCTCTTTTTTGGCTTCCACTTGGGTTTTCCTCTGCCTGCTGTTTTCTCCTGTGCTATCTCCTGCACGCTGGAAGCGCTGCCTCCAATCTGCCCATTCATTCGGTCGGTTGAAGGGAAAACTTGGCCATTTTGTTAGAAGGGATGCGTCCGTCCGGAACTTCTGACACCATGTAATAATAGCCAGCAGGCAAGGTTCACGTTTTGTGTGGTTTTTAATAGCAATGCGGCAGAGCAGTAAAATATGCGGTGCGCTCACTCGCAGTTACTTCCTGGAACTCCCCCATATAGGCGGGACCTGTCAATCAACTGAAGTATGACGTATCACAATACAAACTTTTATAAAACACTACTCATGTAATAATAACCTATTATATGACACTCACATTTAAAAAGAGTTGTTTTTTTTCGGGGCAAACTTCGTCACAAACTTTAAGCATTCAGTTTTTAATGAAATCCCCCTCCGTAAATGGCCAGGCTGATTTAGCAATCTCCTCTGCCACAATATAACTGGCCTTGACAGCAGCCTGGCTTTGTGATTTGGCTTTTTTGAACAGCCTATTGAGATTTGAGGTTTCGTTTTAATTCCTCAACCTTCTGTAGCCTTTGTTGCATGACCATATTCTTGTTTTTGTCCGCGTTTCGTTTCATGATGTCGTCTCAGATTATACTCTTTCAATACCGCCACACTTTCTCCGCACAGAAGACACACAGGTTTTCCAGCTACATCCATGAACATGTACTCCGACTCCCACCTTGTTTGAAACCCCCGGTTCTCAGTGCCCACCTTCCGTTTTGCCATTTTTGATGGGTATCTGAAAGTTAATGTCACTGTTTTGCGAATGACTGCTGCACGAATAAATATTGAAATAAAGCGGCCGACTGCTTGGCGCGTCGCCGTTGCATTGTGGGAAATGTAGTATTGGTGCGTGTAAAGGCTCTGCGGGCTGCTGGCTTGCTGAGGTCTGCGGGCTGGTTCTAATAATAAATCAATATCATCCCAGGGGCCGCGGAAAACCTTCTCGGGCCGTGACTTTGACGTTTGTGCTCTAATGTGATTTAACAAGATGTTTGTTTTACGTTAACATTAATGTTAATTTGCTGCTAAAGACAATAGTGGGACAGATTAGCTCGTAGTGCTGTCTTTGACGGTGATTAGCTGTTTACAATGACTTGTTAGTAAAATAATGTCAGATGGGACAAGCAGTCTAAAATGCGTAAGCATTTTTACGGTGACTGTTTTGCACTGCATGCCCTCGTGTCAAACTTTGGATAGAGCAAAGCCCATCTACTATATGTCTGACGGCTCTCATGGAGAAATGATTACGTGTGCGACTTCCTGTCAGACACCAAAAGAAACATCTTTGACATTTTGTAATGCATTTCTGATTGAAACAGAGGTGCAAGTCTGACAATTTATAAAACAAACTTAATTTTTCCTCAAACTCCGACGAAGTACCCATGGTCATACTTGTCACAGCCCACCAGTCTTGCTGTTCGGTGGAGGACATTTCTTGCAGTGACCATCAAATCCTTATCGGTCAGTGGGTTCACAGCCAGTAAGTCATTACACTTTTCCATGTGAAGCAGGGCATTCTGCTCGTTATCAATTTTCCCAAAAGGCGATTGAAATTGACTAGGACATGGGGATCAAAGTCTCTTTTCAACAACAGCCACAACAGGAGAATGGTGCCAGCCATTACCCTGTCCACACTGAATAATCTACAAGTTGATTCACAACTCTAGAGCAGGGATTCCCAACCTTTTTTGCTCCACGGACCGGTTTATGTCAGACAATATTTTCAGGGACCGGCATTTAAGGTGTGGCAGAAATAATACAACAAAATAATATGGTATGAGCTGCATTAAAACTGTGGTGTTTTCGAAATATAATAATAAACACAAGTAGCGTCTAATCTGGCCGCAACACTCTGATCGCTATGGTCATGTTTAATGCCTTCAAAATACGATACAATGCAAATTCAAAGTGCATGAAAATGATGACTCACCACAGCCCCGAGCTTGATTTTCTGCAACCAGACGGTCCCATCTCGGGGTAATAGGAGAAAATGACACCTCAAGTGTCTGTTTTATGTCCAATCTACTTCGTAATTTTGTTTTAGTCGCCGTTGCTGCAGAAAACCCCCGGGTCACACAGGTAGCATGTCGGAAATAGCAACAGTGCTATTGTGGCGATCTCAGAATATTCAGCCATAACTTTAATCCAGTTGTCTCGAATGTACTTTTAACGCCGCCGTCATTTGCGATCTCCAGCAGTTTTTTTACTCATTTTGCGAGCTCTGGTGTTTTGTTTTACCCCTGCTCTAGAGCAGGTGTCAGCAACCCACGGCTCTGGAGCCACACGCGGCTCTTTCATTCTGATGTTGCAGCTTTGCGTGGCTTGGGAATATAAATTAAGGTATCCGATTGAATTGTATGTTATATATATATATCTCAAAAACGCTATCACTTATTCAGACCGTGTGCAGTTTTGGTGTCATCATTCCCCTTCTTCAGAGACATTTGCGGGCACTTGACGTGTCAGCAGGCAGATTTGACAGGCGGCAGGCATCGAAGGCCCAGCAACACCAAATTACCACATTATATGAACAAAATATTTTATTTGTGTCTGTTTGTTTGTTTAATTGTAGTTGCACATCGTAAGATTAATGTGATCTAAAATATTTGAATTAAATTAAGATAAGAAATCCTTTATTAGTCTCACAATGGAGAAATTCCCAATTCACAGCAGCAACGTTATGAAAGGAAGAAGTAGAAGAACAAAATATAGGAGCTGCTGTAAAGGTAAATTTATATATATACATATATGCAGTAATCCCAAATTTATCGCGGTTAATGGGGACCAAAACCACCCGCGATAAACGAAAATCTGCGAAGTAGCGTCCAATTAACATAAACAGGTAAAAATTTTTTTTTTTTTTTTAAGTCCGCAAACGGTCCATGAGAAGCTGCAAAACAACAGTGAGTCACATAGAGCAACATATACAGTACTGTACTCCATGTATATGTAAAAAAATAAAAAAATAAAAAATTTTTTTTTTGTTTGAAAAAATCTGCGATGCACTGAACCCGCAATAAACGAACCGCGAAGTAGCGAGGGATCACTGTATATTAGATTTTGTTTTGTTCCTCAAAATCTGCTTCACACTCTCCGACAGCCCAGCAAAACGCCATACATTTTTCAAGATTTTCAAACCCAGGTAGGCCAAAGTCGGAGAAATCTTCAGATCCACTTATGTATATGAGCAGCTATTCTCCCCACATGAACAATGTCAAAAACATGCACTGCTCATGCCTCACCGACAGCATCTCACAGTTCTGCGTAAAGATTAAGGTGACTTCCTGCAGCCTTGATTTGCAGATGCTGTACACAGAGGTTCAGCAGCAGATGTCCCATTAACCTGGTAAAATAAACATTCAGGCAGTTATTTGCAAATATTTATTTCATTGCTCAGTGAAATAGTACTCTTTTTTCCCCATGTATTTTTAAATTCAGGTCAAAGCTGCGCTACTGCTCCAAAAGCCAAAAGAATGACGACTCACGGCATTTTTCTTTGCTAGAAGTTCTGCTCGATAGGTTTGCCTTTTAATTCATTTGAATGGCAATTTTTATTTCTTTTGTAATATGTTCATTTAATCAATAACATTTAATTTTGTGATCAAATAAATTCTCGAGGAGGAGTTTGTTAAAATATGACCTCAATAGACTGTCAAAGATGTCGTTAAATTACAAACTCGAATCAAAAAGGTGGACTTCCTGTTAAAAATACTTTTTTGTAGGTCTTGGACAGTTACATATGCCTCCATAGTTTCTGAGATCTAGATGACATTTTCCACCAGGGTTCCTTTGTTAAAAATGTATAAGAGGCACGAATGAGCGATTTTTAAGAAACTGCACAACAAACATCGAGAGCAGACCATGGCATTTTACGGCATTATTAATGCATCATTAAGTACAGGTACTGTGTCCGAGTCCATGTGATAAGCAACAAGTCATTGTAATGGTAACACTTCAAAATGTTCGCCCATGCCAAAAAAACTAATGGTGGACACTGAATGACGTGCTTTCAAGAAAGTATCGACGATAAAATATCTATTTACTGAAGTCAGGGGTAAACCCATGTGTTTAGTGTATGGTGAGCTGATCGCCGTCTTTAAGGGGTATAAGGTGAGTTGACCTTACGAGACGAAGCATGCATAAAAATACAGACATTTGAATGAGGCTGGGCGAGCGCCGATAACTGAGGACTTACCAAGCCTCACGCAGCCCAGGAGGCAGCTACCAGGACCAGCTTTGTGATCCATCTATCCATTTTCTAATGCGCTTATCGTCACGAGGGTCGTGGGTGTGCTGGAGCCTATCCCAGCTGTCTTCGGGCAGTAGGCGGGGGATACCCTGAACCAGTTGCCAGCCAATCGCAGGGCACAGAGAGATGAACCATCCATGCTCACACTCACACCTAGGGACAATTTAGAGTGTTCCATTAACCTGCCATGCATGTTTTTGGAATGTGGGAGGAAACCAGAGTGCTCAGAGAAAAACCACACAGACATGTGGAGAACATGCAAACTCCACACAGGAAGGCTGGAGCCAGAATCCAACCCTGCACCTCTCCACTGTGAGGTGGACGTGCTAATCAGTCATCTACCGTGTCGACCCAGATTTATGATACCCCACAAAATTGCTAAGAAGAGTGTCATGATTCGGTTTGGGACCAACAGGTGGCACTGTTGGGCTCCCCTGCAGCTGCACACCTGTTGGTCATTAGGTAATTAGTGGCTTTAAAAGGACTCCCAGCCCGAGCAATCATTGTCGGGTCATTGTTGCTTTGTGCTACTGTCATGTTTGTTTGCTGTCATGTTTGTTTCAGTCATGTTTTGGTCAGTGTTATGTTTTATCTTCAGTCATGTGTTTTGTTTGATACTTTGGACTTTGTTTGTTTTGGATTTAGTTTTCTGAGTTTTAATACAAACTTTCAAGTACACCCTGCTCCTCCCTCCTGCCTGCTTTTTTGGGGTCCACCACCACCTCGCTATGTGACAGACCCTTCTCATGCTAATGTGAAGAAAACCACCACATTCCATTTGAACAAAGTGGGAGAAGAGCCCCACCTTGCTGCATTGACAGAACAATGTTGACAAAATGGGCAGTTGAGTTGTTGGTTTTAGACCGCAGGAAAATATACAATTTGTATACTGTACACGTTGAGCCGAGGCTTGTCACGTGTCTGTTCGAGCTGAGTCACATTCACGTCGACGACGAGCCATGCCACATACACGCCCACGTCAGGCCGAGCCCCTGTTCACGTCCGGCTGTCCCATGTCCCCCGTTACGTCGAGCTCCGTCCACGTCAGGCCACGCCCTGCCAAAGGATTGCCGTCACTTTTGTTCCTGTTCCTTGGCGAGGCAAAGGATTGCCGTCGCTTTTGTTCCTGTTCCCTGGCGAGGCGAAGGTCGCCGTCGCTTCTGGTTCCTGTTCTCCGGCGAGGCGAAGGTCGCCGTCGCTTTTAGTTCCTGTTCCCCGGCGAGACAAGCCTTTGGACAACTTTGGGACGTCTGGGATCCGTCCCTTGAGGGAGGGGTACTGTCTCCCTTGAGGCAGGGGTACTGTCATGATTCGGTTTGGGACCAACAGGTGGCACTGTAGGGCTCCCCTGCAGCTGCACACCTGTTGGTCATTAGGTACTTAGTGGCTTTAAAAGGACTCCCAGCCCGAGCAATCATTGTCGGGTCATTGTTGCTTTGTGCTACTGTCATGTTTGTTTGCTGTCATGTTTGTTTCAGTCATGTTTTGGTCAGTGTTATGTTTTATCTTCAGTCATGTGTTTTGTTTGATACTTTGGACTTTGTTTGTTTTGGATTTCGTTTTCTCTGAGTTTCAATACAATCTTTCAAGTACACCCTGCTCCTCCCTCCTGCCTGTTTTTTGGGGTCCACCACCACCTCGCAAACGTGACACAGAGTAAGACATTTTTGCAGGGGGAATTTGGTAAAGAGTGCTTGGTGGAGTATGCAGCGGTCAAATGTCCGCAGAAAAAAAGAAGCATTTGAGATGGTCCCACTGTCCAAACAGTGACCAGAAGGGTGGAGGACATCATGGAGAATCTCCAATTCCAACTAAAACGTGAAGTGGGAATTTAATAACTTTTCTCGAAGACTGCAAATCTTGAAATGGAGAGTTGAAAACTGTATTTATTGAGGTCTTGACATCTTAGTTAAGAAATTGCTGAATTGATTGATTCAAAAATATTTGCAGCATTGTGACTCAGGAGTTGATAACATTTTTGAGAATGTGTACCGGGGTCAAAAGGTTCTATAAATCTAGCCTCCGTGTGCATTTTCAAATCAAACTGATCAAGATTTAGAGTAGACATAACGCTGTTCTTACAATTTATGTCGCAAAACAGTACATCATGATCAAATTCATGATACGGACAAATGGAGACACATTCAGAACAAATCCATGAATTGCATTCTTTGATTTCTAGTTTCTTAATAGGTGTGTGTGTGTCTCAGGATATATATCTTTTTTTACAAGTACAATACACGATTAAATTTGAAGGATGATACCCTAACCACTGAGAGAGTTACAGTTCTTCATGTGACAGAGAAAAGGGGTGTTCACGCGGCACACATTTGCTCCGGCGCTGCACCGATGTATTTTGTTGCGATATATTTTACACCGGAGCAAATTTTGTGGAGCGGTCACACGTACAAAGGCGCTTAGCGTGTTAGCACCGGGGCAGCGTCGGTGCAGCTCCACTTGCGGTCACACGGCAGTTTCTGCAGCGGAGCAAAACGACAGAAAACAAATGAGCTGTCGTGTTGGTTCTTTTTAAAATGTATATACAACTCCTTCTCCAGCACGTCCTTCTCCTTCTCGGTCTCCGTGCCTTCAGCTCAAGAGTGACCGCCCCCGAAAACGTAAATCAACGATGACTTCAATTACACTCAGAAAAGCAACTATGTAATGCGCCAAACAGAAAATCAAGAGAGGAAATCACAAAATAAATTCTATGGTGGGCGGGGGGTTGTGAACACACAACAAAGGAACAAACTACACAAGCAACTCCGAGACAGTCCAGTCTCCTACAAAAGGAAAGATGACGTTTGGGGACGATCCCCCCCACCACCCCCGTTCTAGTTGAGATGGTATAACCCAAGAAAGCAACGCATTCTCGCCGTACGTAATCAACTCTTCTCATGTGTAGCGAGGCTACTCCCCCCCCACCCTAAACGAGCATTTGCTCCGGAGCAAATTGGAGAGTTCACACGTGCAAATTTACATCGGTGCTGCTCCGCAAACAAGTATTTGGGAGGTGGTTTAAAAATTTGCTCCGGAGTAAGCTGTTTTCCGGCGCTACACCGGAGTAAAAGTGTGACCGCTCTACTGGCGCAGCGCCGGCGTAGCACCGGAGCAAATGTTGCCGTGTGATGACTGGGCAGATAAGCTATGAGTCTGACTTAAATTCTTTGCCAGTTTCTAGATTGTTGAGATGCTGGGTGCACAATATGTTTGTCATACCTTAAGAAGGCAATATCGCTCTTCTCCCTGCCCAGTCAGCAAAATTGGTCTGGCCCAGCTCTGGCGCGGACACGGCACGACACTCGGCCCACATACCGCAATGAATGACGGTCCTGCAGTGGCCCGGGTCTGGCATCCATGATCCGGGCCGCATTCGGCCCGGATCTGAGCCGCATTGTATAACCATATCCGACCCTACTCCGGCCCGACGCTGGGCCAGAACAGGTTCCTGATATCAGCCTTAATTCAACCCCAACTAAGCCACATCTTTCATGAGCCATATTTGACCCACATTAAAAAAAAAA
>NW_017805556.1:343126-364920 GCF_001891065.2 Hippocampus comes
GCCACAACTGGCCCTCATCTGGTTTGCCAGAGTCAAGCCAGTGCCTCCTTTGCCACGCCTGGGCCGTGTTCGGCCCACATGCGTTATGCCATTGCCGACACCAGGCCAGCTGTGCCGGCTTCATGCAGAAGCCGGGCCAGATGCCTTTGCTGACTGGGTGGCGGCCCACATGGCTGAGAGGAGTTCTTTACACCTGTGTCGAACGGCCTCAGAAAAGTCTTTATTTATGTCTATTTTGGTCCCTTTCAAAGCTTTACCTTTGCTGAGGATTTCCATTTTTTCCGTATGTCTCAAAAATGTAATAGCAATGGGCCTTGGCCTGGTCAAGGATTGAGCGGGACGCCCAGTCCTAAGAGCCCTCTCCGTTACAATTTTACAATGATCCCCACATGGCTGAGAGGAGTTCTTTACACCTGTGTCGAACGGCCTCAGAAAAGTCTTTATTTATGTCTATTTTGGTCCCTTTCAAAGCTTTACCTTTGCTGAGGATTTCCATTTTATCCGTATGTCTCAAAAATGTAATAGCAATGGGCCTTGGCCTGGTCAAGGATTGAGCGGGACGCCCAGTCCTAAGAGCCCTCTCCGTTACAATTTTACAATGATCAATCTGTAGCTTTTCTGACATCAATTTCCTCCTCCTCCAACTTTATCCCCAGTGTTGGACCAGTTTTCTCCTTTTGACTCAGTAGACTCACTTTTATTGACTGTCACTATCTTACTTTTTGTTTCATTGCAACCAGGTTTTACAGTAGGATTTAAGGTCGAAAATATCTTTCTGTGTGAATTTGAGACCGGCCTTGAGTTCATGCACTTGACCCAAGAATTCCCCAACTCTTTTGTTTGTAGAGTCAACAAGGATTTCAATACAACATTTGAATTTATTCTCTTGTTGATCTAATAAAGTGGAGTCTTTCTGCTGCTACAATAATTCTCGCACCTGAGCCATGGAAACAATTTCCTCTGAGCACTCTGTGGCTTTTCATTTCGGAGGCATGGCAAAAATGGTTGGCCTTCCTTGATTCCACTTTCGTGCTTGACTCCTCCCTCCTCCACCGGTTGCACCCTCCTACACGTTAGCCTGCGTGCCACAACCGCAAACAATCAGCAGCCCCCACCCCTCGTCCTCCACCACTGCCGATGACACTGCAACCTCCTCCTCCTCCAGTGCACCCGAGTGACACGGAAAGGCGCCCTGACAAAAACGCACCGAGATGATCCTGGACTCACTGAAACACCTTCCATCCTTCAGCCATGTACCCCATTAACCCATCCATGATGCTGTTTGAAGGTCTCTTAGCTAAGGCTAGCTAGCAGGGGATGAGGTCAGGAGTCGAAGGTGACCCACTCGATTTGATACAGCCAACTGCCTCGCTGCCCAGCTTGCCTTACGTCACCGAGTCCCACCGCTCTCAGGGGGTCAGTATCAGATCCGTAACAAACAGGCCTGTGTTTAGTGGCATTCTACGCCAAGTACTGCTCACTCACACATAAGTGAAACCTGTATATAATGCATATGTTAATGCATGAACATCACTTTTGTAGCACACGTGTATCATTTTAAAATGCTTCTCCTGGCGCTCCAGAATCACAGTCTTTGCCAGTGCCATCTTTGAATTGCAGATGAAACAAATAGACAACCCTGATTGTAATGTGCAATCAAAGACTGCTGACCGCAAACAACTTCCTGATGTAGGTCATGCGCCATCGTCAGGTTAAAGGTGACCTGTTTTTTTTTAAATTAATCTGTTTTTTTGCATACTTTTTCGCGAAAGTGAAACTGATAGGATCTTGAGTGTACAGTGTACACAAACACAAAAATATATAATATTAATAACACGCACAGAGACACACAAATCTTTTTCATTTCCCCCTTCACCAGGGGTAGGGAACTCCAGTTCCTCAAGAGCCATATCTGTCTGTCTGTCTTAGATCCCGCCTGCCTCCAACACACTTGATTCAATTGTTCATGATCATTTCAGGCCTCTACAGAGCTTGCTGATGAGCTGATCCTTTAAATCAGGTGTGTTGGAGTCGGGAGCGATCTAAAACAGATAGGATATAGCTTTTGAGGAACCAGAGTTCCCTACCCCTGCCCTACATCCCTCGCAATCGACTTGGGACCAATCCGCGGGCTACAGGTCGATCACGACCGACTGGTTGGGCACTCCTGATGTAGACCATGACAAGACATGCACAAAAAGCAAACAGAAACAATGTACTGGACATATAAAGTTAATAACAAACGGACAGAAAAATGCAGGTCAGTGCAAGCTGCAACAAAACCAAAAATTGAAAGAAAAAAACTCACTTTCATCGAGCACTCAATCGCCGGCAAGCTAATTTAGAACAAAACAAACAACACAAACATGAAAGCCTCTTAGGAATGGATAAAAAAACTTAAGAGCCAAATGATACATGAAGAATAGGCGCACGTCTGGTTCCCCGTTTGGAACTATTTAGCTTCAAAGATAAATGGTTGGGCTGGGGGTGTGGGGAGCGGGTGAAGGAGGCATGGGGTGAGGAGGGCTGTGAGTTTATTGGTGGTGGGGTGGGTTAGAGGTTATGGGAGGATTGTAGTGCTCTGCATGTGAGAGTTTGGTCCCAAGCAACCCGATCCGATCTTTGCCTCTTGTCAGTCTTGTCACATCTCACTGAGAAATCGTCTCAAGCCTCTCGGTGGCACTGACAAGTGTGAGTGTCTATGTCTGTGTTGTTTTTTTATGGAGAGAAGGTGGATCATAGATTGATTTTAGATCACAGATCAAAATTCTGCTCAAAAATAACATTTAAAATAAAGGAAATTAGGCTTGCATAATATCACTGATGAATCAGCCATTTCTTCTCGATGTAGTCATGTTTTCTTCTCTAGCACAGGTGATATGATAGCTTACAAATTAACATAATAAAACATAAATAACACAATATGACCACGATGTTTTTCTCCTGCAAATGCTTCATGTTGCTTACACACACTAGCGATCGACAGATCCATTTGTTGCAGCGACGATACCGATTATTTGGCAAAAGTGGCCGGCCAATGTTTTTGAGAGCTGATATTTGTTTGCGTTAAAAGGGAAAATATTGGTGTCAAAATTTAGAGCTATACAAACATAAACTCTTGATATTTTTTGTTTCATTTTGTGTTTTATGTTGTGTAGTGTATGTGTAAGTTTTTGTTCAATGTATGCAGCAGCACAGAGGGCCTGTCCTCCGAGACAAGTTTCTCCTACGGTAGACCAAATAAAAGTCAAATTCAAATTCAATTGACTTTATTTTAAATGACTTCAAGGACGTGCATAGATCAGATAGAATTTCATTTATTTATTTTTTAATTGTAACAAAAAGTGCAGCGCTTACAAGCTCAGGAGCGTAGCTAAATGAAAACGTTAACAACTGAGAAGCTCCCTTGAGTCTTCTGCAATAAATTACATTTTTACAAAAATTCTACATGAGTTAAATTTTAAAGTCTCACTTTTCAATGATTATTATTATCTTTGCTTAAAGTTCAAATCCAACAATTTGAATCCTTCACTCGTGGCCCCCGGTCACATGTGTGGTACCAGTGAGAACTTAACCATTGCATTAAAAACATAATAATAAAAAATCCAATATACGCCAAAATGCCGAATATCAGTTTCAATAATTGGCTCGGGTGATGGTCTATCATTAATGTGTACAACTTGCTTCCAACAAAACCACCACCACCACCACATCATTGCTGTAACAAAACACTACACTAATATTTATTTTCATTTCTTCCCAATACTTCAAGACTTGATGCCTGAAGGACGCAAGAGGCTGAACTCGTTCGTCTGACACTCTTCTGTCGAACATAAGACTGACTGATCATGACCAAGTCGCTGATCATGGTGCAATAATATAGACGAGATGCAAATTAAATGACATCAATATGTTGAAATAAAGTTACTAGGTGATTTAATCAAGGTGCAAAATATGTTTTACTCTTGGCAGAGCAGTTTTGATTTCATTTCAGGAGCAACTTTTCTTTTTTGTTCTTTTTATAGCAGGTTAATCCCAGTAAACTGAAGCAAGGTTTTATATTCAACAATTAAAAAAAAAAAAAGACAATATAATGAATGCACAATTGTTTTTCTTTCTTTTTGTTAATCGAATGGACAGGTTTTATGACTTAAATTGGCATTGCATACAGAGGTAAACTTAATTTTCTTGTTGAGAAGCAAAGCTAAATTGATGTTAAAATTTTTCCAGTATTTATTTGTGCTCTAAAGAGCTCACAAAAAAAAAGCCTTTAGTATTTTCAAATGATCTTTTAATAATTTCAGATTTTGTGAAACAACACCAAATCACTTCAAAACAAAATTAAAGACATTTACATGTGCAAAAAAAAAAACTGGGGGGTCTGCATCCAGATAACGTTTGAAGAGTTAAGATCGGCAGTGAGAAAAACAAAATACAGTACCTCTGCTTTGAACAGCTGATTTGGTTTCTTCTGTCAGAAAAGATCTGCCCTGTTATGTCAAAGATTCTTTCAGGAGGGAATGACATTGCGACAATGCGCAGTCTCTGTTCAGCATCAAGCGGCAACACTTGCATTAGAGACACTGACGCCTCATTAATACAGAATATGTTTTCCTTTTTTTGTTTTTCCCTTGAGGATTCTACATTCTGTCTTGGTATTGTCACTAAAGATTATAGTGTATGTGTCCAGATATAACTCCTTTTCCTGCTGTCCCTCATATTCTTCACTATTGCTTCCTGGCATTGTCTCTCATCTGTGCGCTCTTATTGTCCACTTTGCTTCTGTGAGGTCAGTAACTAATTGTTAAGTCGTCTCTGACAATTAGTAATTGACAATCGTGCGTTTTTTTTCCCAAGTCAACCTGACAACGGCTCCCAATACATGTCACTAATTTTTGTTGTTGTTGTTGTTTTGTCATTCTATGTGGTTTAATGAGGCAAACTGCTATGTGAAACTACTTATTTTGAGCCATTCCGTATCATATCAGAGGTATAATATTTCTTCTTGTTAAATTGTATTGTGTTCAAATTAGGCGCCACAGTTGCTGACCGCTTAGCACATCCACCTCACGGATCAAAGGTCTTTTTTTCAAACTCAGCCTCTGGCCTTCCAGTGTGGACTTTATGTGTTCTCACTGTCTCTGTGTGGGTTTTCTCTCCTGGTAATCTGGTTTGCTACCACATTCTATAAACATGCACGGTAGGTGAATAGCACCGTGGAAATTGTCCGTAAGTGTCAATGACTGTTTATTTGTGCCCTGCAATTGGTTGGCAACCAGTTCCAGGAGTTCCCCGCCACTCGCCCAAAGTCAGCTAGCATAGGCTCCAGCACACCTGCAATCTTAGTGAAGATGAGTGATACAGAGAATCTCTGGATGGATGTGCTTAGATCTGTTTAATCATGAAAATTTGAGAAGGTACAAGTAATAAAATGTCTAAATATTTTTAGTTCACTTTGATGTCTGCAATGAAAATGTGAATATAATTTATAACAAAGTGCAGTTAAATAATAGACACATTTTGCGAGAAAACTGCAAATCCCTCTTAAATGGAAGTGAATGCAGTAAAGTGTTAAGAATAATAACTTGAGTAATGGATTTGAATTATTGGAATGCTTCTGGGATCCAAAACTTATACACCGAACTATTTAAATTGTCATTTGTGGTCAGTTGTTTATTTGAAGTGCTATTTCGTCACCTTTGCAAGGTCAAACTGATGGGTAGCAGTTCATGTCTCACTCGAATTCTTTAAGTATATAAAAAAAAAAAGTGGGATACATGGTGTTTGTGTGTCCTTAATTGAATTCTTAATCCAATACGACAACTCCGATAGAATTTCAATTAAGAGTTAAAGTCAATGAATGTTGCAAAAGTACAAAAAGAGAAAAAAAACAAATTATGTGAGCCTGTCTCAGGGATCTACACACTTTCATTTCAGTTTCCCATTAGTAAACTTGCATCACTACAGTGAAGTTGAATTTATGAAATGTTCTTACCTCAGGCTCAGCCATTATCTTCAGCCAATTCAGTCAGAAGTTCCCAAGAGTACCCACCGAGTTGGCCATTCCCTTTTGAGTCCCACAAAACAACTGCTCCCAACTCTCCTGTTCGCAAAAGTACTCATGCAAAAGTGCCATCACACCGAGCGGTTTCTCCCTCAACAATAAGCACACATACTCGCACTCTCTCTCTCTCTCTCTCTCTCTCTCTCTCTCTCTCTCACACACACACACACACACACACACACACACACACACATGCATTCATGCGCGCACACCGAGAGTACACACAAGCCTACCGCCTTAGAGACACAGGGCAGTCCCCTCACAGCTGGCTGGAAGAGGGCATGACACTCATCTTTCAGAGATGTGATCAAAAGGAACCACAAATGCTTGAGGCTCTTCTAATTCAGTCAGGAGAGACTCGTACTCTCCCCCACCCCTCCCTCTCTTTCTCTGAGTAATGCCCTAAATCAACGGCGCTCCTCTCCGTGCACATAGCCAAGTGGATTCACCTTAACACAGCCTTGCGAACAGCCACCATAACAAGTCATGCCTTGTGCCGTCAGGAATGTGTCAATGTCTGTTCTGGATGGTTCTTGGGAAAGTGAAGGGACATGAGCCAGAACCAGTGAGCCTTAACATTTACTCTACCACAGTTTGAATTTAATTTGATTACGAAAGACTGTAATGCGCACAAAATATTTTGGCACTGGGAAATAATGATGAAATATAATGTTTGACATCACTCTCAAAACAAAACCCATTTTTAAAATAAGGACTTTCTGAAATGTTTTACAGGGATCAATTTATGTATAATCATTATCACTCATTTCTTTGTGAGAAGAGGAAAATCCTGACATACTGCATTTAAAGTATAATAAGATAATAAGGAAAGGTAGTTTATGAGTTGTGTAAATATCAATGCATGTTTTAAAAGTAATAAATAAAAATACACAATTTGTGATAATGTTGTGTTGTGAAAGCCTCAGGTCAGGTAAAAGTCATGGTTTTGGGATTGGAATAGGCAGTTTGCAAAGGCCAAGGCTTCCAGCATACCGAAGGAAAGTAGGGCCGCATCTGGCCTGTCAACAGTCTCTGACCACAGCTTTTGCAGCCTTTATGAAGGGAAAATGAACTATGCGCTGCTTGTATTTTGCAGTTCACAGATGTCAGCAGTGGAAGCGAGCAAGTGCAACAACTTGCCTCCGCTACTTAGAGAGATTTTTGCTGTAGACAGTGACTTCTTCAAGTATTCTAGCAACTATTTTATTCACCCTCCCCCAACAAATAATTAATTTGAACGCCAACATTCGTCCTCATGTTAGCAACATTATTATTTCCCACACGGTGGCCGGAAGGGAGGAATATACCCTGGTAATGATTTGTGAGTCCTAAGAACACCTAATTGAGGTTTGTGCTCATGTCAGCACACTTTAAAAACATGTTTCTAGACATGGTTTTTTTTTTGGGGTGGGGGATGTTGATTAAATGTATGTATATGTGAATATGATCTTGTTGTCTGGTTGAGAGGGAGGAAATTTCATCTGTGCTGTATGTTGCACGTACAGTGCATTTGACACTAAAGTTGTACTTGACTTGATATATCTATCCATCTAGAGAAAGAGAGAGAGAGAGAGAGAGAGAGAGAGAGAGAGAGAGCGAGAGATACACATACATACAAATATAGAACATTCATACATAATGTTCCATTATGTATGGTTTTGGAATGTGGGAGGAAACCGGTATACCCAGAGGAAACCCACACAGGCACAGGGAGGACTCCTGCAAACTCCACACAAGAAGGCCAGAGCCCGGAATCGAAACCTCGACATCTGAACCTTGAGGCGGATATGCTTACCAGCTTTCCACCGTGCCGCCCTGTGTGTGTGTGTGTGTGTGTGTGTGTGTGTGTGTGCCTGTGTGTGGGTGTGTGTGGGTGTGTGTGGATAGATAGATTTTCATATTTACTGCACTTGAGGAAACTGTTTCGGTTTCTCACATGAACCCTTAGAGAAACTAATTGTCCACCCATGACTACTGCCACATACGAGGAAAGTGGGAAGTCAGATTTTTCTGACCTCAGCCAAGAAAAGTGCACTAGAACAGCCATTTGGAGTGGGAGATCAGAGTTGCAAAATCGGGACGGGGGGGAAAAAGCACCCCGACTTCACAGAATGGCTTCGATCTGACGTCATTCGACACTGGGGACCCCCATGGAGACACAGACCGTGATTGTCAAAACAAAATTTACGAGATTGTAAACATATATTTTTCTTTATTACATGGATGTAGTTATTCAAAATAATGATTTGTAATGCCTGTGTTATTTTGTAAATTTTTAAATGCACTGAAGATATTCCTTATTTAAATAATTTATTTTTATGTTATGAAATTATAAAGGTTTGCTGGAGGTCAAAATGTGTTGTGATGAACTAGAGCAGGTGTGTCAAACATACGCCCCGCGGGCCGGAACCTGCCCGCAAGGAGGTTTGATCAGGCCCGCAGGATAATTTAAAAGTGAAAAAAATGCATAAAAGACACGGAATGAATATTTTTAATAAGGTGCAATTCATGGAATTTTTGCTAGGGGGACACACTGTTTTGATCAGAGAAGAAGACAACAGCAGCCTCAGTCTGTCACTGAGACAGACCCAACACAGCAGAAGCTATCGAGGACATGTGAATGCTTTATTCTTTACACATATAGCACTCTCCTTCGTTTGTAAGGTGTAGGCAGGGATTACATTTAGATTTTATATGCTCGTGTAAATGGTTTAAAAATTCCTTTATAAATCTCGTTTAATCTTAACAGTACATTACTATATTTTTCAATACCAATTACTTGTTAAGGTTTTGTGCCTTTGTACAGTCAGTGGGATCAATTGCAATATATATATGTGAATGATAAGTCAATTGCACATTTGTCTAAGGAAATCTTAGGTGCTTCATGAAATGTTTTGTAAAAGATATGTTCATTAAATTCCAACATTTTCCTCGTGTTCTTGTGCTTCTTTCGACCAAAACAACGGAAAGACATTATTTTGGTTATTTATAGCAGAGTATTGTATAATTTTTAATGGTCCGGCCCACTTGACATGTACCGAGGCCTTATGTGGCCCACAATGTGAAATGAGTTTGACACCCATGAACTAGAGCAACAAATAATTTATTGGATTCAGCCATCTTTGTTGTTTACCTTCGTCCTGAGAGCTTTGAGGCTGGAACTAGGGCAATCCGAGTGGGATACATCCAACTTTCCACCTTTATCCAAAGCAGCAATAAAGTATGGGATCGCGCAGTCAGCTGATTTAGTGCAGTTGTCTCAGGCAAGTGCTCTGGTGACCAATTTTTTTTTGCGTCACGGACCAGTTTCTCATGTACATATTTTGACAACAGTCATATAGCCGCTGCACAGTGAGAGCACACAAAGTTTAACACACTCAGACCTTGTTTCCACGTAGTTGGGCTTTTTTCGAAACCACATATTTCCCCCTTGAAGAAAAAAAAATCCACCTACCCTGCCTTGTTTAAAAAAAAAATAAAAAATACCTTCCACACACCAAACCACAACAATGTGTTTTGTCTGGGGTACAACCATTTTCTGTTGTGGAGCGTGGTGGAGCACCCAAAAAGCAGGCACGAAGGAGGAGCACAGTGAACTTGACAAACTGCATTAACAAAACACTGAGAAAGCCAAATCCAAAACAAGCAAAGTCCGACAAACAACAAGTATTCAAAGTAACAACAAAACTCATGGCATAAGCAAAAATTATAACGTGATAAACACAAACCAACAGAAGCAGTGACAGCAACAATGACCCGACACCGAATGGTCAGGCCGGGAGTCCTTTTAACAGAAAACCTACGAATGACATGATGACCAACAGGTGTGCCGCTGTAGGAGGAGCCCTAAAGAGCCACCTGTTGCTCCCAAACAAGTCAACCGTGACATTTTCTTCTTGAAAGAAAGGAATGAATCAAGTCTATGCCCCTCAAAAACTAACAAACAAACAAACAAAAGCAAAATGCTTGGTCACAAATGCACAATGACAGATTTGAACTGGAGTGCAATTTTCAATTTTCAGTATGCATGCGCACTGGCACTACATGTGCACCGCTCCATATACCTCCTTTTCTGTCTTCTCACTCATTTGTTCCCATTTTTTGGGGGCTTATGTCCCCCTCTTAACTTTTTTTGTCATACCATAACTATTCCCTCACACATCCGTATTCTCCCAAAGGAGAACACAACTCATTATTCTGTGAAAATAATTGTATTTCATTTCATTTATTTTGATCTTTCAATCTTAGGCATGCCCTGAGATTGGCTGGCAACCGGTTCAGGGTGTCCCTCGCCTACTGCCCGAAGGCGGCTGGGATAGGCTCCAGCACCCTCCGCGACCCTTGTGAGGATAAATGGATGGATGGATGGAAATCTTAGGCGATGGCTTCTTTTTATTTCAAACGAAACATAAAATGTGATAATATTTTGCCTTGAAAATAAAACACGCTTAAAGTAAAAAACCGAGCTAACTCATAACATTTACTGTCAAAAATTGGAACTCCTTTGAATAATTCCCCCAAAACAGGCATTTAAAGTTGAAATGCTTGGAGCGAAACATTGAACAAAAATAATATTCTGACCTTTTCATCAGTCCTTTGAGCTTTAATGAGACAATTTGAGTTGACACGCACATGGCTGATTTGATTTTAGCATGGCTGTGCCACAGGTTATTGATCTGGGAGATGAATTATTAAACGTTTCCACGTACCTTAACAAATTAATTAATGCCACTAACAACACTTGGATTACTTTCCATGTGAGATCAAAGCTATTTTCATTCAAGAAAATTCCCCATATGGTCATATAGGAGAATTCTCGTCAAAGCATGTAACACAAGGTTGGAAAGCCCTCAAGTCTCTCATGGTTGTCCAGCCAAGCAGATCTGCTAACTAGCGTTGAATTTATTTCATACCTAAGGGATGCATACCAAACACAGCCCCAGACCTGGCCGGGATTAGGTCTGCATTGCTTGTCAGATTGCTGCTCTCTTGGTTGTAGAGCCACAGACGTATTAGTGCCCCAGGGGCAAAGCATGGGAGTGCGGCTAAAACCATGGCAAATAAACTCCATGTGCAGAAGAGCCGGTCACGCTGCCGACTTACATGTCTGTCATTCACCTTCCAGCAGGGAAGAGAGAATGATGCTTGAGTTATTCAACAGATGGGAGCCTTGAAAAACTTTAATAACTCTTTTAGACATAAAAGAGAGGAAATGTTTTCAGTTAATGGAAGCTAAAAGTTGCTTGTGGAGGCTCTCAGTCGTACAGGAAAGTTCCATCGTAGAAAGGGTTCTGTCAGTCGTCATCTGTACCTGTGGGTAAAAAACAAAAAACAAAAAAGGACGTTTCGCTTCTCTCACAGAAGCTTCGTCAGCGGTAGACAACCCTGAAGTCTCCGTGAAGACTCCGGGAAGTTGCTCTGCGCTAAAAAGCTGAGCGTGGCCTATTTGAGGACTGGGTGGGGATGGTTAGTCACGCCCCTATGGTGAAGAGGCCCATTGATTTCTAAATTCCCTATCGTTGGGTCTTGATTAGGCCTATTGTTTGGGCTAGGGCTGAATAGCTACTTTCATTTGGCCTGATCAGCATGTCTATGTCCCTTGGTGGTCAACAAGTTATTGTAAATAGGAGACAGGTTAAATCTGATATCTCCTTCACGGTTCAGAGAGGGTGAAAATTTTTTAACAAAAATCGCTTCCTTTACTCCCCTTTCAAACCATCTCTTTTCTGTTCCTAGGATTTTTACTTGTTCATCTTCAATTGTGTGGTTTGTTTCTTTTAAGTGTGCGTATACTGCACTTTTGTTATCATTGTTTTTCCATTTGTGTTGATGAAGTCTTTTCTTGAGTGTTTGTTTGGTTTCTCCGATGTAATGTTCCTTGCACTCACTTTCTTGGCAACGGATGGAATGAATCAGATTGCATTTTTGGGTGTTGGGAACCCGGTCTTTTGGGGTGTACTAGTTTTTGTCTCAATGTGTTTATCGGTTTAAAATAAACAGGAATATCATGTTGTAGAAATATTCTTTGTATTTTCTCTGAGAGGCCGGCAATATAAGGTACACAGACACCCCTTCTCTTCTTTTCTCTCTGTTGGTTGGTTTCCTCTTTGTTTGTTTTAATTTTCCTAACTTTGCCAAAGGTCATTTAGGGTAGCTACACCCTGACAATGCCTTCTCGATGTGTTTGACCTCACTCTCTCTCGACTTGGTGTTGGTGGAGATTTGGCTCGCTGTGTTCAAGTGTTCTAATTACACCTAGCTTGTGTTGCAGTGGGTGATTGGAGTTGAAATGCAAATACTGATCTGTGTGCGTGGGTTTTCTGTAGACCTCAACCTTAAGAGTTTTGTCCTGCTCTAAGCTGACCTTGCAATCCAAAAAGGCCAGTGCATTGTCTTTTGCGTCTTCTCTGGTGAATTTGATGCTGTCGTCTAGATTATTTATGTGTTCGGTGACTCCCTCAACTCCCGTTGTTTTGATTTTGACAAAGGTGTCATCCACATATCTAAACCAATGGCTTGGTGGGGAACCTTTGTATGAAGACATTGCCAAATTTTCAAATTCTTCCATGTACAAGTTGGCCACAATGGGAGACACAGGGGATCCCATGGCACATCCAAAGACCTGGTGGTAAAACGTGTCCCTGAATTTGAAGTAAGTTGTGTTGAGGCATATTTCTAACAGTTCACAAATGTGTTCCGGCAACAGTTTAGTTCTTTCAGCTAGCGTTTTGTCATCTAAAAGTTTTCTTCTAACAACCTCTACAGCCCTGGCTGTGGGCACCGAGGTGAACAGGGCTGTGACGTCCCCACCCAGTCCTCAAACAGGCCACGCTCAGCTTTTTAGCGCAGAGCAACTTCCCGGAGTCTTCACGGAGACTTCAGGTTGTCTACCGCTGACGAAGCTTCTGTGAGAGAAGCGAAACGTCCTTTTTTGTTTTTTTTTTTTTGTTTTTTACCCACAGGTACAGATGACGACTGACAGAACCCTTTCTGGAAGCTAAAAGGCAAATTCAAAACATTTCCCTCTCAACTGGTTCATTTTCATCAATGTTATTTTTAAGTAGATTGTTTTGTGTGGGGATCATTGAGTCAAGTCAAGTCAAGTACAACTTTATTGTCAAATATGCTTTGACATACAGCACAGATGAAATTTCCTGTGTACCTGAAATTGAGTCAGATAGCTTTCAGGTGACTTTTTCACCATCTCACATAAATTCTTCATCCTGAATCAGAATTTAGTTTTCAGTTTGAAAAGTTATTTTTCCTGAATACATTTTACATGGCCGGTAAATATCAAAACGTTTCACCTGCATGTTTTGCATTGTTGTAATTGACGGACTGTTTTCAACAACACTTTCATGTCAGGTGTGTAAAGCGTGCACTCTCGTGCATGTGTGTTTAAACATCATGTGTATCTTCCAAGTTGTGGCCTGTTGTTCTTCACTTTGTTGACAGTTGAAAACATGGGAAGCTGTTTTCTCCTTTTTCTTTGTATAAGTGTTCTGTACCAGGCTCTGGCTACTGCACCAAACGGTGCAAGTGTGATGTTTTTTTCCGCACCACGTGATTTGAAGATGACACTCTTAACCGCCCCCCCATCCAAAAAAAAAAAAAACCCCACTGCTTTAATTTAAGAATAAATGAATCTTTATTGCTGAATGTTATTTCACACTGAAATCATTGTAGAGGCGGTTGGTTTACTCGATTGTGTGGATGGTGCAATGCAGTCATGCAACAGTGCATTTATGATTGTGTTTCGAGAAGAGGACTTTATACTGAGGGAAAAAATGTGGAGAGCCCTTTTGACGTGTAGTATGAGATTGTTCGTTTGTGTGGGAGGTACAGGGCTTTCGTAGAGATTGCTTTTATATACAGCAGCATTAGTGAAATTAGAAATAGCTACTGAGTGCTCTTCAAATGTTAACAGAGAACCAAAGGTCATTTGTGCTTAATATGGACATATTTTCTCTCTATTTATGTGGTAAAGTGTGACCACAGATAGAGTAGATGAGAGCAACCCCAATGCTATGCTCATATGTAATTTAAACTATTTTTTTGTGCTAAATACTCTCACACTCTACTTGAATTCTACATGACACTCAATTGAAAGTGAAAACAGAACAAATCATTATTTGTCACATACAAGTTGGTATGAAAATGATACATTTCAAAACAAAGCAGTCAAGCATTGAGTCCCCAAGCTGTGGCTTGCCTGCTGTTTTATTTATTTTTCTTATTTATTTTGTGGGGCGTGGGGGGGTTTATAAACATGTTTTTTCTACGACAGT
Source organism: Hippocampus comes (assembly GCF_001891065.2). Classification (NCBI taxonomy): domain Eukaryota; kingdom Metazoa; phylum Chordata; class Actinopteri; order Syngnathiformes; family Syngnathidae; genus Hippocampus; species Hippocampus comes. The sequence continues at coordinate 357,479 of NW_017805556.1, forward strand.
GGATCCGCCCCACCCCCCTCCCATTCTTGTGGGTTCACTTATTCACAGGTTTATATATATTGTTTGGAGGAAAGCCTAGGCGGTGCTGCACAGTGGTGACCCCGACTCCTGCTGTGTTCTGTAGTTTTTATATTTTATAAGTTGTTTTTAGTCAGTTTCACTGTGTTTCTCTGACATCTGTTAAAGTGGATGTCACATGAAAAAGTGCCTCTGCATTTATTGGTATTTTTTATTATTATCGGACTCCTCTTGCTGTACCAACAATTCCACCACGTGGAAAATAACCGGGCATTCTCATACAGCAGAGAAGCATTGCTGGCTCTGCAAACCACAGGACTTTTGCCTCCCCCCGACCTGCCTGAGGTCATTACTCAAACCTTGCCGAGAAGGAAACAAATTCGAAAAAGGGGAAGGAGAGGAGGAAACCGATGTAGAGGCCATAGGCCTCCCCTGCCCTCCATGATCCTGGTCAATATTAAGTTGTTACAGCAGGAGACGGATGAGCTGCGCATCCACACCAGAATCTACCATAAGTACTGTGAGTCATCTCTGCTTTTTTTTTCTTTTAATGCAAACGTGGCTTCATCGGGAATATTCATGATGCGGTATTTGAACTAGAGGGTTTTCCTCTTATTCGCTGCAATCAGAGTGAAGATTCAGGGAAAATCCAAGGTGGGAGAATCTGTGTTTTTATTTATGACAGGTCCTTCAGACAAAACACACATCGCAAGACTCTGTGTAACCCAGATGTTGAACTTATACATTTGAGCCAGAGGCCAATGTATCTACACCGCAAGTTCGGGAGTATTATCCTTTGCATTGTGTATGTTCCGTAGGTTCGATCCCGGCTCCAGCCTTCCTGTATGGTGTTTGGGTGTTCTCGCCATGCCTGCGTGGGTTACTCCGGTTTCCTCCCACATTCCAAAAACATGCATCTCAGCCTGATTGAACACTCTAAATTGTCCCTACCTGTGTGTGTGAGCGCGGATGGTTGTTCGTCTCTGTTTGCCCTGCGATTGGCTGGCAACCAATTCAGGGTGTCCCCCACCTACTGCCTGAAGACAGCAGCGATAGGCTCCAGCATGCCCCGCAACGTTTGTGAGGATAAAGTGGATCAGAAAATGGATGGATGGAAATTTTCAGATGACACCGCCATCCTGGGCCTGCTGCATAAAGATGAGAGTTCATCAGCTTACTGTTCTGAGATCTTAGAAAGGGTTCCATCAGTCGTCATCTGTACCTGGGGGTAAAAACCAAAAACAAAAAAGGACGTTTCGCTTCTCTCACAGAAGCTTCGTCAGCGGTCGACAACTCTGAAGTCTCCGTGAAGACTCCGGGAAATTGCTCTGCGCTAAAAAGCTGAGCATGGCCTATTTGAGGACTGGGTGGGGATGGTTAGTCACGCCCCTATGGTGAAGAGGCCCATTGATTTCTAAATTCCCTATCGTTGGGTCTTGACCCAACGGGTCTTGGGTCTTGACCCAACGATAGGGAATTTAGAAATCAATGGGCCTCTTCACCATAGGGGCGTGACTAACCATCCCCACCGTTGTTTTCAAATCTTAAACTGGCCTGACCCCAGGTTATCTCTCTAAGCTCCTCCCCTGCTACGCAGCTGCCCAGTGCCTCTGGTCTGTGGACCAGATGCTACTGGAGGTGCCGAGGACTAACTCCCTGCTGCTGCAGACCGGAGCACCTCACCTTGTACTGGCGAAAAAATGTTACTCGCTCTCATTTCTCCTCTTCCAATTACTTGATGTCTTGTCTGTTTAAAAAAAAAAAATTAAAAAAAAGAAAAATGAGAAACCAGTCAAGTGTGTGTTTGTTTTCAGGCGCTTGCTCCCAGTACAGTACAGTGGTACCTCTACTTACGAACGTTTCTTCATCCGAAATTTTCAAGTTACGAAACGCCTGAACAGGAAAATATTGCCTCTTGTATCGAAAGAAATTTCAAGATACGAAAGGTAAAAATACAATATGGGTTGCATGTCACAGCTCCGAGTTTCCTGAACACTACAAACTCATAGCTGCTCTGCCATTGGCTATTACCTAGCATCTTCCTGGCATCCCATTGGCTAAAAGGGACCTCAACCCAATGTGTTTATGTTTGTAGCTAGATAAATAGATTGTGTCTATGCATCGTCCTCGCCATTCGCCCCTCGGGCGATGAGGCATTCCAATAGTTTTACATAAATGTGAATCACCCAGAAAAAGTGTTATTAGTCGGGCGATCGCTCACTATGCTGATGTTTGCCTTGGACATTTTCGAAGGATTGTTAAAAGCCGACAAAAGCAAACGTCCTTGGATCAGTTCTTGACAAAACACCAGAAAAACCCACTTCTGAGAGAGAACATGAACGAAAAAGGGGGGGAAAAAACGATGAGGACGCAGTTAAAAGTTAAATGACCATAATTTTTATTCTTTACTCTAGTCTTTGTTTTTTACAGTATGCACAACACTGATTTATACTCTTCTAGAACCAATTAATTTCATAAGTAGAGGTACCACCACTGTACTACTTGGATGGGCTCCTAGTTAGGAGAAATGGATGCTTAAAAAAAGGTCATACCCCACAAGTGTGAAACCGGTGGTGTTTTGCTGAATAATTCCTTCATTGGTAAATTGTGAATTACTTATATACAATGCATTGACCCAGTGAACTGGTAATGTCATTCTCATTCTCAAACATTTATGGCAGTACAATAACTTAATGACTCATTCCCGAACGAGAATATCAGCGCATTCACTCCCGGAACGGCAATAGCATGGTAGTATGTTCAGTAAAGTCCATCCAGGACCTGACATTGGCTGCCGACTGGTTGTTTGTGAAGATTCATGAGTGAGTGACAAACTTGGCATTATGTTCCCGCTACCAGCCGAGTGAGCTGAAATGAACTGAGAAAAGAACAAATCACTTCAGGAGCTGATCCGTTTAGTCATGTTCACTCAACAAATGTGTTCTTTTGAACGAATCACTCGCGCCCAACATGACACTATTATCCATTTGAAGGCGCGCGCACATGTGCAACTGCCTGTACAAGTGCGTGGTCAAGTGCGCGCGTACACATGCACATTCGTTAAACGTGTGCGTTGAAGCGGACACATGCACGTGGGCTGGTATAAGTAAAAAATGCAAGGGTCGATTTTTAGTGCCAGCCCAGCCCTGTGTGGGCAAGTGTTTCAGTACGGCGTGTGATAACATTTCAGTCGTGTGCATGAGAGTGTTTCAGTCTAGTGTGTGACAGCGTTCAAGGAGTGTGAAAAAAGAGCATTTCAGTATTTCGATGAGAGCGTTTCAGCACTGTGTGAGATTTTCATTGCGTGTGTTTCAGTTGGGTGTATCGGAGCATTTCAGTCATGCGTATGAGAGTTTCAGTTGTGTGTGTGTGTGTGTGTGTGTGTGTGTGTGTGTGTGTGTGTGTGTGTGTGTTCACCATTTTCATGTGAATTTTTATTTTCTTGTATTGTTTTTTTTTCCTCGGCAGCATGGTGGTCAACTGGTGAGTACGTCCACCTCACAGTGCAGAGGGCATAGCTTCTTGTGTGGAGTTTGTGTGGGTATTCTCTGGTTCCTCAAAACATGCCACTCTAAATTGTCCATAGATATGATTGTGACTGTGAATGGTTGTTTGTCTATGTGTGCCATGCGATTGGCTGGTGATGAGTTCAGGGTGTACCCTGCCTGCTGCCCAAAGACAGCTGGGACAGGCAGCAGCATGACAGCGACCCTTGTGAGGATTAAGCGGTTCAGATAATGGGTGTTTTTTCCTCTTTACAGCCATCACATCCATTGCAAGATGCGGCAATAACATATTTCAGCCGTGAGATTGATCAAAGAAGAAACTCTCGTCCATTTGTCCATCCAGGACTCCAGACCCTCCCAAGAGTCTGGTATTGATCAGATATATCTACATTGGAGGGAGGGGAGATGCTTATATGATAATCCATTCCCCCCTTCCCCTGAGCTCTTAATGGCTGCATTAGCCACTCCATCCCCCTTTACCCAACACCTGGTCCTTGCTCTCTTTGGGTTTATACTGTTTGTATTACACTTGTTTAATGTGCTCTTTAGCATACTGGTGATGGGGGCTGAAACACAGGAGCAGAGGTAACTTTCCATAAATTTCCAGCAAATGAAGACCAGAAGAACCACTGGAAATTTTCAAGAGTGATATCTGGGACAGTAGAGCAGTAAAGGGATGGAGGTCCACTACTAATTATTGAATGTCTTCTCTGTCTTGCTACAATGATAAGCTGGCCATCGAGCATTACAAACTATTGGCGTGCAGTATTTAGTGGGTCCAGATAAGGGCCAAATCAATACCTCACTCTTATTATATTTCAACTGAAGGCAACAAAGATAAAATACTTTGATGACTGGTGTAAAACCAAAGCTTTGAATACATTTGTAGAAAACTGTTGTAGGAAGCACGTGTTCCAAAGCTTTGCAAATATGCCCACTCTTCAGTATTTGTGTAATATTTATGAGGTTAATTTTGTGCACCAAAAGGAGGTAATGTACTTTAAAGTCTTTGGAAAACATTGGACACATAAGAAAGGAGAGAAAAGGAGCCACCTGGACACCATCAGTCTCAGTGAAGGTAAACAGCTCTGACATTCTTCTCGGCACACTGGACTACAAGGGTCAAAGGTCATAATGACAAACGAGTGACCCAGGAGCCCTGAGAGACCAAGAGATTAGCCTCTGGAATCTCTCAGCAGTGAGACGGGGAACACAGACACGAATTTACCACCAGCCTCGAGCTCTTCCACACCACAAATAAAAACCGAAAGATATTAAGCCATTATGCAAGACCCAACCTGTAGCTCTTCAAGAAATGGTTATTTTTATACTGATGTAGGAGTTATCAGTATTTATTTTTACTTTATTATTTACAGTTAATTACTTTTAAAATGATACAGATGTGTACAAACTAAATAAAGGAATATGTCCATTACACTAATAAAGTATTTCACTCATTTTAAAAACATTATTCATAATTACATTTTAATTAAAAAATATTGACCACAATAAATAAAAAACTGCTAAATGTGACTGCCCCCCCCACTCCATTGCAGAAATTTAGATTTCAGACCGTGAAAACATGCAAAATACAAATACCTCATTTTAATACTTTTAAATACATCCAAGGCATGATTTTTTAATAACATTTACAGCACAAAAATGGTAACTTTTATATATATATATATATATATATATATATATGCAAAACAATAGATCCCTTTCTTCATGTTCCCAGAAACTCAAATATACACATTTGTGTTCTCTGATTGGATACTTGTGGATTTATCCTTCAAGTTTCCATGGTGATGGTCTTGTGGTTGTACTGTAGGCAATGTCCTGCCGAAGACCCCATGGTAATTTATTCACTTTATATAACAAGTCATTTTCTGGCCTTTTAGAGCATTTAATTAAATTCTGTTCATTCTTAGCACAATTTAATCATGTATAATTGGCAAATGGCTTCCATTTAATTTGCAGAATGCATTTCAATGAGTTGTGATTTTATTCATAAAGGGAACAACTGGTTCTTTCCTTAAGAAAACAAAATGTTGGATTTGTACAGCGTCACATCACAGAATGAAAAAATGACAGTTATTCCTCTTCATAGTGGTGAGCCAAATCAAAGCCACTCGCATAGAATGAGGAGGACTCATCCTCTATTTTGTCAGTGTTTTGTACAAGCAGGAATCCAGATTAGATGTTTTCTCGACTGTGTTCCCAGTAACGTTCGTGTGTGCAAATCAGAACATGAAGATGAAGCATAATAGAAAAGAATGTTCATGTAGGGGAGGGGACCCATGAACAAAAGCAAAGCTTCACATTGCAGGGAAAACATGTTGGAGGTGGGGTCATGGCTGTTACACTGCTGATTACTGATGCTGGCACTGAAGGTAGAAGTGATACTAAACTGTACATTATTTTAGGCCAGAGGTCTAAAAACCTATGGCTCGCGGGCCATATGTGGCTCTTTTGATGATTGTATCTGGCTCGCAGATAAAACAATATATTCATGCTTGTTTAATCCATCCATCGATTCTATTTTATTTTTTATTTTACTGCTCATTTCCTGTTCAGGGCTGCAGTTGGCTCCAGGAGCAAATTTGATTGTATAATACTGGCCTACGTTGGCCGTTGCTGCGGAAACAGGTAAACGTCCCCTTTTGAATCAACCCGCTCGGTCATTAGCTCAAAGCTAATCCTAAACGAATAAAATGGCAAAAATAAAAAAAAGATGACGAGTATGGTAGACTTCAGGACGAATGGACCGAAGGATTCGCCTTTGTGGAGAGAACAGGTTCTGCGGTGTGTCTGATTTGCAATGACAAAATACCATCGATGAAACGGTCGAATGTAAAATGGCACTTTGACACGCGCCATGCCATGTTCACATCAAAATACCCTACGAGAGACAGCGGAAAGGAAGCGCTCAAGCTACTGAGCAGGGTGCAAGCTAGCCAGCAGCAACTCTGCGTATGGACCCGGCAAGCTGACTATAACTCCGCTAGTTTTGCTGGATTTTTAGCAATCGTGAGGAACGGAAAACCATTCACATTAATTGTGAGTATTATCGCAAAATTATTTAAAAGAATACATTCAGAGGCTTATTATACTGACATTTTGTTGAATTTACTTAAAAAAATAGACAAGGTGTCCATAAAGTCTCTTTACCATTTCAAAAATGTATTAAAAATGCAATTGATTTGATATTTTATTCAGATTTGTTCTATTGTATTCAGTGTTTATTAAAGTTTTTTATCACACTGCATTTGTGTGTTTCAGGGATCCTGTTTGTGAAAGAGGTGATTTTGAATGAACCCCTACAAAATTTCTGCAAATGTTTACCTTGACCTTTTTCCTGAATATGTGGCACCACAACTGAATGACCTTCAACCAACCATAATTTTTCAGCAAGATGGTGCACCACCACATTGGGGGCTGCATGTTCGTGGGTTCCTCAATCAAACATTTCCAGACCGGTGGATTGGAAGTTGATGGGCCAATTCCTTGGCCGTGACGTTCACCAGATATCACTCCCCTGGACTTCTTTCTATGGGGCTATGTTAAAGATATCGTGTGTCAAACAAAGATAAGGCACATTACTGACCTAAAGCAAAGGATTACTGATGCCATTGCCACAATTGATGAGGCTGTGCTACAGCGAACATGGCAAGAAATTGAGTACCATCTTGATGTGCTTCGTGCAACTAATGGTGCCCATGTAGAAATGTATTAAAAGAGGTAAAAAAAAACCTTTAATAAACACTGAATACAATAGAACAAATCTGAATAAAATATCTAATCAATTGCATTTTTCATAAATTTTTGAAATGGTAAAGAGACTTTATGGACACCCTGTACACACACACACACACACACACACACACACACACACACACACACACACACACACACACA
>NW_017805556.1:365117-366090 GCF_001891065.2 Hippocampus comes
AACAGCTCTTTTTATGGAATCAAAACAGAGCAATATAACATTATAAAGTGTCCATCTAAATTAAACTAGTACTCAGCCGATAGTGGATTTAAGCCATGGTTGAATACTTCGTTTTTCCTCAAGTTTGCTTTGAACACAGCAGTCAGGCTATGTTGATTCTGTTGGTCCTTCTTGCTCGGAAGTCTCTCTACGGTTTTGTGTAGACATCATTTCGGATGACTACACTTGGTTAGATGACAACACTGGAGACGTTTTATTTTCAGTGTGTTCGCTAGGTCGCTACCACTGCACCGCTGAACTCTCGAGGTGCCTCAGCACAGCGTCGCTGTCGGACTAACACGGAGAAGCTCCACCCGCTTTATTTATATGGCCACGGAACACTGTAATCTTCCACACAAAATAGGTCCAAACAAGAAAGAATCGCATCAGTTTCAGCTTGAGTCGAGCTGTGGACCAACACTGTAACCCTCCACACAAAATAGTTCCAAACAAGTAACAATCGCGTCAGTGGCATACGTCGTATTCGACAGGCTACCTGCTTTTTATTCACCAGAGGCTCATCAACCTAGTCTCTTATTTCTCTCCCGAAACAATGTCTTCTCCCGCTTGGTGTACCTTAGCCTTCTCCGCTACGTACAATCTCTGTACACAGCTTGTAATGGAGGCTCTCGCTGGCAATCCGTAGTGGAGTCGTTAGATGCAATGCGAATGATTTCAGCTTGAGTCGAGCTGTGGACAATGTTGACAGGCTTGCATGCAGTAGCCATACATTTAGCTATGGCTTCAGCATATTTGTTCTTCGTCGTGTCATCCATTTTCTTCGTTTTGAAATGATCCATAGCTGTCTGTCTGAGACGACGGGGCGGAGTACTCACATCAGCTGTGTGCTGGGCCATTAAGTGGTATTTCAGACTCGATGTGCAATGTTGATAGCTCAGTTTACGACTGCAAAACATACAGGTAACTTTGGTCT
>NW_017805556.1:367204-407111 GCF_001891065.2 Hippocampus comes
GGACCTCACCTGTCAGCCATGGCTTCTGATTGGCCCGAGTGGTGATATTTCTGTTGACCGTGACATCGTCTATGCACTTCCTCATGTAAGATGTGACGGTCTCTGTATATTCATTGAGGTCAATGATGTTGCTGTTGGTTGTAGCTGCCTGTTTGAACACACTCCAGTCTGTGGTGGAGAAGCAGGCTTGGAGTGCTTCTGTGGACTCCTCAGGCCACACCCGTATCTGCTTTTTTTCCGGTTTGATGACTTTAACCAGCGGCCTGTATGCTGACATTAGCATGACAGTGGTGTGGTCTGAGGCACCAAGATGTGGGAGGGGGAGGGCTTTGTAGGCTCCTCTATTGGTCGTGTAAACATTGTCCAGATTATTGGTACCTCTTGTGGGAAAGTTGACATGTCCATGGAGTTGTGGAAGCACGCCCTTGGGGTTTGCATGATTGAAATCCCCAGCCAAGATGAGAAAGGCATCAGGGTAAGCTGTCTGCTGCTTACTAATGTGCTGATGGAGTTCATACAGAGCCTCTCTCCTGCTGTTGGTTGAACCAGGGGGGATGTATATTGCTACCAGCAATATGGCACTAAATTCCCTCGGCAGGTAGAATGGCCGGCATTTAATAACCACAAACTCCACCAGTGGTGAGCAGTGCTTGCAAACCACAACAGCGTCACACAGCAGGCATCATTGATGTAAACACAGAGCCCTCCACCGCGAGTCTTCGCCCCCTTGACGAGTGCTCTGTCTGTCCGGTAGCATGTTAGCCGAGTTAGCTAAATAGCACATTCCGGGACATTGTCGTTAAGCCATTTCTCCACAAAAAATTGGACTTCTGTGCTTGTAACGGATTGTCCATAATTAACACCATGTTCAAACAAAAGGGTGTAATGTGTGCACTTGGCACTGGAACACCCTTGACAACAGCTCGATTATCGACTTTGTGGTCATAACATCGTATTTACAGCTGCATGTTTTGGACACTTGGCTGAAGAGAGGGGAAGAATTGTCAACTGATCACCACCTGGTGGTGAGGTGGCTCTGAAGGTGGAGGAAGAAGCCAGTGCAACCTGGAAGAGCCAAACATATCGGGTTTGCTGGGAGCATCTGGCAGAATCCCCTGTTCGAAAGAGTTTCAACTCTGCTTTACCCGCATCCCATGAGAGGCGGTGGACATGTACCATGTTCCACACCCCTATTGTTAAGGCCTGTCGGGGCAGCAACCCCAGCGCCGCTGGTGGACACAGAGTCGCAAGGGATCCTGTCAAGCTGAAAAGGAGGCAGCTGATGGGTACTGGCTGACCAAGCGGAACACAGCTTCAGCGGTAGCCCAGGCTAAAACTCAGGCCTGGGAGGAGTTCGGTGAGCCATGGAAGCCGTCCACCATCCAGCATTTCAGCATTAACGTTGTTTAAGAGCTTGACTGTTCAGGGGACAAAGATGGCCCTTCCTCTGCTGTGTTCCACTGTGTAGACATTGCAGCCTGGGTCTTAATTGGAACACTTTGAATATAGTGTGTGTAAAGTGTTGTGCAGGATTCTGTGAGTAGAATATTTTGTTTGTTGATCACAAAAAGTAGGCAGAGCTCAAACAGGATTTTGAATGACTCTTGGGCAGGCTTTAGTGATCCTGAAAAGACTAAAAATGTCTAAAAGGGGAGGAAGAGCCAGCCATCTTCATTTGCATGGATCCATGACATAACACTGTAAATCCTCTCTCTGTCTCTCTTTCTCTCCCCTCTTCTCCACCCCACTCTTCTTCCAAGCTTGTTTCTTATTTCTCTTATCGTTCTTATCTTTAATTTTTTTGAAAGAAAAAGGTTTTTCTTTCTTCTTTTGTTTCACCTCGCAACACGAGTCAATGCTGCTTCATTTAGCATTCGTAATTTTGGCTTACTCCTGGACGTTCTGCGAGTCCAGCTGCTCAGTATGCCAGCCATGCATCAGCACACAACTCAAAGTGCGTGCAGTTCAAGATTATTAACAGTGGACTTCCTAGCAATGCTGCCTCTGCTGCCCCACAACCATCGCAGACAATTCAAGGTAGCCAGTTGAGGGCAATCTGAAAGTGATTGCTACCAACTGCCAAACCTCTGAACAAGCAGCGTCCCAGACTTTGAACATTTTCCCTGACACTGAACTTGACTTTTGTATTTTATTCTTCCATGTCCGTCCAACTGGTTTCAAGGAACAGCTGACCAAATTAAGTGCAGGTTTGCAATTAAACTCAGTACACAGGAATATAAAATAAGCATTTGTCAGAAATGTGGTTCTGTGTGTTTGAATGAAAAATCGAACTTTAAATTGTTCGAATGTTGTGACTTCATCTGGAAAGACTAATATAGCCATTTTTTTCTATCTATTTTGATTATGAAAATGAATTCTAAAGATTTAACGTGTTTATTTAATCTCTATTATATAAAACTCAATGTTTTTCACGCTACAGTTAAGTGCCCAGAGTGAGACCAAGATTCATTCATCCATTTACTGAACCGCTTTATCCTCACAAGGGTCATAGGGTATGCTGGAGCCTATCCCAGCCATCTTCGGACAGTAGGCGGAGGACCCCCTGAACCGATTGCCAGCCAATCGCACTATATATATATATATATCTCTCTCTCTCTCTCTCTCTCTCTCTCTCTCTCTCTCTCTCTCTCTCTCTCTCTCTCTCTCTCTCTCTCTCTCTCTCTCTCTCTCTCTCTCTCTCTCTCTCTCTCTCTCTCTCTCTCTCTCTCTCTCTCTCTCTCTCTCTCTCTCTCTCTCTCTCTCTCTCTCTCTCTCTCTCTCTCTCTCTCTCTCTCTCTCTCTCTCTCTCTCTCTCTCTCTCTCTCTCTCTCTCTCTCTCTCTCTCTCTCTCTCTCTCTCTCTCTCTCTCTCTCTCTCTCTCTCTCTCTCTCTCTCTCTCTCTCTCTCTCTCTCTCTCTCTCTCTCTCTCTCTCTCTCTCTCTCTCTCTCTCTCTCTCTCTCTCTCTCTCTCTCTCTCTCTCTCTCTCTCTCTCTCTCTCTCTCTCTCTCTCTCTCTCTCTCTCTCTCTCTCTCTCTCTCTCTCTCTCTCTCTCTCTCTCTCTCTCTCTCTCTCTCTCTCTCTCTCTCTCTCTCTCTCTCTCTCTCTCTCTCTCTCTCTCTCTCTCTCTCTCTCTCTCTCTCTCTCTCTCTCTCTCTCTCTCTCTCTCTCTCTCTCTCTCTCTCTCTCTCTCTCTCTCTCTCTCTCTCTCTCTCTCTCTCTCTCTCTCTCTCTCTCTCTCTCTCTCTCTCTCTCTCTCTCTCTCTCTCTCTCTCTCTCTCTCTCTCTCTCTCTCTCTCTCTCTCTCTCTCTCTCTCTCTCTCTCTCTCTCTCTCTCTCTCTCTCTCTCTCTCTCTCTCTCTCTCTCTCTCTCTCTCTCTCTCTCTCTCTCTCTCTCTCTCTCTCTCTCTCTCTCTCTCTCTCTCTCTCTCTCTCTCTCTCTCTCTCTCTCTCTCTCTCTCTCTCTCTCTCTCTCTCTCTCTCTCTCTCTCTCTCTCTCTCTCTCTCTCTCTCTCTCTCTCTCTCTATATATATATATATATAGAGAGAGAGAGAGAGAGAGAGAGATAGATATACCTGTATATAGATATATATCTATATATCTATAGATATAGTTATATAGATATATATAGATACAGTATATAGATAGATAGATCGATAGATAGATAGATCGATAGATCGATAGATCGATCGATAGATAGATATAGACATTTTTTTTATTCCGGCCAGGTCATAAAGACATGTTTAATGTATACCTAATGTATTGCAGTCATTTGTAAGAATAATTTACCACTGCAACAAAAACATTTCAAAACAGTGTTTGTGCACTTGGTCTGCTAAAATGTCTGAGAATATACTTTTCACAATTTCATGGATAGATTGTAAAGCTGTTTAGTCTCTCCACATTGTTATAAATATTTTAATGTCTTGTTCAGAATGTTTTACCTTCTTTTCCTCGAGGACCAACCTTGAAATTTTAATGGCACTTGACATGCCCAAGTCCTTTACTTCTTGTTGTCAAAGTCACTGTCACACTTTTGTCCTTGTCAATCACAAGGAATACCAACTCTTACAGCAGGCCACAGGCAAAGCTGCAGGGAATGATTGTCAGGTGACATTACTGTTCTACTAACGCTGCAAAAAAACAAAAAAGCTTTTTTTACGTTTCAAAAAAAAGATGTACTGTATGAATTATTTAATACGGAGATCAACCACAATTTCAAGAAGGATCTTGAATTCCATCAGGGACTGTCACAATCAAGGCTCCAGGGTGACATGACAGCTAGGTTGCAATGAACATGGATGGGAATTGCTCAAATTTTTACGAGTCCGATCACATTATTGATTCTGCTTTGCGATTCAGTTCGTTTTTGATTCTTATCGATAATTTTTGGGGAAAAAAGGAGAATAAACAAGTAAATTAGTTTGTTTTATGTCTTAATTGTATCTGTAAACAAGATACAATACATTTTTTTAAGTAACATGATCTTACAAACCCGTGTGGTCTTAAGAGGTCCACATCCCAGTACTCCGTAATGGGGCGCCCGGAATAAAAAAAGATATGTTGCCTACTTAGTAAACGCTTACACATGCATTGTATAACGGTAGCATCAATGTTAATACTTGCCACTGTATGCCACTATGTATAAACTGACCCAAACAGCCATTCATCCGTCTATGTCTCCAGGCAGGGGGGGATTATTCTTAATGAAGGATTGACTGCAAGCCAATCCACCCAAGGTCCTGGCTGTGGTTGAATGGCCCACTCCAACATCAAGGAAGCAGTTATAGAGGTTCATCGGCTTTGCCAACTTCTATAGGACATTCATTTGCCATTTTTTCAGTAAATCAGAACCTCTAACTGAGCTTAAGTCGGTCAAAAGACCATTTGAGTTGACGCCCCCTGGTGTCAACCAAGAGTGTTCAACAAACTCTGTGTCGAAGGTTGAACTCTATGTTGATCTCTGAGATACGAAAAGAGGATTTGAATCAGTTCAATCAACTCGGAGTGTCTTCACCTGAAGTTAAGCGTGTGCACCACAACTCTGAAAAGCCAGCATGAGTGGATCCCCGATTCGAGGAGTCACCATGGCAATGGGGAAAAAGGACTGCGTTTTTAACCACACCAGAACTGGAAATATTAATGCGCTCATACATCGAGTTTGAACACATTTTCAGGAAGAAGTGCAACAAGGCTGCAGCTGCAAAAGAGTTGGAGACACTGAGGGAAAACATTGCTGCTCGGGTCATTGCATAACTTTCTACGTAGTTCTTTGCAATCACAAAAATATACCAGGGGAAAACTGCTGCCTATTAATTTATTTGTGTGCAATCCCGCAGCGGATACGTGCACTTGGCAACAGCTGAAGATGAAATAGAAAAACATTGTTCAAACAGCTAAGACCTCGGCAAAACACATTTATCAGACAGTTGCCTTAATTGAGTGCCCAGCATCTCCGACATTGTACAAAAACCTCCTTTTGCAAAGAAACGCAGAGCAACACACAATATATGCTGGGATGCGAGAGAATGAGTATGATTGAATTGAATTGAATTGAATACAACTTTATTGTCAAATGTGCTGTACGTATTGGTACTGGTAATGATTGGTAATGTTGCAAGTGTATGGGCAGATTAGTTTGTGTCTGTAGATGATTGATGTGAAACGGTCCTGCTGAAAGACAATTGTCTCAAAATGCAAGAATATCTATGTGCAGTCTGATAAGCATCTCCTCATGAAGAGTCAATTCTCTGCACAATAATGCTGAACCTTCATCCACTGGATCATTATCAAAAGGACGTGCCATATTTGTCTCCACCTACCAGCAATCTACTGTGCCGAATGGGCCTCTCATACAGTGACTCAGATTTTTAAAATGACAAGACAGCGGGACTAGGCTCTCCCAAAACTGGGCTGCTGACTGAATGAATGTGGAAATGAAATGGTGGAAACAGAGGGAAACTGGAGGTTCATTTAAAAAAAAAAAACAAAACAAGTTAGGGTCACAGAGTCTGTTCCTCTGGTAACTGACTGAGAGCTTAAGTTATCTCAAAGTTACCTCAACTTCTGTCAGGCTTGGTGGGCCTGGTTTTTGACATGATTTGACTTTGTAATCACTAATGATGGGTCCAGCAACACCGATGAGTCGACGCATGCGTCGAGCTCACAGAGCAATCCACGTGTCGGTGCGTGTGCTGATTCATGACGATCACGTGACCACATGAACTGCGTCGACTCAGTCCAGGCTGCATCGAGTCAGTCCAGGGGGCGTCGACGCAGCAAAAGCCCGCTACACAGTGTTTATAAGGAAGTGTGTCTAGCGCCGGGGTGCCCAAACTTTTTGGACCGAAGATCTACTTTTCGTTCAACCAACCTCCCCGGCTCGCCCCTTACCGCGCACGCGCACGCACGCGCGCGCACACACACACACACACACACACACACACACACACACACACACACACACACACACACGCTTGCGCGCACCTGGGCAAGCACGCGCGCCATGATGAGAAGCCAAACACGGAACCAAGCGATGCACTTTTGCAGCCTGTTGACAATCGTAGCTCACACGTACCGTTTTAAAGTGCTTCCCTCAGCCCTCTAGATTCCTATTCTTTGCCCGTGCCCTCGGTGAATTGTACACGAAGCAAACTCTGAATGAGAATAATGACGATCAAAGATATAGCGCAACAGCTCTGATCACAAGCTGCAATTGCAGACTGCTGAGCGCGAACAACTGATGGTGACACAGGTCACGCGCCACCCGAGGTTAAAGATTTACCTGCTTTATTTTATTTTATTTTTTTAATACTTTTTGTGAAATCGAGACTGATAAGATGATGAGAGTGCAGTGTACATTAACACAAACAATATATTACTAACTTTTTCTCCTATACGCCTTTCAGATCTAATTGGGACGAGTCCTAGATCTACCGGAAGATCAAGATCGATGTAATGGGCACCCCTGGTCTAGCGACACAATGCCGCCTGCCGAAACAAGCCAGACCTCACCCTCGCTGGAATAAAAATATAGATTTAGGCAAAAAGGACAACACACAGATAAGAAAAAACATGTCCGTCTGACTTCGAGCGTCGTGTCGGCTAGGCTAGCTTAGCTGTTGTCGTAGTTCAAAGCTTCTTGAATAAGTGACGTGGGTTGCGTCGGCGCCGTGAGTCCGTCCTCGCGCTCACGCGCGCACAGCAGAGACCAGCGTACTATCGACTGCTGAGGCGAGCTTCACTCGAGTGACGTTGCTACAGTACGTGCATATTATGGAGCAGCTTCCGGACAAACGCAAATTGTCCGCCGTGTAGAGCCATTTTGATCTCCTTTTGGAGAATAAGGTATTTATTCAAATCTTCTTGTCTCACCAAGTGCCTCTCGGATTTTTGGCATGTCTTATTCCATTGTGTTATTCCATTGTGTGTGTGTTCTCCACAACAGGGGAAATAGCATGCAAGAAACGCAACAAACTGAAATTTAAAACACTGGAGCATCTTATTTTTCTAAATAAAAATTTGTGAAGACAAAGCCCACAAGCATCCTCATTCACATGATTTTCACATTATTGAACCACATTGAATGATACAATATGAATTCATGGATGTGAATGATATTGTATACACTTCATCATCAAATCAGTCAGTTCAGTCTGTCAAGTGGGTTGGCTGCAGGGATTTTGAAGGTCCAGCAGGTGGCAGTGGTCAGCGACACAGTATCAGCACAGTATCAACACAGTGTGTCAGTGTGTCGACCCGCCTCATGAGGCCTCATGGACGGTTAGTGATTATTAACCGCTTCGGCGCAAAGACAGTTCCGACGAGGATGTTGGGGCATAGGACTGGGAGCGGTGAGAGTGTTATGCAAAGGGCAGAAAACATCGGCACACACCCACGCAACTTTCTGCGAACGAACGGATGCCACCTGCTCGGCCACGCAAGTTGCATGGTGCCTGTAGAGCTGAGAGTGGCGCGGGTTACAAATGAAGGGGACAAACATCTCACGCCCACCCGTGCAAAGGGTCGGAGAATGCCCCTGCAGCCCACGGCACGGCCGAGCTACTCCGCACGGACGCCAGTGCAGCTCCAACGAGGGGGATCTTGCAGAAAGGAGAGGGGCAGGTGTCAAGCAACGGGCTGATAAAGCTCAGCGAACACACACGTAACGAGCCGGGACCAAAGCGATGGTGCCCACTTGGCCCTGCAGGAGCTGCGCAATGCCTGGCAGGCCGGGAAGGCGCGTGTGACAGAGAAATCTACGAGCAAAAGTGTATCATGTTTGTAGTTTCATTTGATTTGGACATGTCTAGACGTTTGGGTGCGTATTCAGCGCCCTCAAATGCCTGTGTGCAAAGGTGTCGGCCGTTTGGGCGGAGGGCCTTTGAAGTCCACAGTTATCACGTCGAAGCAAGGGGACTCACAGATGGAAGAAGGCTACACTCGGTTACAAAGTGGGAATAAACAATTTGGAAACGAGGTGTTGTAGAACATCAAAAGATGGTTTGGGAACGGCTGTTGCGCCCGGGCGGACATTTGTCACCTGCGAAGTCTGCAACTTGCTGATTCATTGTAGACGAGACTGGAAGATGTCAACATATCTGTGGTTCAAAGCTTAAACCAAGCTAATCAGATCACTACCGAGGGGTCGGACCGGGGACGTGGTTTGCAAATATCGGGGGCAGTGTTTTTCTTGTATTTTGCATATTTAAAAAATAAAAGTCCGACTGGAGGGCAAGGAACACTAAGTGTCATTATGGGGCAACTACCGTCATTCGCCCTCAGAGATCCTCTTCCGCCATCAGAAAGACAATCTTCCCTGTGTATCGAGTCATTTATTTAACTTTTTCCAGGTAAAAATTCTGACAACGTGTTACAAGTGAAGCGGAGGAACATCTCATGCCCACCCGCGCGACGTGCCGTGATCGAAGCAATGCTGCCCGCTTGGCCCTGCCGGAGATGCGCCTCGCTTTGATGGCCGAGGACATGGTTTGGAATCAAAGGGAAGAAATACCTCGCCGGGACCAAATGGATGCCATCCACTTGGCCCCGCCGGAGTTGCACGACGCCCATAGGGCGTCACACATTTCCCTGGATTTTATCACTGGTCTCCCTCGGTCTCTGGGTAAGACTGTCATACTTATCGTTGTGGACAGGTTTTCCAAGTTGGCCCACTTCGTGGTTCTGCCCAAGCTCCCATCAGTGCTTGAAATCGCCTAGCTGCTCATCCGTGTTTTTCGCCTCCATGGGATCCGGGTGGACTTTGTTTCTGACCAGGGTCCACAATTCGTATCAAGGGTCTGGAAGCAGTTTTGTCGAACTGTGGGAGCAACGGCAAGTCTGTCAAAGGCAAAAAGCTAGATGAAACACACAACATTCTGTAAATGCTGCTCAACTTAGTGGTTATAAAATCTACAGACCCCTGTTGCAATGCTAGGTTGAAATGACACCAATATTAATCATTTAAAAACTTACTCCACAATTAATGGGACCTACAAGCTGTAAAATTCAATTGAAAAAAAAACTTTTGAGAGGCGGAGGAAAAACGAACACATTTATGAGTTTGCGCAAGTGTGCACGCAATCTTATAATTGAGTATGCAGCAGTGTTCTTTAAATTATTTCCAGTCCCAGTAAAACAAAAAACGGTGCTGCCACCACCATTCTTCAGGTATGATGTTCTTTTGGTGAGGAGTAGTGTTGTGTTTTGTACCCAACATTCCTTTACGAAATATGGCCAAAAAGTTGAAACATGGATTCATCAGACCATAACATTTTTCCCATGGGTTAAAAAAAAAAATGATTGCGGTCATTAATGTTGATATTTGTTCTTTTCAAATTATTTATCTTGGTCTCATTTTTTCTTATAAAAACCTGTCAATTGAACAGGAGTGTGCAGACTTGTTACATCACTATACATAGTCAACAAATTTCAGGCCTTGCATATTCAAATTGTGTGTGTGTGTGTGTGTGTGTGTGTGTGTGTGTGTGTGTGTGTGTGTGTGTGTGTGTGTGAGTGTGCGTGTGAGAGAGAGAGAGCGAGAGAGAGAAAGAGAAAGCGAGACTATGTTTTAGAAGGAGATGGCAGTACTTCAGGAAGACACGCTGCTCTAGAGATGTTTCTCAGTCCAGATGACAACAGTCCACACACAGAGAAGATGCGCTCCACAAAAGCTTGTGAGGCAAGAGCACTGATGAGATCACAGGGGCAAGTTTTGGATAGGCAGCCTCTCTTGCTCTTGAGAACTGCAATGGTGTCTCATGAAATATAGCCTGTTTGGCATCACTGGCATACTTCTTCATCTCAGGCAACAGACTATTGTTGCCATCAGACTGACCTCTTTATGACATGTTGACCTCCATACGAGAAGCAAGAAAGCGATATTTGAAGGAACAATGGAAGCGCACTCTTACAAACACAGAAAAAGCAGTGTTATGAAGAGGTCTAATTGTTGCCATCATGCCCAAGAGAATCCCACATGAAGAGTATATACTCGCAATGGAACAGGCATACCAAAGTAGCCTCGATCAAGGAAAAAAAGCCCACCTCCGTAACGCCATAGCAGGCGTCGTAAAAGCATATAAACCCCCACAGTGCAATATTACAAAAATGGAGTAAAGAGCAATAATGGCACTTAAAAGAGATGATTCTATCATCATAGAGTAACAGAAACACCATATTCACACACAAAGAAGAAACACAACGGACCATGTTTTTTCTGGACCTAAATATTCACTTTAATGAAGACAGCAGCATAAAAACCACTGTTGGAAACTAATTCAGAGATTAGAGATGAGAGAACTTTTATTAAAGAAACAAAAAGTAGCTTTTACTCAATCGTTCTCATCTAAGCTCAACTTTCCATACATTTGAATTTTTGACCATGAAAATGCCTAATACTGTCCCATGAATGTATATTTATTACAGTCAAAGAGTGGAGCTCATTCAGCAATTAAACCATTCAATCAAACGATAACAAGCTGTGGAGTTGTGAACAAGTTGGAACATAAATAGTTAAATGTCAAGTTTAAAAAAATGGAGTGGCGTGACTAACTCAACATAAACTAAGGCCTGGATATGTAAGTCAACTGAGGCAGCAAAGAATTTATCGCTGGCATAGGGCTGAAACATTCTGTCATCATGTGGTGAAATGTTTTCACAAATCTTACTACTTTTGGTCAAAGTACAGGTGAGGTTTTTATTATTATTATTATTATTATTATTATTATTTTACAAATTATTTATGAATCTAAAGTGTTGGAAATGGCTTATTATCTTGCTGCAATATTAGTGGTTGTACAAACATGACGTTTTGGGCTGATGATGTAAGAGATATGAGGGTTCTACCCAATGCTAGCGACATGTACAATACAATGTACAGTGTGGCTGATTCATGGCTAACTTAAGAAGACAATTTTTTATTCATTCTTTAATACATGAATTTGATAATATTCCATAATACTGAAATAATAAAAACAAGAAACATTTCAACGTGACACACTGGGTTTCTTGTGTTAGAAGCGAAAGCATAAAAAAGTAAAACTTGATTATGGTGTGCTAAACACTTCTTGAATTTGGGCATTAGTCTGGGCTGAGAAAGAACTCTCTGGGTGAGTTGGCGGGATGAAAGTAGCACCCAGCTGAGTAGGCTTTCCAGCTATGTGCTGGTTAATGTGGGATGAATGCCTCATCAGACCCACAGCTGGCTGCGAGATAGCTCACATCAATGCACAGCATCTGGTGGCATTATATCAGCCAGCTTAAGCCATGTTAAAATTCTAACTTACACTCCATGGTTATTTGTCTCAGCTGCTGTTTTTAGGTCGTTTTACTTGGTTTACTGTCAATGGAGGGTAATTAATGTCAGGAAATCATGGGGATATTTAACAAAGCTTGGGTAATTGATTGTGGCAGATCCTGCGAGCAAACAGCAGGTCCACAGCCCCATTCCCATAGCCCAGCAGAGGCCCAGCAATGATGGAGATAAGGAAATTATCTCTACTCTGGTGATTTAGACAGAATGACACTCGAAACTCAAGTAAATCAATATAATTAATGCTCTCTAATTTTGGACTGTGTTCTATTTTAACTAAATAACCAAACACATAAATAAATAAACACAGGAATAAATAGTGAAATAAAAGATGCTAAAATAGGTTTGAAATCCTATCAGTTAATTTGTTTTGTGTTCATAGAAAATACAAATAAATGCAGTGAGAGCTGATACCGACTAGACATTTTGAGCTTTGCAAATAATTTAGTTTGAATGTTGTGGCACGATGGTCGACTGGTTATCACGTCCGCCTCACAGTGCAGAGGTGCAGTGTTCGGTTCAGGCTTTGGCCTTCCTGTGTGGAATTTGCATCTCCTTGTGCCTGCATGGGTTTTCCCCGGGTACTCCGGTTTATTCCCACTGGAACACTCTAAATTTACCCTAGGGCTGATTGTGAGCACAAATGGTTTCTGTGTGCCCTGCGATTGGCTGGCAACCAGTTCAGGGTGTACCTCGTCTACTGTCCGAAGACAGCTGGGATAGGTTCCAGCAAGCCCGCCACACTTGTGAGGATAAGCAGATTAGAAAATGGATGGATTTTCATTTGAGTCAAATGTATGTTGACTGCACCAAGAATGCAACTCTAATAAGTAGCAAGATATGAAAGTATAACATTTGTAAATACATTAATGTCCTTCAACAAGACAACATTGCCAAAACAAAAGGTTGCAAATTAAGAGAGAGTAGGAGGCATACAACGTTGTTTTCCAATCACAGATTGTTCACACTCCTCAGCCTCCCTATAAATTTGATTTCCTCCAAAAGAGCATTCGTCTGGGTCTTCCAGTGGGAACGCCGAGAGAATTGGTTACTGGACCTCCTCATATGGGCCTAATTTATTTGTTCAGCATTGTATAGTCCGGGGGTCGGCAACACTCGGCTCCGGAGCCGCATGCGGCTCTTTAGTGCTGCCTAGTAGCTCCCTGGAGCTTTTTAAAATGTTTGAAAATGGAAAAAGATGGGGGAGTGAATATATATTTTTTATGTTTGAATATGGTTTCCGTAGGAGGACAAAAATTTTCCAATGCTGTAAAAATATGTCGAATAAATAGGACATTTCAACATTTCTGTCAACGAAGATTTGCGCCACAGCCTGCAACACACGTTTCTATTAACAAGGCAGGATGCCAAGCAGGTGTCTGTTGTAAGAAGAAACGCCGTTTCATGTCCAATTCACAGAGGGAACTGGCAAAGAATGGCAATCTGCAAGACAGAGAGAAGCATTTTAAAATGGTACACGTCAGCTACGATCGTTAACACGCTGCAAAAGTGTGTCCCGTGCCTCATTCATCTTAGCCGCCGTTATGGCTGTTGTTCATTATGGCATGCGTGTGTAAGTGCGTGCACATGCGTGCGTGTGCAGTCACAGGTCGATCGTGGGAGGCTGGTTGATCGAAAAATAGAGCTTTGGTCAAAAAAGGTTGGGCCCCCCTGCTCTACAGGATACACTGCAGGAAAAAAAAAACCTTTTAATCGGGGAAGGCTCATTGTGTATTTGTAGCCAAGTTAGTCATTTTGATAGTAGGCTAATATAGCTACCGGTAATATAGATACATACAGCATGTGTTGCCTTCTTTCTGAGGCTTTTAATTTGTTGCAGCTCCAGACACATTTGTTTTTCATTTTTTTGGTCCAATATGTCTCTTTCAACATTTTGGGTTGCCGACCCCTGGTATAGTTGATCATATTGCTGTTAATAATACTGTCAAATATAGAAAATGGAAAAATACTTCCGTCCTAACAAATAGTGAACCAACTATGTAATATCAATACAGCATGCGCTTTTAAGCGCCACTGGCAATTTTTATCAATGATTAATAATGAAATGCAATCTTAATCTTGGGAGCCTTTACACCAGGTACATCGTCTGTGTGCGCCCTGTGGTTGGCTGGCAACCAGTTCAGGGTGTCCCCCGCCTACTGCCCAAAGACAGCTGGGAAAGGCTCCAGCACCCCCCGCGACCCTTGGGAGGATAAGCAGATTAGAAAATGGATGGATGGATGGAATATGAAATGTCTGCCACAGAATAATTTACAAAGAAAAAAAGGATGAAAAGCATGGCCTGGAACAAGACACCTACTCCGGGGAAAAGGAAGTGAGACCTCCGAGGCCTGGCCGATCTCCAGGCAGAGGCGAGCACGCACGTGCGTAAGCGCTCATTCGGGTGACAGATGCCTCCCTCGGGCGCGTGTGAATGAAGTGCCGGCGCCCCTGGTAGCTCAAATGAGCTCCAATTGGGATGGGCGGGGGTGCGTAAATGTTCAGCCGGGTAGTAGGCACCACCCTCGGGCGTGCGTAAAGCAAGTCCTCTGGTGACCCTGGATGTCTGGCTCGGCGGGGGGAATTCGATTAAATGCCAGTTTCCCTGGCAGCAAAAAATCACTTCCAGGCAGGGCGGGCGGGCCTGCACAAATGCTCGGCCAGGTGCTAAACATGAAAACATACACACCCAAAAAAAATATTGAAATTCAATACAGGGGTACAACATCATTCACTCACAGAGTCAATCCAACACTAATCACAGTCCCCCTCACGTTTGTGGCCAATGGATTTTTATCACGGCGACAGTACGGGGGCTGATTTTGATGAGTCCCAAGGCTGCTCTCCTATTCCTTTTTAAATCCTTTCTCTTTAGTAGTAGTATTAGTATTCAAGTAGCCTGAGGCCTTGGCCCCCTGAGATCACAATGTTATTCATACAAACATGTTAAACCGCATGTTGAAATTCAAAACAGAGGAGCCAAAATGTCGAGGTTTCAAACGAGAATTGTCCTTTAATATACAAGACCACTACACACTGAACAAAATTATAAATGCCACACTTTTGTTTCTGCTCCCTTTTTGTTACGTTGTTGGTAAGCGCTTTTCTTTCTCCGAGAGAGTCAATCAACCCACCTCACAGGTGTGGCATATCAACACATATCACCTAAAAGATTTTGAATGTAATTGGTCAACTACAAATTCGGGAAAAAAAAGTCATGATTAATACCAGGACACCTGCTGGACATCATTGTTTTTGTGTGAGCACCAGTTTACACAGATGAACATACACATTCAGTTTGGCAATAAAGACTAACAGCAAGAAAATACTGTGGATTGTAACAGGCACACACTTAATTATGCTGTGATTTTTCATAGCCATCCATCCATTATCTGAGCTGTCTATCCTCACAAAGGTCGCGGGCATGCTGTAGCCTATCCTAGCCATCACAGGCCAGTAGGCAGGTCCACCCTGAACGTTTTGCCAGCCAATCGCAGGGCACGCATAGCCGAACTACCATTCACACTCACAATCACACCTCGAAACAATATATGGAGTGTTCCATTAACTTGGCATGCATGATTTTGGAATGTAGGAGAAAACCGGTGTACCCGTAGAAGATCCACGTGGGCACAGGGAGAACATGCAAGCTTCACACAGGAAGGCCGGGGCCTGGAATTGAACCCCAGACTGCTGCATTGCGAGGTGGACGTGCTAGCCAGTCAAACACTGTGCCGCCCTGCTTTTTCATAACATCTGTCCATTGCACTCATCAACACCAATTGCTATAATGACCTCTAAAGGTGGACAGTATTAACACCTGTTTTCTCGGATTCTCTATCTGGGGCTACCAGTTAGGATCTGGTAATATGCGTTGCACAACTTGTCCTAATTTCCTGTCACTTTCAGTCACCACGACTGCCGTAAATATGTGTCGGAATCCTACTTACATGGCAGGAAAGGGTCAAAATCATCCAGAAAGACAACGTTACCTGATGTGTTTTGTCACCTCTTCCAGTTCCCTGAACAAGCACACGTATTGGTGCTTTTGCTCCAGGGCCTGAAAGTGTCGTACTCCATCTGATGTAGCTGGTTGATCCTTGCTAAGTCCTCTCTATGACAGACTAGCTCTGCTTTACACATGAAATGCTCAGGCCACTCAAGCTTGTGAGAGCAAACTGTCAATCAGACAGCAGAGCACCTTGAAGCATTGAGCCGCTTTGTGAAATGAAATGCGTAGTTCTCTTCTTCTGCAATGATTTAAAATACACAAAGGCCCACTATTAACCTATTATCTTCCTGCTAGATTCCAGTTTTTTTTTTGTTATGCAATCACCAACATATATCTAATTTTCAAATGTGGGAACAATCGCAATAGCACAGAGGTGATGTGCGTGTGCGCCCAAAATAAATGAATTCAAATCTGTCATTGCATTTGCACACCAAGCGCTCTGTTTTTTTTTTCTTTCTTTTAAACACAGCGGTGGACAGAGCTCAAGGTGCAAAGTGTTGCCTGAGTGGAAGGGAGAGGACGTGCACGTTTTACATTCAATCGCTCCCGTCCAACATACAAACACAAAATTTTTTCTTCCCTCATCTGCCCCCATAGAGCTGATAATACTGGAAGGTTTGAACAAACTCCCCAATGCAGAGACATTAATACTCCAAGGTGGGATGGCGCAATTTCCATTTACATTTTTCTGGCAAAACTTTAATATTATAATAAAAATAAGGCAGCAAATCTCAGGAAATTTGCCAAATACATGGTAGTACGTCATGAAGGGGTTCCTAAATTCATGTCAATGTGAAACTAACACCTGCTATGGTGTGTTTTTTATAAACTATTTAGGCTGACCAAAGTAGCATCATTTACTACTTTGTTACTTACTTGAGTTTGTGGTATCTTCACTGAAATAATATTCTCTGGACTAAAACCCATTAAAATATGCATGAAAACAACAAAGACAGACTTTCACTTGAACAGCTGTCTGTCCATCACTCCATTTTCTAATCCACTTATCATCACGAGGGTCACGAGTGTGCTGGATCCTATCCCAGCCTCTTCGGACAGTAGGCGGGGTAGGCCCTGAACTGGTTGCCAGCCAACCGCAGGGCACACAGAGACGAACAACCATCCACGTTCACACCCACACCTAGGGACAATTTAGAGTGTTCCATTCACTTGCCATGCATGTTTTTGGAATGTGGGAGGAAACCGGAGTACCCGGAGAAAACTCATGCATGCATGGGGAGAACATGCAAACTCCACACAGGAAGGCAGGAGCCGGAATCGAACCCAGCACCTCTGCACTGTAAAGCGGACGTGCTCACCAGTCGCCCACCCTGCCGCCCTGAACAGCAATGGAATATAAAATAATACGTCCAGTAGGCCCAGAACTCTTCCATCCGTCCATTATCCAAGCCACTTATCCTCTTGATATGGAAAAATGTGTCACACAGTTTGCCACTCAGCATGGAAACAAGAGACTCATGCTATTTTAAATGATGAAAGTTGTAAAAACTTCTATAAATTAACCAAGATGTTGAGTGGTGCGTCACTTGAGAAAGCCCTGTTGCCTTTTCTTATCGTGTACATACCATGACTTTAAAATGACCTGTGCAGTATCCTATTTGCGTACATAAAACACTGCCTATGGCAGGGGTGCCCAAACTTTTTGGACCGAAGATCTACTTTTCGATCAACTAACCTCCCGGGATCTACCCTTACCGGCACGCGCGCGCACGCACACACACGCGCACCCGCACGCCATGAGAAACAGCCTGAAACTGAGGCATGCATGCACTTTTGCAGCCTGTTAATTATCTAGCTCACACGTACCGTTTTAAAGTGCTTTCCTGGGCCCTTCTAGATTTCTATTCTTTGCCCGTGCCCTCGGTGAATTGTACACGAAGCAAACTCTGAATGAGAATTCTTCTTCTTCTTCTTCTTCTCCTTTCGGCACGTCCCTATTCAGGGGTCGCCACAGCGAGTCAGTAATTTCCATCCGCCCCCGTAAACCGTCCTACCAACTCGCATGGTCGTCTTGGCAAAAGTTTTACGCCGGATGCCATTCCTGACGCAACCCTCCCCATTTCTCCGGGCTTGGGACCGGCACTGGGGAACAGTGCACCCCCAGGGGAGGGCACTGCCCCCCAGCGGCTGGGTTTAAACTCTGAATGAGAATAATGACGATAAAAGATAGAGCGCAACAGCTCTGATCACAAGCTGCAATTGCAGACTGCTGAGCGCTAACAACTTCCGGTGACGCAATCACGCACCATCGTAAATTCAAGATTTAACTGCTTTATTTTATTTTTTAAATATTTTTTTGTGAAAATGAGACTGATAGGATGATCAGGGTGCAGCGTAGATTAACACAAAAAAAATTATTACTAACATGTACAAAGACACACAAATGGTTGTTTTGTTTTTTTCTCCTCGACACTCCTCGGATCTACTTGGGACCTGTCTTAGATCTACCGGTAGATCAGGATCGACGTAATGGGCACCCCTGGCCTATGATAATACCAGTGACTGCACGTTATAGTTGGGTCCCAACATATCCCCTACAGTCTCAAAGCTCAAAATAACTTTTTGTTTGTTTTTTTAATGAACATTTTAGCTAACCAATGATGTAATTTGAGGAACACCTTTGTAATATTGAGTAGCATTTTTTTGGGAGGGCTAATCCCGGTGCTCTGGAAAAAAGTGTTTAATTAATCAATAAAAATATGACAATATCGTGGGAGTTGCAATTATTGAATATTTTAGTATTGGAGTATCCTGCTGGAAATTCTATCGAATAACCAAATATAGTATTTGGATATGTTTTTACTTCATTAATGAGCAATTATAAATACAATAGAGAAAATGTAATATTTTGCTTACAAACGAACGACTAATTGATGTCCTTTTTTTGAAAAATAAAATTTCCAGTTCCTATTTCTTAATTTCACATTGTGCAGAGCAGCAAACTCTTTTGTTGTGTAGAAACTTTTTCCACTGGGTTTAAACCAAGTATTTCTTGTATCAAAAGCAAACAGCATTTATTTTAAAAAAAGGCAGTGACAACCTTTGTGCAACTTCACTTAAGTCACTAGCATTTTAGTAAGTAACATACTGTATTACAGTAGTTTGAGAAGTGTGTTTTATGAGTTTAAACCACCAACAAAAATGTTCTTCATACTACGAGAAATTTTGGAGTTTTTGAACTAACGACACCACGAGAGGAGAAACAAATATTTCCTTCATTTTACCACACCAAAATCCTCTAAAATATCTCTGCTACACTGGTCGTGCCGTGCCGACACTGAGCCAAACTTATAAGCACACTGGATGATCTAATTATGTTTGAGGGCATACACTGTACTTGTCATCTTGGGAATAAAAAAAGCCACAAATTTGCCGGTAGTCAAAATGCACAGCTCAGGCGACACGATTTTTTTTTTTTTGGGTCGTTCATGACAGTTGATAGGTCAAATTATCAGATATGCTCTCATAAAATCCTTCTGGCCACAGTACAAATTTGACAGTGCCCCTGCCGGACCATCGCATCCTGTCACCAAGAGCACGGCCCAACCACACACTTCGCCAGAGAGGCGGAGAAAAATAATCAAGCAGCAGGGAAAAAATTTGTGGGCATCGCAGAACCGCGAGACACAATTGTGGGTCCGCGTCAGGGCTCGTAGAAAAGAAAGCATGATATCTGGCCCGTGCTGCGGGCATCGGCTTTGGCCTGGCTGTGCCTGATATTTTAGGCAGAAAAGGGAGTGACAAAGCATTTCGCTCCGTCACACTATTAGTCAATGTCTCGGAACAAATTGTGGGGCCACGTAGGACATGTTGCACTATGCAGGGGCAGACTTTCTTTCTTGAAGCTGTAACACGTCCCAGATGCCAGATCGGCACAGGGCTCAATTTTATGTTAGTAAGGAACATTAACATATAGCTCACTGATTTGTGGAGCGCTACTTTTTACCGTGTTTTCTGTCCTACGTGGCGGCTTCACATGAGGCGTCTCCGGCGGAAAGCAAGGTCCGTGTTACAATGACTGCACGTCACTGCCGTCATAGAAAATAAACCTTGCATTCTGACATGTATCTGTTTCCTAATTAAGAGGAATCATTAACATAATCTGTGTCGTCACATAAATTAATCTGCTTTGTTAAATAAAAGATAATTATGAAAAGGCAATTTGGGCAAATTTGGTCATTCAGGGGCAGAACGATGTAGACTGGTGGCCACATCTGCCTCACAGTGCAAATGTCTGAAGTCCGATTTCAGGCTCCGGCCCTCAAGCTCTGGGGGGGGGGCTCCTAACTTTACATTTGTTGGACAAGCCATTGGGTCAGGAAGGGATGAAAAAGTGCTTGCTTTCAAATTTAGGAAATGACAGTGCATAGTGAGCAATGTATCAAAACTAAGCCCGTCGTCAGTACTTTTCCATTTCGTTTTTTTTTGTTTTGTTCTTGTTTTTTTGTTTTTTTCAAACAGTCACATCATGGCTGTATTGAACTCCGTGCTTTAGGCATTACTGACACCTAAGGGTAGAAAGAGTGCACAGCACATACAGTATCGACAGAAAGTGTGTGTGTGTGTGGGGGGGGGGGACTTCAAAATGAATTCTCTGATTCATGTTATGTTGCGTATGTTGCTGAGTGACTGTTCTGTGTTGAACAATGCACATTCAACTTCTGTAATTCATACTGAGTTTTTCCATACACTTATTCAAGTTTAGTGATTTAGATTCAAATATAAATTATTCAGATACAATTTTTGGTGACACATGTTTCAGGCCATATTATGAATATGATCCATCTATTTTCTAATCCACTTATCCAAGGGTCGTGGGGCGTGCTGGAGCCTATCCCAGCTGTCTCTGGGCAGTCGGCGGCGGGATACCCTGAACTAGTTGCCAGCCAATCGCAGGGCACACACAGACCAACAACCATCCGCACTTACACCTAGGGACAATTTAGAGTGTCCCATTCACCTGCCATGCATGTTTTTGGAACGTGGGAGGAAACCGGAGTACCCGGAGAAAACCCACACAGGCACAGGGAGAACATGCAAACTCCACACAGGAAGGCCGGAGCCAAAATCAAACCCTGCACCTCTGCACTGTGAGGCCTCCGTACTAATCAGTCGACCACCGGGCCACCCTATGTATATGATGAATACATTAATTTAAAAAGAATAATTTCATGTTGATCGTTAATCTGTGAAATATCTGTATGCACATTCTGTACGCCTGTATGGAAAGATTGCTGCATGTGTCTGCCAAAATCTTCATAGTAATATTGAACCAGACACTGCTGATCATCCCAAAACACTGGGGATCAATTAATTTTAAATCTTCACATACCTGTCTCCACCACACAGCACTCTGTCAGGGCCCATTTGTTCAAAAGGTGAAATCTGCATCAAATGTATCTGGACTTTGAGCTCGCAGTTTTTGCTTTCCAGGATCACATCTTAATTTTATGCCAGCTGCTGAAAAACTGGATTAGTGTGATCCCGACCCAAAAATTTAAGATGACCAAACATGCGGAGGTGGGCATAACACCTGTTTGTCAGTACAGACAGAAGTTTTGTCGGACTGACGACTGAAAATCAATTTGAAAGCACTGATGGAAGCAATTTTCGACCGCCATGTCCCCTAAAAAAGGATGAGGCACAATGTAGTGACAACAAGCAGTAAGGAGCAGTAATAGGACAAAAGGTATATTTGTGTGTGTGTGTGTGTGTGTGTGTGTGTGTGTGTGTGTGTGTGTGTGTGTGTATATTTGCAGTAGTCCAAACTGTTTCTAAATGAATGCAATTGTGTGGTGTTACTCTTGGAAACAGTTTTTACTGACGGTCCTCAAACAGCTCTGACGAAATGTAATTTAGCGATAAAGGGAGCACATTAAAAATAACAATGACCTGGTGATGGACTGGGCCGGCCTGAAACATTGAAAACTGATTATGATGGACTTCCGGTAACGGATGCCATTGTCAGAAATACATTTTGAACTATGAGGTCCCACCCCCTGCCTCCACCACAAGATTTAACTAGAGATAATTGAATAATTTGTAAAATTGTTATATTTTTTGAGAAGATTATTTCATTTCTATCTCAATGGTCTGTCATTTGACATAGTCCATAACTTTAGTCAACCATCGGGCCACCCTAAATACGGATAAAGATATTGATTGTCAATCACATTTTGTTCCTTAAATCCACCCTGAATCCACCTAAATGCTGGGATCAGAATAATCCTGATTTTTTTTTTTTTTTAATTAAAGTTATCCTCTGCTTAAAAGTTTTGAGGAGCACAAATTGAAGATTTCATCCAGATTAAAACGGGTTCAAGAATGCACTTGACTGAAAATCAATTTGAAAGCACTGATGGAAGCAATTTTCGACCGCCATGTCCCCTAAAAAAGGATGAGGCACAATGTAGTGACAACAAGCAGTAAGGAGCAGTAATAGGACAAAAGGTATATTTGTGTGTGTGTGTGTGTGTGTGTGTGTGTGTGTGTGTGTGTATATTTGCAGTAGTCCAAACTGTTTCTAAATGAATGCAATTGTGTGGTGTTACTCTTGGAAACAGTTTTTACTGACGGTCCTCAAACAGCTCTGACGAAATGTAATTTAGCGATAAAGGGAGCACATTAAAAATAACAATGACCTAGTGATGGACTGGGCCGGCCTGAAACATTGAAAACTGATTATGATGGACTTCCGGTAACGGATGCCATTGTCAGAAATACATTTTGAACTATGAGGTCCCACCCCCTGCCTCCACCACAAGATTTAACTAGAGATAATTGAATAATTTGTAAAATTGTTATATTTTTTGAGAAGATTATTTCATTTCTATCTCAATGGTCTGTCATTTGACATAGTCCATAACTTTAGTCAACCATCGGGCCACCCTAAATACGGATAAAGATATTGATTGTCAATCACATTTTGTTCCTTAAATCCACCCTGAATCCACCTAAATGCTGGGATCAGAATAATCCTGATTTTTTTTTTTTTTTAATTAAAGTTATCCTCTGCTTAAAAGTTTTGAGGAGCACAAATTGAAGATTTCATCCAGATTAAAACGGGTTCAAGAATGCACTTTTGGTTTTAAACAACTTATTTTAAAAAAAGGATTCAATCTAGTTTTGGAAAGATTGCCCTTGAACAACCGTGCCAGCGAGTTTGCAGTTGACTGAGACATTAAGAGAAAGAAATAGTGAGGTGGAGCTGCTGCATTGCCTCTGTCCTTGAGGTGATGGTGGAGAATTTAGGAGGGTGGGATTCCTCCGATATAAGGGGGAGTGAGTGTGGTCTCGGAGATGATTGTTTTGCAGGGGGCATCGCAGAGTCTATAATCCAGTTAGGGTTAAACGAAAAATAGGGGAGTCATTGGTTGAGTGGGTGTTGAGCCTCCAGCATAACAGCAGGACGGGTACAAGTCGTTGAACCCCCTCTTCTTCACCTGCCGCTCCTTTATCACCTGTTGGGAAGATTACAGATAAAAAACAGATGAGTATTTCAATATTTTATCAACATCTTAAAAGGAATGATGGAATCTGTTTGAGCCTGTTTGCTTAAGTCTTTTTGCATCGACGCTGTGAACAAAGTTAAGCTGTTTGGAGAGATACCTACAGGGGGGCCGCGCTGTTGATAGTAGTATTTCTTTCGGGGCTTTTAAAATTGTTGTGAAATCGAGCTTCCCTAAATGCAGTGATGGACTTCAAAAGTGACATCAACATACATATATCGTTCAAAGTTTGTAATATTTTATGCAATTGCCTTTAGCATTCACGTAAACAACACAGATGTGACCAAAGCTTTGCAATGCTGCTCTTTGATCCCAGTTTAAATGCTTTGATCTGACTCAGAGTAAAACATGTTTTTTTTTTTTTTTTCCCGAAGGGAGACAGGCCAAGCACAGTAGTGAAAATGCCCTGGCAGCATTGGCCAAGTCCAACAAATTAACTAAACATACAAAATGTATTTTATTTTTGCAGCATACCCCCTGAGCCATAAAAAAGTGAACTGCTGCTCTTTTAATCATACATTTGTAGATAGCCCTCTTACACTACATTTTAGGATTAATGTCAGGGTTTATGTGGGTTACTCTGTTGCAGACTATTTTCATAGTTTGTACAAAAACAAGCTGACAGAAACCAAGAAACAAGGACACCTAGGCTAATAAGAGTTGAATTTTTATGAGTGGCACATTTGGAAAAAAAAATGCTCTAATTGATAGTAAAGGCGAAGAAATCTTGGGCAGTAAGCGGTGCAAGATTAATTGCATTTTGAAGGTAAACATCAGAAGGAGACTCCTTTGAAGCACTTCAATGCCATCCGCATATGAAGACCCAAAGTGACTTGTGGAGTAGCACACCATCACGGAGTAGGAGAGGTGAAATGGTTGTGAATATGCTTCTAAAAGGAAATCAGTGCTGAAATCTGCGGACTGCAAAATCTGATCTCGCTCATTCATCTCATCTTTGTTAATTTTCTCTGGGCTGATTCAGGGCAGATTGGAATTTTTTTATTTGTTTTCTTTCTCCACACAAAATTTCCAAGCAAATCATAATGCGTCACAAACAACCACATGACACGTACTCTCAGACCAAATTAGTCGAGTTTAAGAGAAACTGTCATGGAGACTGATTGCCTTAGACCGGGGGTCGGCAACACGCAGCTCCAGAGCCGCATGCGGCTCTTTAGCACCATCTAGTGGCTCTCTGGAGCTTTATAAAAAATGTTTGAAAATAGAAAAATGTGGGAGGGAAATTTATTTTTTTTGTTTTAAATATGGTTTCTGTAG
The DNA here is from genome assembly GCF_001891065.2 of Hippocampus comes. Taxonomy (NCBI): domain Eukaryota; kingdom Metazoa; phylum Chordata; class Actinopteri; order Syngnathiformes; family Syngnathidae; genus Hippocampus; species Hippocampus comes. The sequence continues at coordinate 391,835 of NW_017805556.1, forward strand.
GAGTAAAAACATGACACAAACATTCTTAACGTTTCCCAATGCTGTAAAAATATGTAGAATAAATATTACATTTCAATGTTTCTGTCAACGAAGATTTGCGAAATAGCCTGCGACACACGTTTCTATTAGCAGGGCGGGATGCAAGGCAGGTGGCTGTTGCAAAAAAATAAATAAGTAAATAAATAAAAATAAAAAACGGCGTTTCATGTACAATTCACCGAGGGTACTGGCAAAGAGAATCTCTAGGGCCGTGAAAACCATTTTTAAAACAGTACACGTGAGCTGCGATAGTCAAAAACGCTGCATAAGTGTGTCCCATGCCTCCGCGTCAGATCTCGACGAAGGTAGGTAGGCATGCATCTGTAAGTGTGTTGTGTATGCGCGGGTCGATTGCGGTCGGTTGGTAGAATGAAAAGTAGTTTTTCGGTCAAAAAAGGTTGGGCACCCCTGCTCTACAGAATGCACTACAGTGATCCCTCGCTCTAACGCAGTTCACCTTCCGCGGCTTAGCTGTTTCACGAAATTTTTTTGTGCATTTTTTTTTAAATGCTTTTAAACAGTGAATTGCATTCTGCATCCAGATTGGCTACGGCACTGACCAACGTGAACAGTCTCCGCACCTCGTCTTTGTACATTTGCACATGCATACCCCACAATGCCGACGAAACGTTCTGCACCGGCAAAGGCACCTGAGATGCACTCAAGCAATATTATTTTACAGTACAGAATTTCCAAAAACTATTATTTTTATTATTGTTATGTAGGTATTTGTTGAAAACGTTTTTTGTTTTTTGTTGTTTTTTTTTTGTGCTTTGGCCTGAAAACAGGTTTTGGTCTTTGGTTTCATTGTATACATAGTTCAGTATTGTAAAATAACTGTAAAAAATAAAGCTCACTACTTGACGGATTTCACCTATCACTGGTTCTTTTTGGAACGTAACGCCCGCGATAAACGAGGGATTACTGTACACGGAAAAAAAAATGTAATCATGAAGGCTCATCGTGTAATTGTAAAAATCTAATATAGGCTAATATAGCTCATATAGATATAGATACATGTTGCAGCTCTGAAAAAAAGGAGAGCTGTGGTGTTGGTTTTTTAAAACATAACTTTATTTATGCTTTCAACAGTCTCGACAAACACAGACACGTCTGCATCCGACTCCGTGCCTTCTCTCCTCTGGTTTGACTCGAGAGGCGTTCAAAGACTTTTTTTTTTTTTTACTACTGAACAGTCAAAGGCTGAGACTGTTCAGTAGTAAAATAATAATAATAATAATAATAATAATTTCTTATACATGAACATGTTTAGTTTAATAAATTTGTATTAGTATGAAATGCAAAAAAAATACTGATTTCACTTCAACATACAAATGATTTCTAAGAAATGACAAATGTAGACTTGTAACCATTTGTTTATACTGTATGAATAATAGTTTCTTGGACTTGCATTATTTTGATTGCGTTTGAGACATCTGAGTGGAACTGTCACACCCCAGAGCAGCTGGATCAAGGTCAATCATCCAAGGTGTCATAACTTTGAAACGTTCCTATCGAAAGAGGTGCACATAACTTGCCATCCAATGTCATCTAACATGCCTTAAGACATTTAACTGAGACAATAGTGAAGGAAGTAAGGTGCTAAAATGCAGACAGACCTCCAAGTCAAACGTACCTTTGATTAAACCAATTTTTGAGATGTTGAAAAAAAAACTAAGAAATGGAGCACACATTGCAAAGCTCAAACACAGGTACATGTGCTTGTTAAGGAGAAAACCACTCTGTACATGCAAGAGACTAATGGAAAGGTCTTCAGAGGAAAAGAAAAAAAAATGCATCCTTGAAATTCACGTTTGCTGACCAAGAGTCATGGATAAAACGTAAGGCTGCAATGAAACCAGTTACACTGAACCTCTCCATGACGAGGGAAGAAAACACTCAGTGGTTAAAAAAAAAAAAAGTGAAAGTACGTGGTCTCATAGATTAACCTTAAACATTTTCCTTGACTTACCTCCAGCCGACACAAGAGACCTCAATCCACTTGACCGCACACATCTTCCGACCCAAGTCATGGAAACATCTTGTTGACATAACACAAGAGATGCCCTCACTGATGAATTGTGGTGTAAGACTCTTGATTGGCTATGACTGGTCCAGGGCTTTGATTCCAAAAAAAGGTTATCACTAGAGATGACTGTGAGCCAAATGCTGTCAAAAGTGATCTTGGCTAGAGTATTGTGGGAAGAGTGTTTACATGCACAAGATATTACCGGTCTTTATCATCTGTCAGATACTTACCACCTACCAAGCTGTCATTTAGGCTCTTGAGTCTGATTATACAGAAACAAAAGCATGCGACAAAATCTTACTGTATCTCAATAAAACATTCTCTGTGGCATGCCAGGTGGCAGTGGGACCAGCAGGTCTGTGGTCCTGCGGGGTGTAGTCTTGTTTGACACATTCTGTCAGGTTTTGCGTGATGGTAGGTAGAGAACTCGAAAAAGCAGGGAGGGATAGTGATGCGACCTCCAACACTAAAGCTCCGAAGCACACTTCAAACTCGATAGCCTTCTTATAGTGAAGCTTGCTTCAGTTAACGTCACTGATGACGTTTGTACCACTTCACCTTATCATTCCGACCGAGTCAGCTGTCTGCTTCGGGTTGACAGGCGGAGCTTTGAAACTTTGGCGCAAAACTCATTTAAGACAGCCAAAACACCACAACATGTCCCTGTTCTACACATATTGTACGTTCAGAATAGCCGTCATTTGTTGTTTGACATTCGGACTTTTTGATCGATGTAGCTATCCAGGAAGCGTTCTCCAGTGTGGTAGCATTTCGATTTGGTGGCACCGAATAAGGTAAAACACGCTCCACGTCCGTGTTCATTTGCCTGATTCAGCGGAGCCTTTAATGCTATATGCTTGAAAAGTTAGGATTAGTGTTGATATCGTGCATCATATTTGAAGCTCTACTGACACCAAATCCCCACATTGCTAAATTATGAGGACAAGTAAGATTTGTTTGAGATTGCGCTGACAGTGGTGATGTCATGCAAGCATGTTGTATTCAGCAGTACTATATAGTGCCATATTCAAGAGGTTCTTACTGACGGGATAGCAAATTCATAGAAGGTAAAATGAAGTCCGCTATGAGTAATGTGTTGTCATTTTGTTTATAGGTGCAGTGTTTGCTTTGCCCTCAACAATTGGTGTATAACAATACCTCATCAATGCTGAGGCATGACAGAGCCAAAAACGAGAATACTCAGCCTCGTGCCAACAATCAAGGTAAGAAGCACCATTTACATGTGTGAATCTTAAGGATATAGTACTCCTGTCAACTACCTGAATTTCACCTAAGAGACGTAAATTTAAAATAAAAGGTTATTTTATTATAAGAGCGGCGGCCCGGTGGTCGATAGTGCGGCGACCTCACAGTGCAGAGGTGCAGGGTTCGACTCTGGCTCTGGCCTCCCTGTGTGGAGTTTGCATGTTCTCCCCGTGCCTGTGTGGGTTTTCTCCGGGTACTCCGGTTTCTTCAAACATTCCAAAAACATGCTTGGCAGGTTAATGGAGCACTCTAAATTGTCCTCTGGTGTGAGTGTGATCCTTTTTATCCTCACAAGGGTCGCGGGATGTGCTGGAGCCTATCCCAGCTGTCTCCGGGCAGTAGGTAGGGGACACCCTGAACCAGTTGCCAGGCAATCGCAGGGCACGCAGAGACAAACAACCATCTGCGCTCACATTCACACCGAGGCACAATTTCCAGTGTTCCATTAACCTACCATGCATGTTTTTGGAATGTGGCAGAAAAACTGAGACCCGGAGAAAACCCATGCAGGCACAGGGAGAACATGCAAACTCCACAGAGGAAGACAGAGCCTAGATCGAAACCATGACTTCTGTAAAGACCTTGTGATGTCAGGTATTTGCTCCACCTTTTTGAGAAAGAAAATAACCTGTGTGCAAAGGAACAGCTGAAACACGTCACAAACAGGATTTCTCTGGGGAAAAAACAGTCAGAGCAGTCAGGAGCTTCAGGGTGCATTTCAGATCACTGATAATTGACAAGCTAGTTGAACAATGATCGCACATCCTTGACATTCTTGACCTTGCTGCTTTAAGGCAGCTCCAAGTGTGTCAGCTTGAGGTGCGACCAAGACGCTCAAAGAGGCATTTACCACTGCAAGCAAGGTCACAAAGGAAAAACAGACTGTAGTTTCAGTAAAAAGAACACTCTCAATATGATTAAGTGGAACGAATTGGATAATAACACATGACAAGGGCTTTGCTGAAGAAAAGGGGAAACACGCAGATTTTAGATCATCTTTAAGTGAAAAATGCTGTCCATTTTTTGTAAAATAATAATAATCAAAAATATTAAAACAACAAACTTAAGAACATTGGAGGAGATGCTTTGGCCAAAAACAGGCCGAACAACCATGCCAATTGCCTGGAAGAAGGGCCAAGCGCGGCATGATGGGGAGGAAGATGCTTGGGTTCCCCTCCGCCAGGCCTGTCTAAGACTGTCTCCATTGTGCAGGAGCATATGCTTGCAGTCAAGGGTGAAATATGCAGGCACCAGCACATGCCAGATATCTTTCAAGTATAGCCCAGCAGTCACCCTCCAGCCATTCAACCACTCCTTTCCAAAAAGCGCAGATCCTTTCAGTCAACCAGTCAGTGGAGTGCAGATTTATCACCGCAACAGCAAGTCAAGACTAGTTGAACTGTAAAGAAGTTTAGACGGGACCAGCTCCAGACAATAAATAGCAGAGATCACCAGTGCCACCAACACGCACGCACGCACGCACGCACGCACGCACGCACGCACGCACGCACGCACGCACACACGCACACACGCACACACACACACAAACATAGTTTACCTCAATGCTCAAACACAACCATGCAGCAGCTTAAGCAAGGAAGCCCAGACCTCCCTCTCCCCAGCCACTTCTTCCAGCTCTTCCCGGGGCATCCCGAGTCGTTCCCAGGCAAGCTGGGAGACATAGTCTCTCCAACATGTCCTGGGTCGTCCCCAGGGCCTCCTGCCGGTGGGAGATGCCCGGAACACCTCACCACAGAGGCGTCCAGGAAGCATCCTAGTCAGATATCTGAGCCACCTCATCTGGCTCCTCTCGAAGTGGAGGAGAAGCGGCTCGACTCTGAGCCCGTCCCGGATGACCAAGCTTTTCACCTTATCTCTAAGGGAGAGCCTGGACACCCTGCAGAGAAAACCCATTTCGGCCGCTTGTATCCGGGATCTCGTTCTTTCGGTCACAACCCATAGCTCGTGACCATAGATGAGGGTTGGGACGTAGATCGACCGGTAAATTGAGAGCTTCGCCCTTTGGCTCAGCTCCTTCTTTACCACGACAGTCCGAAAGAAAGTCTGCATCACAACAGACGCTGCACCGATCTGCCTGTCGATTTCTCGCTCCCTCTTGCCCTCAATCGTAACCCTAACCCTAACCCCAAGATACTTAAACTCCTCCACTTGGGGCAAGATCTCCTCCCCGATCCGGAGAGGGCACTCCACCCTTTTCCGACTGAGGACCATTGTTTCAGATTTGGAGGTGCTGATTTTCATCCCAACCGCTTCACACTCGGCTGTGAAATGCTCCAGTGAGAGTTGGAGAGCTCTGCTTCGTCACTTTGCTCGTGTGTGTGCCATTGTGTAGACATGAGTCTTGGAGGTATTTCTCAAAGTGTAGACAGACATGCAGCTTGTGAACACACATCCTTTTCAAACAAACAAGAAAAAAAATCAAACCCTCTTTATATGGAGCACACAGATGATAACCTCAAGCCTGGGGAAGTCACAAGGGCCTGTGCAAAAATGTGCATGTTGCACAATGACCTCATCATGGTGTGAGATGCTGGTCTAGGCAGGCCATGTGGCACAGTCACACCTGTTCTACCTTCGCTTGAGGGCTTAACCGCTGGAGGTAAATCAATCAGCATTTAATACCCATAGATGTCCTCAAACACAGATGACAAACAGTGCTGCTGTGACATTGGGGCAGAATGCTCACATTCAAGTCTCTCATACATCTAATATTAAGGTACCGTATTTTCACGACCATTCGGCGCACCGTATTGTTGGGCGCAGTCTCAGTAACGGGTGCTATTTCTGTATTTGACACATACACAAAACGCACTGTATTATTGAGCGCAGCCAGGCATTGTAAAACATACGGCAGCTTAAACATACGGCATGCATGGACGCAAGCTAAAACACGTTAGCTTGAAGCATACGGTAGCATGCATGCACGCTAAAACATACCAGGTATGTTAGCTTAAAGCATAAGGTAGCAGCTAAGACATACGGACACACGCTAAAAACACGTTTTTACAAAGGCAAGGGAAGCATAACTGAGTTCGATTGTACTTTATTTAGCCATTTTACAACGTACTCACGCGACTGGTACCTGCTAGGGGCGTGCCTTTAGCGTCCTCTTACACGCCTACCCTTCACTCATTGGCGACTGGTACCTGGTAGTGGGGGGTGCCTTTAGAGTCCTCTTACACGCCCACTCTTCAGTCATTGGCGACTGGTCCCTGCTAGTGACGTGCCTTTAGCGTCCTCTTACACGCCCACCCTTCACTCATTGGCGGACTCCCGCATGCCTGTTGTCACTCAAGCCCGCCTTTTCTCTGTATAAACAGCGTGTCGGCCAGAGGTGCTCTCAGTCAGGCTTTGGAACTCGGCGTATACACTAGACGCTCCGCATTATAAGGCGTCCTGTCCATTTTGGAGAAAATTTAAGACCTTTAATGGCGCCTTATAGTCGTGAAAATACGGTATTAGGGGTGGAATGGTTTTTGAAAACCAATAAAGGCGATCGGTTCTAACCATTTCGATTCAGTCTGCATTATTCAGTCGTCCCCGCCCTTGCCTTGAGCGCTAACCCAACACGGTGGCGTCCATTGTTACAGCAGCGCGTCATGACTTGTGCATCATATTATTTCAGCAAAGTGACAGCCAATCATATTGCAGTGTGGCGGATCCAGCCTCGCTTATTTTTTTTATACTCTGTCTGATATGCTAGCATGGGAATCCATCGCCACTGGGTTTTTACATGTCCAACGCAAGATCTTGGGTTAATAAAAGGGACGTTAGAATTACAACTGCCGGATATCGCTATGGTCATGACTGAAGTGTTTTGTTTTTCACGATGCTCACCTGCAAGTATTCAACACCACCTCAGTCCCATGTCATAAAAGTCACAGTGACTTGTGACTTCCGACAACAATACCTAATATGGGTGTATCGTAGATCCCCTCAAAATAAAGATGAGAGTCTGCATTTAAGCAGATCTTCCAGTGTGGTGGTGTTTATAGTCAAAAAGATGGTAGTTTTGTGTGTTCATGTACCTTGAATGATGAGATGACAAAGTTAACATTAATGATGTGGCTCATTCACATATAACCTCATTCATACATAACATCAGGTAGAAAGTCATAATACAGTGAAACTCCTCTACAACGAAATCATGTTTGCAGCAAGAAATTTTTCACAACAGGGGGTTTTTCACTGTAGCAAACTTGATCTCAGATGTACGCACACACACACCCACACTCACACACACACACACGCACACACAAACGATTGTGTACTCTTTATTTTTATTCCAATAGTGCATAAGTATGAGCACACACTTATTTGACACTTCATATTGTCAGTGTAGAAAGAAAAAAAGGGAAAGAAATTGCGAAATTTACGATCAGCATTCACTTTCACTTACATCAATTTCTTGGATAATGTCTTTTATTTTGCTTGCTCCGTCTTTCATTTTGATCACTTTTACCCTCTCTTCCAGCATCAGAGCTCTTCTTGTCTTAACTGCTTGACATCAAAAGGTCTGTTTTGTAGCCATTTTAGCAATGCAACGTCCATCCTCATCTGAATCTAACAATAACAAATACTTCCTGGCATGCAATGAACTTTTAAGCCAGCCACGGGACGCTTCGTAGTCCTCGATGGCCATAGTTAGCTCTCGAAGGCTAAAAACCTTACGCTAACTGGAGCGCTAATGAGACGCTAACTGGAGCGCTAACCTCTCATGAGGGTCGCGGACATGCTGAGGCCTATCCCAGCTGTCTTCAGGCAGTAGGCAGGGTACACCCTGAACCGGTTACTAGCCAATCACAGGGCACACAGAAACGAACAACCGTTCACGCTCACACTCACAATTTGGGACAATTTGGAGTGTTCAATCAGCCTGCCATGCATGTCTTTGGAATGTGGGAGGAAACCGAAGGACCCGGAGAAAACCCACACTAGCACGGGGAGAACATGCTAACTCCACACAGGAAGACCCGAGCCGGAATCGGACCCTGCACCTCTGCACTGTGAGGCCGACGTGCTAACCAGTCGACCACTGTGCCGCCACCTTAAATAACAAGTACTTTAACCCTGGAGAACCCAAGAACCCTTTCTTCTTTGGAAAATGATGAATTATACATTAAATGACTGCTATATGTTCATTGAACACCAAAATATGTTTTTTCAAATATTCAATGCTTTAATCCTAATTTAGGATTAGGGCCAGATTTGACCCTTTGGGTTCTCCAGGGTTAAAAAGGAAGTAAACCCCAAAATATTATTGACAATAATATGTTCTAAGCAGGCCACCTACCCTAAACATGGCATTGTGATTCATATTGCATTTGTGGACTATGAGTTGAGCAATAAAATACACTCAATTTTATCCATCTGCCGTTTTGCCACTTGCTGTCAACTGAAAATGACATCACAGTTACTCAGGGCTCAGGTCACAACCAATGACGGATCACTTTTTTCTGAAGCCAAGCCATGATTGGTTGTGACCTGAGCCCCTCAGGAATTGTGAAATGGCCACCCCCCCTGAGATGGTTAAAAACAGGTGAGTATTACTGCTGAACTCATATTCCACAAACAAAATATTTGTCCCAATGCTGTGACTAGTGACTAGACTAGTGGAGGCACATAGAACATATTATCGTTTAAAAAAAAAAAAAACTAGTCTGAAACTCACCTTTAAGAAAACCACCACAGCTTTAACATACCTGCACAGACATGCTGTGAAAGCACTATATAAATAAAGATGTATTGTATTCCAAATCGTGTCATGATGTGTCACAGGAATGGAACTCTGGTGTTTGTTGAAGATTGCCGATATTCTGAGTTCATTTTTTCGCACGCGCGCACACACACACACACACACACACACACACACACACACACACACACACGTCGGCTTGTATCTCCAAAAATGATTAACTGGAGACACTTGTTAATAAAAAGAACCCAACTTGAATGATCTCAAATAGCAGTCGTGACAACATTGCCTAAAATATAGCACTTGCCAGACAAACCCCTTGGGTAAACAGAATTTAACATACATTTCACACTTTCACACCGCTTACAGTGAAGCCTTCAAATGGAATTACTGTTTATTTGAGAACACACCTCCTGACACCAAGCCTTATGCACCTTCTGCAAGTTGTGTTTTTATGCCCAACCGAAAGTGAAAGATAGACAACAAAACCCCGGCACAAAAACATTGGCAATTTGGTTTCACGGCTGACACTGGCGCACTGTATATACGATCTAAATGCTTGTCAGATATTATTTTGCCACAGCTGCCCTGCAGCTATGAAATATGAGGGTGAGGTTGTGGTTGTAATACCCTCTAGTGCCTGTGGTCTTGTGATGGCCAGCCAAGATGAGTATGTGGAAATGAGGTAGACATCCAGTAAATAATAGTTGCCATTCTGCCCCTCGGCAAGTGGTGGGCGGTGAGCTCAAAAGGGGGATGGGGTGGGGGGCTTTACTCCATATGATATGTCAGGGTCTGACAAGGGACCAAGACCCGGGGCTTTCACCCCTCTGGAAACATCACCCTCGCCTCCACAATTTGTGCACTTAACACTTCACTTGGCACATGACAGGTGCTTATTTCACTTCTCTGCCTTTTCCTTTTTGCAGTGATGCCTCTGAGCCCAGGGCAAATGCTACATCTGCTCTGGGTGTCTGTCCAAAATGCTGCATTGCCTTTGAAGTGAGTTACTCAACCAGTGATACATTTTCAATTGATTGACTGTTATTCCTATGCTTTACTGTCTGTCCATTGTAGTACACCTTAACAATAGCATACACACAAAATAATTAATACTTTTTACCCAAATGATATGATTCACGCTAACTCAAAAGCTGTCGGCACATTTTGGTAGCATTGAGGACTGTAAAATGCTGTGGTCTAATCCTGAACAAATGAAGAGAAGTTACTGTACTTCCACATATTTATTGTTGTTTCATAGCAACATAAATCTCTGCTCAAGATCAAAATAAAGAAGAAAAAGAACAATCATCTTTATTTGTCATGTACACGCACACACACACGAAGTTTGACCTGTGCATTTGACCCATCACATTAGTGGACACACTAACCTTGAACCTAAATGCATACGATGCTTGTTGACAATCTTAAGCACTTGTCTATGGCTTGCCAGCCAACTCCAATGCTCAGTTGGATAAATGGTAAAATGGGCTTTTACTTGTATAGCACTTTTCTACCTCGTGTACTCACACTGTTACCTCATTCACCAACTGATGACGCAGGATCGGGAGCAACTGGGGGTTCAGTATCTTGCTCAAGGACACTTTGACGTGGTCGCAATGGCCTAATGCCCAAAAACAGCTGGGATAGGCTCCAGCACCCCCGGCAACCCTTGTGAGGATAAAGCAGATCACAAAATGGATGGATGGATGGATCCTTCATTCTTGGACGGCAGTCTAAAAATAGCACTTGTGCGAGGTACACTGTTACATGGATGTGACTAAAGACTCCTTTAAGTGGCACTACGGCAATGTTGCACGCAGTTTAACTTTGTACTCGCTAGCAAACCACACGCATTGTTTTGAAAATCTGTTGCAGTTTCACTCCAAGAGGGATGTTGCTGTATTTGCTGCAACACCACAAGGGGTGGCATTTTCTTTCCTTGCGTACTGGGGAACCAAGGCAGGGAGAGCTGAGTTGTACTTCCTCATGGCATGTGACTAAATTGACCAATCACGAGAGATGATGCACGTGGCATTCTACATGCAACAACAATTTCTGACATGTATGCGTCGTGTGTTGCAGACATGGACTTATATATTTTTGGGTGGTTGTCATTGGGTGTTTTTTTTTCTTCCCTGCCGGAGGTAAGCAGGAGTTTGAGATTCATGACCGCGTTTATTTTTTCCTATTGACGGAGTGAAGTCAGCCTGTCCCCTTAGAAGGGAAACACCACCAAAGCATAATGCTTCCACCGTCATGTTTGGCGGTAAAGTAACAGCAGCTTTTGTCATCAAGGTGATGCCGACTTTTAAAGTAAATTAAAAATGGCGGACTTTCTCTTTGGTTAAGTATACGGCTGTAAGTGACTTTTTTGTAGGTCTTAGGCCACCACATGCCACCATTTTTTTGTAAATCTAGGTGAAACCTACAACTGGGGATGCTTTGTTAAAAATATCCAGAGGGCGCCAGTGAAAATCTTGATGATTTTGCCAGGCCTGATGCGTGTGCAAAGTTGCATGAGTTTTCATGCATACTTAGAGCCTCAAAATAAGTGTTGTTTTATTGGTGAACTGCATGTTGCCACAACAACAGCTTTTCGCAAAAAAATCACAACCTTTGTGTTTTAACATCATGAAGCCCAAAACACTCTTCTGAGCAAATATGAGGTAGACCTGGTTAGCCAGCTAGGAGGAAAACCATCAAAGGATAAAACATATTTTCTTTAGCCAGTCGGTGTTGCTACTACTACAATAAAAGTAAGTTGGTGGATGTCTTCAAGCCTGGACTGTCATCAAAAATGAGAAATTTCAAGAAGATTGAATCAGCTGAGTCAAGGTACAGCGGCTCTTATTGTTGTGATGAATAATCAGATTTGCGGCATCATTATGGACATGCCCTTTGCCAAAAGTTCACAATATTCGGCATTGAGCCAGCCGAACAGCATGAGGCTTTTCTGAAAAAATTAAAAATTTTCAGAAAAAACAGGTTCTGTGCAATACATTAAAATGTAAAAAAAAAATACATTTATAGTCATCACTAGGTGGTATTTTATGTAAAACAGAACATCATATCGGTGTCTTCAGGTTGCAACTATTGAGTGAACATATAAACACAACATGAACAAAATCAAAGAAAAAAATATCAATACATATCTCGGTCCAGTAGCTTATATGATATGCTCAAAGGATGTCGGAAGAAGTGGAAAACCTTACCAAGTCATACCCCTTATTCGCTAAAAATTACGATAAAAATACCGTACTTTCACGTCCTTAAGGCACACTTAAAAGCCTTAAATTTTCTATAAAATGGACAGGGCGCCTGATACTGCGGCACGTCTAAAATCCGTGAATGTTGTGTGACTTTGATGAGCGCTCCACTTGACTGACATTTCCTGCTCGCGTGCTGCCTATATAGACGAAAGGCAGACGTGACTGAGGACAGAATGAGGATGTTAAAGGGGAGAGGGTGTGTGCAAGCTATCAGTTACGTGGGGTAACATGGGAATCGAACAACCGCGAGAGAATTCAAGGTTAACGAATCCATTGCTCGCACGTGGAGGAAAACGACAATGACACGAGCAAACCCGGCGTGTTTGATGGAGAACTTGCCCAGCTGTTCATTTCGGATACATAAGATTAGGACTTTGATGGACTTGGGGATGAGGATTGATCAAAAAAATAACATGAGTACATTAAATACTGTACTTTTAAAAAGTACAACTGAAATCAGATTTGCTCCCGCTGCCTTTTTAAAAAAATACGCTAACATGCATTCAAGCTAGCGTATGTTTTACCATGCCTGCATCCAGTAATAGAATGAGTGTTGTGTTTGTGTATGTGTTAAATACAGAAATAGAACCCATAACTGACGCCTCATAATACTGTGTAATAAACACTCTTAACGATGTAGATTGTTTTCAGCGTTTTTTTTGGCCACGACATTCGTCAAAGGAGAAGAATCTGTGCTTGGTTGTTGCGCCTTCTCTTCAGCACGCGTGTACCAGCACTGATTTTGATCGGGAGGAATGTCGGTGCCATTTGCCATCGGCCCCAGGGCGCTTGCTTTTTGCGCCTGTAACGAGCAGCATTTTTCAAAGCCCCATTTTGTTTTGCGGAGATATCAGCGCTATAGGACAGTCTGCACTGGTGTGGTTGAATGGATGGCTTGTGGATCCAAGAATGAGGAGAGGAGCATCCGCGCAGAGTGTGGATGCATATTTGGAACTGAGAGTCACCGCTTGGAATTGAAATGGATTTCCATAGGACAGGAAAAGTGAACCAATCTCTTTTTGTCACATACCGGAGGTGGTGAAGGACCCGAAAAAGCAGGCAGGAAGGAGGAGTAAGGTGTACTTGACAAATTGTATCGATGAAAACACAGAAAACTAAATCCAAAACAAACAAAGTCCGAAGAACAAAAACAATCCAAAGTATCAAACAAAAACCATGGCTGAAGCTAAAAAAAACTATCAGTGACTGAAACATGACAGACAAACAATGACCCAACACTGAGTGGTCGTGCCGGGAGTCCTTTTAAACAACAGGTGTGCAGCTGCAGGCGGAGCCCTACAGTGCTACCTGTTGGCCACAAACAGAACCATGACTGTACACCTCCCTCAGGGGACTGATTCCTGAAGTCCCAAACAGGCACCCAAAGGCTTGCCTCGCCGGGGAACAGGAACGGAGGGCGGCGGCAACCCTATGGCTGGGCTGGGTTAGGCCTGACGTGGACGTGACACGGCTCGTGGTGGACGTGAATGTGACTCAATTCGAATAGACACGTGACTAGGCTGGGCTCAACGTGGATGCGGACGGGGCTCGGCCTACCGTAGACGTTGCTTTACGTAATGAGGGACCTGCGCTGCCTGAAGGGGAAAAGGGTGTCGGCCGCAGACATGCTCCCCCAGGCACAGGGTGGAACAGGGACCAGTCCTTTGTACCTGCGGGGTCCATTTGTAGTCGGGTCATTCTGTCACGTACCGGAGGTGGTGAAGGACACCACAAAGCAGTCAGGAAGGAGGAGCCCTGCAGCAGGGTGTACTTGACAAATTGTGTTGATAAAAACACAGAAAACTAAATCCAAAACAAAGTCCAAAGAACAAAACAAATCCAAAGTATCAAACAAAAACCATGGCTGAAGCTAAAAAAAAACTAACAGTGACTGAAACATGACAGACAAACAATGACCCGACACTGAGTGTTCGTGCCGGGAGCCCCTTTAAACAACTAATGACATAATGACCAACAGGTCTGCAGCTGCAGGCAGAGCCCTACAGTGCCACCTGTTGGCCACAAACAGAACCATGACACTTTTTTTGTCAATGGGCGCTACAGCTTCTTGTTTACTTTCAAATTTAGCTTGTAGCAAACTTATGCACATTTTGAGCATGACGTCTCTGATGCACTGGTGAAAGGACACTTTCTCCTCTTTCATCGAGAACTGTTTCAAACAACAAAGTGTAGGCAGAAAAAGTGGTTACGATTGCATGACTGTCCGTGTTTTATGTTATGTGTTGTGTTTTTTATTTTATTTTATATTAACTGTTTTGTAAAGTGATTTATTACAGGTGCAGCTGTTGTGAAAGCGCTATATAAATCAGGATGTATTGTATTGTATTGCATTAATACGGTGCGCCGTATGGTAATGAAAATATGGAAACCGCTCACCGCCATGGCAACAATAGAGGATGAAATAAAACATTTACAATAACTTTTCAGCTTAAACATCTTTAGGCGAAACATGCATTGTATGAAAATGATCTCTAGAAAATACGACTGCTTATGAAAGGCCAAGTGTCGCGGTTGGTGTAGTGGTACACACGCCGGCAGCGTGGGATTTGGTTCCCACTCAGTGACGGTGTGAATGTTGGTGTGAATGTTCGTTTGTCTGGAAATGTGCCCTGCGACTGACTCGTGACCAGTTCAGGGTGTATTCTGCCTTCCGCCCAGCGTTGGCTGGGTTAGGCTCCAGCGACTCCCCGCGAGCCTGTTCAGGGTAAGCGGTGTTGAAAATGGATGGAGGGATGGATGAAAGGCCAAGTAAAAGATGACAAATTCTAAAACTAATCACAAAATGTCAGACTTCCTGTTAGGTTTAGCATGTACAGAGATGAAAGTGGATTTTCCTGAAAATTCCGGAAAAAATAAAAAATTATATATACTGTGCGTGTGTTTGTGTGTGTGTGTGTGTGTGTGTGTGTGTGTGTGTGTGTGTGTATATATATA
>NW_017805556.1:407699-414313 GCF_001891065.2 Hippocampus comes
ACTCGAGCTAGTCCGCTGCTCTCTACTGTGCATGCATCAGCGCGAACATGTACGCAATCGCGTCTTTTGATTCCAACCAATAAGCGCCGACGCAACGACGTCACACACCCGACGTCACACACAACAACAGCTAAGATAAGCTAGCCGAGACGACACTCGAAGTCGGACGGACACGTTTTTCTGCCAATCTGTGTTTCCCTTTTTGTCTGAATATATTTTTTACGACAACTGTCTTGTCCACGATGTCTTTTATTCGTTCCACTGGGGTTTAGCAAATGTGTTGATAAAGAGACGAAAATCTCTACTGTTACTAGTGTTAGTGTCTCAACATGGCTACGCTCGTGAAAGCAAAACAACAAACTCAAACGCGTCTTCGTTCAATGTTGTCAACTAATATCCGGATTAATTTTAGGCAAATTTTCCTCAATTCTCCGGAGAGATTTTCATAAAAATGTGAAAAACCCGGAATTCCGGGAAAATCCGGAGGACTTTCATCTCTACATGCAGCTACAGAAGACTTTTTTTGTCTGTTGTGGGCAGTTACATATGCCTCCTAATTTTCATTGATGTAGATGGAATGTACTACCAAGAAAGCTTCGTTTCCAGGGGTGCCTTGTTAAAAAAGTATAGGGGGCACTACTGAGCCGTTTGTCAGAAATGGCACAATAAAACACTAAAATCTACATGTTTTTGTCAAGTTTGATGCATGCACAAAGTCTCATAACTTTTCTCCTTGGTGCAGACCCTGTAAAACAGCATCATTTTTCTTTGCAAGTGTAACATTGCTATGGCAACAATGTGCAAACAAAATAAACAAAAAGCCTTAAACAACTTTCGATCTTAAACAGGTGAAGATGAAACACCCAAAGTTTAAACACAATAGGATAAAACTTAGAGGAGGACTTTATTATAATATGACTTCCATAAAAGGCCAAAATTGGCACACAATTTAAAAAATGGCGAACCTGCTTTTCGGTTTAGCACGACTCCAGTAGAGATTTTTCTAAGTATTGGGCTGTTACATATCTCCCAATTGTCACAGATCTAGATGGAAAGTAGAATCGTGAATGCCCCATTAAAAATTTGTAGGGGGCGCTAAAGAGCCATTGATTGAAAATCATGCACAAAATCTCTAAAATACGGATTTGTAGGTCTCATCTAAAGTGTGTTTCATTACATTTCTCCCAGGTTAAGATCCTTTAAAAAAAGCATCCATTTTCTTTGTCAACATTTCCTCACCATGGCAACCGTGAGCGATTAAATAAAAAGCTTTCAAAAACTTTTCATCTGAAATATATGTAGACTCTGTCTGAGCCCTGAGCACGCACAAGGGGAGATGTCTCCTCACCAGGAAGGCTCTGGGGCCAGATGGAGTACTGGGCCAGGTGCTCAACGACTGTGCTGTTGATGTACGTTTTCATCTCCATCCACCGCCATCCCTTCCAAATACCTGGAGAGGCTGGTGATTAAATACATTAAAGCTGTTACATTACGCATCCTTATCAGTTTGCCTACATTGAGAACATGTCAACTGGACAATGACCACATCCACCAGGACAATAGCTTTGATCAAGAAGATGCATTATTGCACTATGACACCATCTTCATGAATTTCACAATATGTCCTTGCCCGGCACTTCTTTATTTTTGATACACACTGATGCTGTTTTAACTGTTACTATAATGATGCACTTGTGTCATAACTGGCCAGATGTTTACCCTGGGTTACTTATTGGGTTTTGTGGTTTACACACCTGTGGCACTTCACATCAAATAGTGTTGATCCTCCACACATAATTTTGTTGTTTTCTGAGGCAACGAAAATTAATTTCCTGAATCTGGAGATGAAGACTCAAAGTTTGAAGATGATTGGATTAAAATCTTTATGAGGAGCTTGCTAAATATGACCGCTGTAAAGGCAAAAAATATTTGCAACATTTCAAAATAAAACCCAAGTGGCCGACTTCCTTTTAGGTTTAGCACGTAACTCCATAAGACATTTTCATAGGTCTTGGGCAAGTGGACGTCTCCCAATTTTCACAGATCTAGGTGAAATTTGGAGGGCTGGGCTCAAGCCATTTTTATAAAATAGCACGACATTTCTAAAATATTTATTTTCATGTCAGGTCTGATGCGTGTGCCAAGTTTCATGAGCTTTCGCCTCGGTTTAGACCGGGGGTCGGCAACCTGCGGCTCCGGAGCCACATGTGGCTCTTTAGTGCTGCCCTAGTGGCTCCCTGGAGCTTTTTCAAAAATGTTTGAAAATGGAAAAAGATGGGGGAGGGAAATACATTTTTTGATTTAATATGGTTTCTGTGGGAGGGCAAACATGACACAAACATTCTTAATGTTTTCTAATGCTGTAAAAATGTGTAGAATAAATATTACCTTTCAACATTTCTGTCAACGAAGATTTGCGTCACAGCCTGCGACACACTATTAGCAGTGTGGGGTACCATACAGGTGGCTGTTATTTAAAAAAAAAAACGGCGCTTCATGTACAATTCACCGAGGGTACTGGCAGAGAATGGGAATCTGGAAGGCAGAGAGGAGCATTCTTAAATGGTACACGTGAGCAACGATAGTTAACATACCTGTCAACTCATACGGTTTAGCCATAGTTCATACGGATTTTGTGGTGAATTTTACGTATATGGCCATATCGCACAAATCATACGGATTCTGAAAATGTCCGTTTTTTTTGTTTTTTTTTCCCCCTAACAGGTAGTTCCGTTTGCTTTTGCCCAGAATGGTGCTAGTCTACTCGAATGCTTTCATTTCCGGTAACTTTCCAGTAAATCACGTGGTTCCTAGTTGAAAACAGCAGAGTATTCATTGCATACTTCGGTAGTGTACAAGCAAGTTCTACAAGGAAACAAATATATCATTCATATTTCGTGGGTTTTTTTCTGCCGTTATTTTGACATATAAAATGCTTTGGTATGTTATAAGGATTTTTTGCTCTTTATAAGGATTTTTTTGGTAGTTTATACAGGTTGGCGCTCCGAAAAGTTGACAGGTATGAGTTAACACGCTGCAAAAGTGCGTCCCATGCCTCGGCATGCGTGTATAAGTGTGTGCATATGCGCACGTGCGGTAAAGGGTCGATCTCGGGAGGCTGGTTGATCAAAAAGTAGATCTTCGGTCAAAAAGGGTTGGGCACTGTAGGGAAAAAAAACATTTAAACATGAAGGCTCATTGTGTGTTTGTAGCCAACTTAGTCATTTTTATTGTAGGCTCATTTAGCTACATACAGCATGTGTTTCCTTCATCATAAGGCTTTAAAATGTTTGCGGCTCCAGACATAGTCGGTTTTTGTTTTTTTTGTTCCAATATGGCTCTTTCAACATTTTGGGTTGCCGAACCCTGGTTTAGACCCTTCAAAACAGTATTAGTTTTCATTGGATACAGTGCATCACCACGGCAACAGCATACAACAAAATAAAATGACTTCAACAAATTTTCATCTTAAACATCTTTAGAAGAAGCACCCAAAGTTTAAAGAGGATTGGATAACATCTCTAAGAAGTTTGTTAAAATATGACATTGATTGAGGTGAAACTCACAACGGAGAATGCTTCGTTAGGGACTGACAAAACGCAAAATTTGGGGCCCCCACCATCATATAGTACACTTATGTCAAAAGCACAAGATTTTTTTTTTTCCTGTTGTTGAAGTTTGAAGTCTGTTTTGGACAAGGGGGGCTAAAATATGACCACTGTATAGGTGCAAAAATGGGCTAAAGGTGTATGTTAAAATACTCTTAATGTGACTTCCTGTACATGTTAAGGAATGGCTATCAGTCTTTTTTTTGTACATGTGCATGTAAGAATTTCAACAAAAAAACAATTGTCCTTGCAGTGGTCGCTGCTCAGGCCCTAATTAGAGCTTCCCTCGCAAACCCAAAATTGGGGGTATTTCCAAGTTCATGTACTCGCACAGTTATATACTGGCAGATAGCGCAATAACCCTCAGTCTTGAGACATAATAGGTATTACCAGGCCTGATGTGTGTGCAAACTTTCATGAGTATGCGCCCCGGTATAGGCTCTCATAAACAGCATAATTTTTCTTTGCAAACTGGGCATATCCAAGGCAGCACAGTGCAATGATATAAACGATTCACAAAACGGAGCGTGTGAAGTTGGCTTTTACTGTTGTGCTTGGTTGCCCTGGTAATGGACAGAAACGGACAAAGTTGTGAGCGGTGTGGGAGCGACGGCCTCTGACAATGATGCGAGGGAACCTGGCATGTTTGATGTAGAACTTACCCAGGTGTTCATTTCGGATACAGAAAATTCGGACTTGATGGATTTGGGGATGAGGATTGATAAAAAAATAATGTGAGTACAATGTTAAATACTTCGATAAAGTACAACCGAATTCAAAGTTTTGCTCCCGCTGCCTTTTTAAAAACATACGCTAGCGTGCATGCATGGAACCGGACTTTTTTAAGCGACCTTATGGTTTACTACATGTGAATCCATTAATACAGTGTGCCTTATGGAAGTATTAAATACAGAACTATCACCCGTAACTGAGACTGTACGTTTTAATGCGGTGCACCATATGGTCGTGAAAATACATTACCCTACTCTTGCAATTGGAAAACTGCAACAACATGCTGTAAACCTCGAAAGGATAAGCTGGAGCGATGGGGCCCATAGATTAAAAAAAAAACAAAACAAAAAAAAAACATACCAAACCAAATGTGCTGTGATGTTTATTATTCAAAATAGCACATGAGCATCCCTTATAAGTTGGAGAAAAGCATGACAAGTTCAATGAAGGGCAACAAGTTCAACAATTGATCAAGAACACATCTTTCAGACTACAACAAAAATTTAAGAAAAGGTTATGCGTATGCTGAGAAGCGATTTGTGTTTAGCTCGTCATGAACATGCTCCCTGTCAGTAGCATGTCATGAATTAGACTAAATAGCTGAAATGGATCAATCTTGCTAATAACTCTAACATCCAGAATGAACCACAAAGAAAACATCAATTCAATTTAATATTATAGAAACATAGTCACACCATGATTAAGGTCTGAAAATCATATTCAATATGCTGTGTCCAGTACAGATGGCAAATTACACTTTTGTTTTATGCTCACAATCACATTTGCAGGTGAATTGCCCACCTCTGAACTCATTTGAAATGATCAGAGACTTGTCTGCATGTGTACACCATGAAAAGAGCCTCTTTTTGGTGTGAATATTACTTATGAAAATAATTATGTAGAAAATAGAGTACAAAGTACTCATTAACCCCAATTATTAAAACCACGGCAAACATGGACAATAGAGATCTAGAGACAAATTCAATCAAACAATCAAATTATCCTTCTTCCTCTATTACACAAATAGATACTAGTTTATTGTTCATGTAGAAAACTTGAGATCTAAGAGTAGAATTGAGAAATCGGCCCGCACATTCACAGCAGACTAGTTGAGGCGGGCTCAATCCTGCAGCGTGGCTTAGGTTTCGAGGGGATGTCTTGACAACGAAGCAATGGTGCTTTCACAAGCTGTTGTGGACTCCATCTCTGCAGGTCGAGCTTTGTTGATTCCTTTAGTTTCCAGCCTCTCGTCCCGGGACAGTTTCTTATCCTCTCCTTCATCTTCCTCCCCTCCTAGTTCTGCTGGCTCATCTGCCTGCTCCTGCAGGAGGCTAATCTGGTTGTTGAGGTCATTCCTTTCCCTCTGCAGAGCTCTACACAGTCTCTCCAGGAGTTCCAACTTGCCCTGAAGAGCCTTGAAATGGCCATCTCGTAGCGTTTTCTAGAAGAGAATAAAAATATTTCATTGCTGGGTTCGGCAAAAAACAAAAGAAAAAAGAGAAATCTCCCATTAAGAGTACAAAAGCAATACAGTTTTACAGTGGTAAGAAAGACCATTTTTTTATCTGTTCTTCACATGTTTATCAAACTTGTTTTCTAGCATCAAATATGAAATACTAGTCAAAGACAACACAAGTTAACAAGATGCAGTTCTTAAATCAAGGTTTTTATGAGAAAATAGCCAATCCAAACCTACATGGCCCTGTGTGAAAAAGTGATTGCCCCCTTAAACCGAAAAAACTGGTTGGGCCTCACTCAGCAGCCACAACTAAAATCAAGTCTTTTTACTGCAACTAGCAATGAATCTTTAATGCCTCTGTGGAGATATTTTCGCCCACTCTTGTAGAATTTCTTTCATTCAGCAACATTGGAAGGTTTTCAAACACAAACAGCCTTTTAAAGAGTAAATGTGACAGGACTTTTGTCAAAATCCAAAGTCTGGTTAGAAATGGGACTTAAACCAGAGCAGGGGTGTCAAACTCATTTCACATGGTGGGCCACATACGGCCTCGGTAGATGTCAAGTGGGCCGGACCATTAAAATGATACAATACTTTGTTATAAATAAACAAAACAATATGTCTTTCCTTTGTTTTGGTATAAAGAAGCACAAGAACATTAGGAAAATGTTGAAATTTAATGAACATATCTTTTACAAAACATTTCATGAAGCACCTTACATTTCCTTCGACAAATGTGCAATTTACTTTTATCATTCACATATATGCATTGCAACTGATCCCACTGATTGTACAAACTTTAACAAGTAATTGGT
>NW_017805556.1:414571-415050 GCF_001891065.2 Hippocampus comes
GGCCGGTTCTAATAATAAATCAATATCATCCCAGGGGCCACTGAAAACATTCTCGCGGGCCGGATTTGGCCCGCGGGCCGGCACTTTGACATATGTGCTTTACATAATCATCTCGCGGGCCGGATTAAACTCCTTTGCGGGCCGGATCTGGCCCGCGGGCCGTATGTTTGACACCCCTGAACCAGAGTATAACGCAGTAAGAATTTTGAAAATAGGATGAAGCGAGAAACTAATCTTTTTGGGGATGAACATTGAAACATTTGCGGATTTTTTTCAAAATAAGAAAAAAAAGACGGAATGACAACAGACGGAAGGAGACTTTTTTGCACCAACGGACTTCTCAGATTGTCGCTGATGGATGCATGTATCACTGCCGACTGACAGAAACACGCCAGCCTGTTTGATATATGTTAGTATGCGTGGGTTACTTATAGAGGACTGCATTGGCTATATATGTACTATATATATATATATATATA
>NW_017805556.1:415809-418309 GCF_001891065.2 Hippocampus comes
AACACTTTTGGTGTTAATAAAATCAACAACAGGTGTGCTAGAGGAGCAACAATGAGACGGCCTCCAAAACAGGATTTGTTTTACAGGTGGAGGCCACTAACATTTTTTTCACCTCCTCGTGTTTTCTGACAGTATTTCCACTAGTCCGACCAGTTTTGCATTTGGCAAGGGTCAGTGTCACTACTGGTCGCATGAGGCCGTTCCTGGAGCCAACAGAAGTTGCACAGACAGTCCAACTCTTCCAGGACAGCAGATCAATGCGTGTTATTGCCCGAAGGTTTGGTGTGTCTCTCACCACGGTCTCAAGAGCATGAAGGAGATTCCAAAAGACAGGCAGTTACTCTAAGGGTGATGGACAGGGCCGTCGAAGGTCCTTAACCCATCAGCAGGACCAGCATCTGCTCCATGGTGCAAGGAGGAACAGGATGAGCACAGCCTGCCGGAAGCCTACAAAATGATCTCCACTCTCTGACCACACAATCAGAATCAGACTTCATGAGGGTGGCCTGAGAGTCCGACATAACTCTAGTGGGCCCTATGCTCACTCCCCGCCACAGTGGAGCTTGACTGGAATTTGCCAGAGACCACCAGCATTGGCAAAGATGAGAGCAGATTCACATGACAGACATGAATGGATCTGGAGAGGCCATGGAGAACGTTATGCTGCAGGTAACATCGTTCAGCAGGATTTGTTTGGTGGTGATTCAGTGATGGTTTTGTGAGGCATATCCATGGATGGACGCCCAGACCTCTACAGGCTAGACAACGGCACCCTGACGACCATTAGGTATGGGGAAGAAATCCTTGGACCCATTGTGAGACCCTACGCTGGTGCAATGGGTCCTGGGTTCCTCCTGATGCACAATGCCTGGCCTCATGTGGCAAGGGTATGCAGGCAGTACTTGGAGGATGAAGGAATTGGTACTATTGACTGGCCCCCATGCTCGCCTGACCTAAATCAAATAGAACACCTCTAGGACATAATGTTCCGGACCATCCGACGCCGCCAAGTTGCACCTCAGACCGTCCAGGAGCTCAGTGATACTCTGGTCCAGATATGGGAGGATATACCCCAGGAAAACATTCGTCGTCTCATCAGGAGCATGCCCAGACATTGTCGGGCATACATACCAAGCACACGAGGGCCACACAAAATACTGAGTACCATTTTGAGTTGCTGGAATGAAATTTGCCGCATATTTTTTTTTCCACTTTGTTTTTGAAGGTGTCTTTAAATTCAGCCTGCTCTAGGTTGATCGTTTTCAATTCCGTTAAATGTTGTAGCCTCCTTTCATTCCAAACTTACTATCCAGTCTACATCAGTGGAGATATACTGCATAATTTTTTTTCACCAGTGAGCTCTGGTGTGTTGTCAAAGTTCTCCTTTAAATTTTTGAGCAGACACGCACGCATGCCCAATGTGTGTGCGTGCGTGTGTGTGTGTGCGTGCGTGCGTGTGTGTGTGTGTGTGTGTGTGTGTGTGCAACCAAGATCAAATGTCAAACTCATTTCTACATTCAAATGCAACAAAATATCATGAAATATATGTCAAAAAACTACCTCCTCTGCCATCTGCAGCAAAGTCTGGTTGTTGCTCTCCCATTTAGTTCTCCACTGCGTTGTTTCTTTCTCCAGCTTCTTAATTTTCTTTGTCATCTGAAAAGTGAAAAGTGTTAGGCCTGCCGCACTCTGCACTACATTTGAAATGTCATCCATTGAAACCTTTATTTTGGAGTTACCCTTGAGATGAGTCATCTCATTTTAGAGGGGGCAGACATACAAATTCGAAAAGCACAACACATCTCTCCCCAGTCACCCAACCCTTCCCAACCAATCACATACAGAAGCAAACTTGCCCTTTCGGCGACACATTGGGACAGATCTGTCGACAAAAATGAATTTAAAGAGGGCTCCGTTTAAAAAATAAAAAAATTAAATTAATCTAATAAAATTGATTTTCCATTTCATAGCCCAATTTTAATTCCTAAAACCATAAATTGATCTATTTAATCCCCCCCCCACCAAGAATTCATGTGACTTCTCGCGTCAAGCGAGAACATGTCACTACACAAGAGTAGCATATCAAAACAACATGGCGGAAGCACCGAAATCTGCAACAAACAGCTTGAAGGCAGATTTCCCTAAGTTTTGGGGTTTTAAAAACACAAAGACAACAATAAACTGGATATGAGCAAACCGGTATGCATGATTTGCTACGGGGAAGTGAGGTATTCTGTTAACACAACAAATGTTCGAAACCATTTAAGTAGACGACACATGGTTCGAACGCAGTGTGCTTCAATCTGATAGACAGATGTCGCACAAGAAGCTGTGAATGGAATTGATTTAAAATGTATTATTGTGAACAGGTTATGTACTATAAAACATAAATGATTAATGTAACTGCATCAGATTAAATTATCAATGACAATATTCAGATTTTTACTAACACACCGGGCAAGAAATTTACATTTTTAATGTACTGCACTGAGCCGTTGGT
>NW_017805556.1:423215-438325 GCF_001891065.2 Hippocampus comes
TTTGTGCAGCGTATTTTGACGATTCACAAAAATGATCAATTTAAGAAATAAAACGGCGGATTTCCGCGGATACGCGGAAAATTGCCATCTATGATTGTATTCTATTTTAATGTTTAACACATTCCAACTTTCCTGGAATTGGGTTTCCAGATT
Organism: Hippocampus comes; assembly: GCF_001891065.2. NCBI lineage: Eukaryota > Metazoa > Chordata > Actinopteri > Syngnathiformes > Syngnathidae > Hippocampus > Hippocampus comes. The sequence continues at coordinate 423,369 of NW_017805556.1, forward strand.
GTTCAATGGCAACTTCTTCTTTATTCACTCTAAATGTCTACTTCATTTTTGCATGGCGCCACACTGCCCCTAAAAGGCCAAAATACATGACGAATAAATGGTAGCATGTCTGCTTCGCAGTTCGGAGGTTTTGGATTTGAATTGCCGGTGCTTCAGGTTACTCCAAATCCATGCATATTAACATTCATTAAAAAAATAGATAAATTAAATTAAAAACAAAAAAATAAAAGACCAGACCAGACACCTAATTATATAAGTACATAATGTACTGAGTATTGATAATGTGTAGTTGTAGAAATTCTACTGATACCTGCCTGTCATACTGAAAGCAAATTGGACATTTTGACGCTTATTCTGGACATTCTATTGCTTCATTTATTTTTGTTGAGGGGACACTGTTTAACAATCTGCATCAACTCAATGTTACTGATGTTGAGAAACAGTATATAGATTTACGTAAAAAGTTGTTATCTTCTCCTGAGGATACCCTTTATCCCTCTATTGCACATCATGGTATAGTTTGGTTTTATTAAACAAGCTAATCATATTGTGTTAATCAAAATTATTTTGGGGGGCTTTTAAAAATGAAATGACATCAGACTTACTTTCCTTTAACTGTGCGTCTTTTCTCTCATTCATCCCTTAACACCCGTGATCACTCATACTATGCCCGCTACTGGGCGGCTCTTGAAAGTTTTACCTGGTGTGGCAAAGGAGCGCAGGAGTTTCACTTGGGAAGTGGAGGTTATAGAGCACTGCCTCACACACACACACACACACACACACACACACACACACACACACACACACACACACACACACACACACACACACACACAGATGCAAACGCACGCGCACACGCCCGCACGCAAACGCTTCAAGTTCTGGTTCATTTTCTGCATTTCTCTTGTTTGTCTGCATTCTAAAGTTTTATACATGTCACATGAAGAACAGAGATTCTTGTTGACCCAGTCCTTGTGTCTACAATAACAATCCCTCAACTATTACAATTTCAATTTTTTATTAGAAATATTCGACAGTCTGTATCTAGTCACATAGTGTCACATGTCGACATTTTTTTGTTATATTCTCAAAGATATTTACAATAATTTAACACAGTGGTTATTATGGTGGCAAATAAAATGCTTAAAAATATCTAGGTCTATTTGCACGTGATGCCCACTAATCACAGTAGTGTGTTTTTGTTTACTTTGTCAAAGGTTTTGTCCATGTGTTCTCTAATGTGCTCTGAAGTTGGGTTTAGCTGATATTTTATTTCAAATGCCAAACCCACTCTGGGGGTTTAATAAAATGAAAAACACTCACTTTGGTCAGTAGGTGGTAGTACAAGACCATATTTTATTATTATATTTCTACCAAAAAACGCTTTCCATCTGACTGTAAAATTAAGACAAACACCATATTGTGGTGTATGTCTGCTGGCCCATTTCAAGGTATTGACGAGTGAATGGAGCAATATTGGAAAGTTTGATAACTATTTGGTGCTGTGTGTCTAATCCTGTATTTACCAAAACATTGTGGCCGCATGTGACCCTCATATGCTGTCCTCTAACCCCAACCCCCCCCCCACCCCCTCAAAAAAAAAAAAAAGAGATCCATCTCCGAATTTTATTTTGGTTGGTCAGTTCAACAGACATGTGATTGCTGTTCATTATATTAGTTAGAAAATATAATCTTTTAATAATATAACTGTCATGGAATGGGGGGGAAGCAAAAGAAGTGTGTGCTTTTCGTGATATACTTGTTCCACATATAAGGCCATACAAGTAGTTTTCTTGTAAATACACACGAGTTTTCTGAGTAACAATTTCCATGATCCTTGGAAGACGTTAAATCGTATCATTTACAAAACATACTTTAGTAGGAGTCGTGCAGCACATTTGTTTTTGCAGTTTCTGCATTGTCAATTCGAAATAATGCCCAGTTTTTTAATAAAGGGATGGTCTTTTTAACTATATTTTATAAAGCTGATTCTTAATCAATTATTAAAATAAATCTTCTTACCCAACAGAAAATGTGAAGGGATAACCAGACAATTCATGCACAGTAGGGCAATTGTAAATATCTGTGATAGGATGAGAGGTGGCTGTAAGTCAGTAGTGGTTCAACTCAAGTGAACAACTAAATCACCGCAAGATATGAAAAACAAACTTCACGTCTTTCTAAGAAGGAAGGGGCAAATAATTTTCTGTTATATAATTACTAATTGTAGCCTGTTGAACACACAATGGGGTGATCAGATACTGTATACTGGTTCTAAAACGTTGCCTATTTCTCGATCTATAATAACATACTGTTTATGTAAAGGCAAAGCAAAATCATTTTCTTTTCAAAGTAGTTGAGTACCGAGTAGAGAGTAATTGCCACATTTACTGAACAATGGTTACAGGATGGTAAAGAATGGTGAACAAACTGGTCCAAGCAATTGGCTGCCTTTTGGTCATGGAAATTGGAAAATGCAAAGTGCTGGGCTGTTCACAACTGAGGGAGGTCATTAGTTTAAAATAAATCCAGCCATGGACATTTTGGCTCTCAGTGAGAGTGATTGGGAAACTTTGCTGTATGGGGTTTTGAGGCTCCACATACGATATTGATGAAGTCGGTGCGAAGTCACGGTCAACTGGTCTCACATGGAAATTTGCCGACTATTTTGACAATAAAGCAAATATCGTGTAAACATTGTCACTGCAAGTACGATATTGGTTTTATTTATTTATGTTTTGACTGTTTTCATGGCTTATAATTACCACAAGAAATTTATTTTGTTGACTCAATTGTCTTCAGAAGTTTTATCTTTCATTTATTGTTTTGTTATGCCATTTGTATTTATGTTTGATGTCCGTGTTTGTAACCAGTTCTCATGGCTTTATTACAGCTGCAGCGATTGTGAAGGCTCAATATAAATAAAGCTGTATTGTATTGTATTCCTTTATTGTAGCACCATCTAGTGTAGTCCTTTCTCAAATAGTGGGGCACGATGCGATGCCAGGGAGGAGTGCGTGTGACTCTGGGGAACATGCTTTTTTTGCCAATGGGTAATTGCACAGCCACGACAGCAGTTGGCAGTGACCCCCGCAATGTCAGAGAGTGCGTAGGGAGTATTAGCTCTATGGTGTCATTTGGTTTTTTGGGATTTTTTTTTGCACCGAGCATGTGATATGAAGTGTAGGAAAACAAACCCTCAAGAGACAAGATGAAAAGAAAGGTGGTGTGAGACGAAGATAACGAGACAAAAGAAAGTCACCCGAAAGCTAAGACAAGGAAATATGACGAAACGTATGCAGCGCTTGGCTTCACAGTGACTGCAGTGGGAGATGAGGAAAGACCAGTGTTTTAACTGTGTCTCAAAATACTGGCAGTAGACAGCATGAAGCCAAATAAATCAAGGCGCCACTTAAAGCTATTACAGCTCAATCACGCAGATAAACCGCTGGAAACATTGGGCATTGCAAAATGTGCTCATCGTAGCCATTAATCCTGACTTCCTCATTTTGACAAAAAAAAAATAAAATCAGCACAATTTGTTTTATTCATTTTTCTTTTGTAGACTCAAGTGTTTTATATATTCTGCTACTGAGTTAATGTTGCTAAACTGAATTTGAATTTATTATTACCGTATTTTCTGCACTATAAGGTGCACCGAAAAGTCTTCAATTTTCTTAAAAGCTCATGCTGCGCCTTAAAATCCAGTGCGCCTTGTTTATGGTCATTTCGGTAATATGTCGACCCTGGCTCCTTTCTGGAGACATGCTTACAATGTTATAACTTGCTGTTGGTTCAGTGAACTGCGTCGCTGCTTTATTAAATACGTTTTTGTTGCAGCTCCAAAAAAAGGAGAGCTATGGTGTTGTTTTTTTAAAACGCACACTTTATGAATGTTTTTCAGAGTCTCAACAAATACAGTTACGTCTGTCCGTCTCTGTGCCTTCTCTTCTTCCTTGGACTCGAGAGGCGTTCATGGCCACCTCGAAAAAACATAAATTAACGATTCTTTCATTGAAACTACAAAAATGGAAAATAATGCATCAAAACAGCAAATCAAGCGAGTAAATCACAAAATAAATTCTATAACCCCCCGACAGAATTTATTTTGTCATTTCCTAATTTGTGAATACACAACAAAGGAATAAATAACAAACACTTCTGAGACAGTCCAGTCTCCTACAATTTACTGACATCTGATCGTTCTGTTGCAGCTACGCTCAAGGAAATGCCGAAATAAAAAAATGTTTTTTTTTAATTTTTTTTACCAAATTATGAGATGCTCTGGTGGAATTTGCATGACTGTCAAAGTGTCCCAACAGGGTACACATCTCCAGCGTACAGGAAGCAACAACAAGAAAAAGCCAAGCCAAACTCTGGATCATATCTTTGCTGAAAATGAAGCAGAGGACACAGAGCAACACGGCATCACGGAAGAGGATATTTCTGAGGAGGATGATAATGCGGAGTAACAACCGGATACAGATACATCTTATCAGTCTGATGAGGAGGTCACCAGTAGTGACGGTGTTGCTGGTCCTCCTGAAACATTCTGATTCAAAACGGGGAATATCTATTGGAGTTTAGTACCTCCTGATGTACATGGCAGGGTAGCAATTGCAAATGCCATCAAAATGACCCTTTGGGATGACAAGGTTTCCTTCAAGAGTAAGTGACATCAAGATATGCTTTGATTTGTTAATGGCATTGTCACACACACACACCAAAAAAACCCTGTCTTCTTCTTGCGGGAGTGTACAGATCTAGCAATGAGACCACTGAATGGAAGGAATATTTTCCGGGCAGCAATGTGATTTAGACCTTTCAAATGATATCAAGAATAGCTCACTCATATTTGATAACAGAGACACCAGAACGAAAGCTGAAAAGCTTGCTCCCATCAGGGATGTCTGGAAGACCTGGGTGCAGCTCCTTCCAGTTATGTTCAACCCAGGGCGAGAGATGACGGTAGATAAATGTTTTATCTACCCTGTCCATAGAAATTACTAGTGATGGCCAAATAAAGCCCCATGAAGCAATGAAGCTTTGCAGCCAATTGGTTTGCACATGTAGCAAAGCTTCATGGTGCATTATACTCTATGGCGCCATCAAGTGGTCCAGAAGCCCAACAGGTCAACAGTGTTATTTAGTGACTATTTGCCTAAGACAAAGATATGAATGTGCTTGTGTTAGTAATTTAGTATGTGAACAAAATACAACAAATGCTAAGGATCTTGTCTGTTGTCTGTTTAAGAGGGAGGAAATTTCATCTGCACATTTGACAATAAAGTTGTACTTGACTTGATAAGTTGTTATTCATTTTTATTTAGAAATAATTGTTTTCCCACAGTGGCTGGCTTTAAACGGTTTCTTTTTTTTTGACAATATTTCACCAGCTTTAGAAAATATTCTTTCACAAGGCACAGATGAAGCTGGGGTGCAGAGAAATGCAAGTGCCAGTTTATATAAATTTGGGTAGGTATGGCCAGTTTCATGGCTCTCCTTGCTCTCATGCAAGGCTCTATAATGCCTCAACATAGATGAGGTGTTATTGTTGTATACAAGTTCCCTTGCACATAACAGACACTTCACCTGTGAAATAACAATAGTTAGACAAAAGAACAAGTGAAAAGCTGCATTGTCACATTTATATTAATGTAGTTTTTCTCCCTTACCTTATTGGAAGCAATCAAATCAAAATGTTGCCATACAGGGGAGGATCGCCTTTTTCACGCAGGTTCCATCGCAAGCAATGGACGAGGCTTGAAAAAAGATTGCACTAGTTTCACTGTTGCGCACAGGTGAAACAAGTCCAGGAGCCCGAAATCCACAAAATGTGAGATAACAGGCGATCGCCATTGCGTTTTGCAACCTATTTATACCGTAGTCTGTACTGTGTTTGCAATGCGTCGGACCACTTACAAAGCGTTTATGCGAGTCAGCCGGCGGGCAAGGCTTCACACGTCATCATTTCCAGGTTTTGCCGAAATGAAGTGCGCCTCGATACAAGCTTCGTGGAAACGCCCCTCCCATTACTCGACACAAGCTTCGGAGCCTCAACCCATTTCGTCCCATCACTAGAAATTACCCCTTCCACCAATACAGGCCCAGTGAACCAGGCAAATATGGCATACAATTCCCAACAGCCTGTGATGCAAAAAACAGCAATGCATGGAATCCACAGATTTACACAGACAAATCTGCAAGTGGCATCTTTGAAAATGAACAATGCAAAACGCGTACTCTTCAAAATGACTACTCGACTGCAGGGTCACAGCATCACTTGTGATTTACTTTTATTTATTTATTTTAAATCAGCTATGACATTGGACAAGAACTACTCAGGAGGAAACTCACCATGGTGGCCACAGTAAAATAAATACATAAATAAACCTGCGCTGCCACCTGAAATGTTGCAGGCAAAGAAGAGGGCTCCACTCCCGTCAAAAGTTTGTTTTTACAGACACCACCGTTTCATACGGGCAAAAAAAAAAAAAAAAAAAACGAAAACGTTCCAGATATGTCATGAGGAAGTGACAAAATAAACCCATAATCATCCTGGATGAAAATTAGACTAAGGAGGAATGGACAATCTGGACAAGCTATGCACCACATAGACTTGCCAGCGAATGACCAAGAAATAAATAAATACTGAAATTGTGAAAGACACCAGGCCACGCCCAACACTGTGTGTCAAAATAAAGGACCATAAAAACTGACATCAAGGACCCAAAGTCACATCACTAGTACTTGAGCTCTTTTGGTTTAATTGGCTTGACTGGTTGTTGTTTGTTTGACCATCAAATTTATTTTCACGCTGTATGCTTTTCACATTGTATTTGTGCTGAAGTTCTATTAAAAAGAATGTTTTTGCCTTCCTTAAGTAAATATATATGGGTCGAAATTGACCAATGACACCATAGATGTTACTATACCGTATTTTCCACACTAAAAGGCGCACCGCATTATAAGACGCAATCTAATGCCACAGGAAATGCCAACAAAACGATCAGCTGTCAATAAAAAGTATTTAATAAAGCAGCGACACAGTTCACTTAACCAACGGTAAGTTATAACAGTTAGTGCAACATTTTATCACGTAGTGGAAACAGTCTGATATCGTGACGGTAAATCAAATGAAAGTGCAAGCACAATATCGCTCAAAATAGTGCAAAGCAATAACAATAACTCAACATTGTTTAAACGTTAATATCCATATTCACACCATGCCCAGCCTTGTTCAGCTGTAAACACACAAAAGAAGCATGTAAAGCTAACTTTTTTAGTTCATTCATCCTCGGGGAATCCCTCGAATCCTTCCTTGGTGTACGAATTGAACGACTGAGCGAATTCGGCATCCAACATGCCCAGCTCCGTCTCGTCAGTCTCCACTATCAGAGTCGATGTCTCTGACTGGTTGGCCAGCCCTGGCATAACCGATCGCCTTTAGTTTGAACTCTATGTTATAAGCATGTCTCTTGCAAGGAGCCATTTTGGGGTCTTGTATAGTCAAATATACAGCAAGCCACGAAATATTACCGTAATGACCATATACAAGGCGCATCGGATGTTAAGGCGCACTGTCAGTTTTGAAGAAAATGGAAGGCTTTTAGGTGTGCCTTTGACTGCGGAAAATCCGGTAGCTATTTTTTTTTTACTTTGAACATTTAACCCTTTCAGGAACAGCGGTTATTACAGTGGATAGCTTATCAGGTTATCAGGTGGCAGTTACTATTTGTGAATGAAAGGGTTCAGAGATTGTTTTAATACCCTTCACTAATAATCCTGTAACCAAACAAGCTTTTATTATGTACAGTGATCCCTCGCTATTTCGCGGTTCGTTTATCGCGGCTTCAGTGCATCGCGTATTTTTTCAAACATATTCATAATAAAAAAACATAATAAATTAAGTCCGCAAATGGTTCGCGAGAATCAACGAAAGTCAGCAAAACAACAGCGAGTCACATAGAGCAACATATACAGTACTACATGTATATGTTTACTGTATTTTGTTATTCATAAACTAACCTAACTTATACATCTTTAAATCTGTTAGTATACAGCATTAAGTCATGTTAATTACTTCAAAATTTACTTCTACATGCATGTATACCATTACATTTGGCCTTACAAATATGTACATGTACCTATATGGAGGGGGGGTTGCTACTTCGCGGATTTTCGTTTATCGCGGGTGGTTTTGGTTCCCATTAACCGCGTTAAACGAGGGATTACTGTATTTAATTCTCATAAGGTTCATTTGACATTTTTTTTTTTTAATTATGAAAACGTAGGACAAAGGATGGATGGAAGGGTATTGTATGCGGTCACAAAAAAAGCCAAAAGGCCAACAACAAAAAATATTAAGTGATCATTTCATGGATTGGAAGCCGAACAATGTATCCAATAAATAAGAAACAAATTGGATGATGAATACTTGTTTTCAGGGTATTTTAGTGGCTGCCTTTCCAGCAGCTCCTATATTTTGTTGTTCTACTTCTTCCTTTCATAACTTTGCTGCTGTGAATTGGGAATTTCCCCATTGCGAGACTAATAAAGGTTTTCTTATCTTATCTTATTTACAACAGAGTTCAAAACTGCCTCATGAACATAAGAGATAGTAACAGAAAGCGAACATAAGAGGAAGGATAAAGAAAACAGGGTGGATAGTTTGAGAGTGTGCCTTCCCCCATTCACTGACTGTACTCGATGCCCCTTGTACATTCTGGCGTCAGAGACTGCAAGCTTCCCTTTTTAAATACCATATTATAATTATTTCTAAAAAACATGTTTATAACAGACTGTATAATATGTATTTATATGTCTTGATGGCAGCTGTGTGGGTCTTACTAGCTTAAAACCCGTAAATGTATTTTTTGGGAGTGTGAAAACGAATGTGTCTTGATTGTCTGTTATATGTACGATGTAACATCGTGCAACAGTAATTCAAATTTTTAATCACTGCAAAACCAGTGGCCGACTCTTGGCCACTCAGGAAAACAAGGTGCCCAACCCCATACCATGTGCGAGAGTTGAGCCAAGTTCGGCCAGATCGCGAGGTGAAAACAGAAGGACAAGAGTATGACAGAATTTGTCACATTTGTGGTTAGTGATTAGAAGTTTGGAACCCTTACCTTCTCCATCTCTTGTCTGAAAGTGGTGAAGACGTCGTTGCTTTTGGCCAGAGTGCTCTGAAACTCCTCAAACTTGTCCATGTACAGCGAAAGCTAAGGCACATGAGATGAGTTTTAGAATCTTTCGATTGTCAAGTTAAGTTACTTTTATTGATAATACACGCAGAAATAATGGTCATTAATCATGTGACATAATCACAATTCCGATCTTTTTGGCTCGAAACACCACCACAATGGATTTGAAATAAAACAAACGTGCTTTAACGGCATACTTTTGAACTGAGTGTATTGACATGCATATCAGATGAATTACAACAGTGTGTTTATGTGCCTCCCATTTTTTAAAGGATCACAAGTAATGGAGCTGCTCATTTATTTCATGGCCAGGTGTGTGTGATTCCTTCATGATCCCATTTACAAGAAAGAGACAAAAAGTGTAGAGTTCATTTTAAATGTTCTATTTGCATTTGGGATCTGTTGGCTGTTAACTCTTATTATGAGATGCAAAGAATCACTATCAGTGAAGCAAGACATTCGGATGAAATTTCAAAAGAAAACCATCAGGGAGATTGTAAAAGCAGTAGGTTAGAGTAAATCAATTGTATGGCACAGTCTTAAAAAGAAAATGCGCCACAAAGTGCAGCAACACCAAAAGACCCGAAAGACCATCGATATTCTGTCATAAAATCCAAGATTGTGTCCTAGCGTATGGCTGCCTTGCTACGCCCTCTCGAATAATGTCTTTCTTTGTGTCATTTTCATTCAATTTTGACAACCCTACACCACTTACCTACTACATGAGTGAAGACTTGCTTAGCATTAGGCTCACTCTCAAACTGCACCAAATTCGCAAAACAAAGGAGGATGCCTATTGGAGAGGGGACTCAGTCTTGTAGAAGCAGACAGGAAACCAGATGGTGAAGGAAATTGACAACACCCAGAGAAGCTATGCAGTCAAGCTGCAAGACCAGCATTCTGCTAAAAACTCTACGATTCAAATATAATTTCACTGGAGATTTGAAAAGGACACTTTCACATCCCACACCCATGCAGCCCCACCACTGACTATCTCCATCACACATATGACTAACACCTCTGTCTTGACCATTCAAAAACAAGATGTGAGACACTATTTAAGAAACCTCAGATCAATATGGCTTCAGGCCCGGTGGCTTCTCTCCCTTCTGCTACACCATCTGTACTGATCAGCTGGATACAGTATTCACTCAGATTCTCAATATAGGGCCACTGCTGTACACTTAGCAGTTTTCCTGCCAAGCAAACTGTCATGAAAAGTAAAAGTATATCTGTTTGCATGGTATCCCCACTTTGACTTTCAAGATGATCAAACTAGTATAAGGATTTCCGAAGAATAAAAAATACTATTTATTTTTAAATACTGATTTTATTTATTAAGTAGAAAACAATTGAGAGTTGCCTGTTCCTGTACGAAACAGTACTTGTCCCCTTTGTTAAATCATGATTTAACTATGGCTAATTCTTTGAAAAGGTGAGTTCATGTTCACCGGCCACACTAAAGCCTGATTACCTTCAGACCTGTTCAATCAAGATCATTTAAATAAGGGGTGAGGGTCAAACAAATTTTTGTCGCGGTTTGTGGTCACCAGTTCTGTTTGTTCGCAGCCCTGTGTTGTTGGGTGGCATGAGGTGAAGTTGGTGCTTCTGTTGTTTGCTCATCTCGCTTTGATGGTTGCCGGGTATGCTACGGTGTAACGTGTGTTGCTGGGGAATTTGTTCTTCCCTTTGTACCCATTCTGTTTTACTGTGGTCGTCTATTTGCTTATTTATCTACTTGCTTTTTTCCTTGGATTGGCAGTCGTCCGCTTTCATCCAACCAGCAACTGGGATCTGCCACTGTTGGGCTTTTGTGCACTTTTGCTTGTAACAGTCACGTCCGTGAACCCTCTCCCAGCTTGGTAGCATGTGGCATTGTGTTGTAGTGGCTGGCACCACCGTGTTTTACCGGCAGTTTGCCTTGATGGGTCTCTGTTAGTCATTGTAGCCTCTGCGCAGCCACTCATAGCTTAGAGCTTTGTGTGACTTATGCCTTTGCGTCTCCTATCTTTCTTAGTATTGGCACTTCTGCTGCCATTTTTCACCAGCAGTCTTGCCTTGATGTTTGCTGTGTGCCTTTCCTTGTGATAGCAATGTTTGCCTCCTCTCTCCCAGCCAGCAGCATTATAGCTTCCCACGCAGGAATTTCACACGTTCAAAACCCCATGTTTTGAGTCGAAGGTTGCCCCTTACATCTGTCGCGCAGGTAGTGTCCTCCCCCACTTCCATAGCCTTACCGCTATCACTCTGGGCACAGGATTCAGCTCTGATGCCAACCGGGTGAGGAGCCCATCAGCGACACGGAGAAGTCTTTGCCGCTAGACCATAAGCTGTCTGCCCTCCCAGCAAAGGACGTGATCGAATCCGTGAATCCTTTGGTGCACCTCAAAGGCATCTACTCAACTTACTTCCTTGTGTCAAAGAAGATGAATGCCCAACACTGAACATGAATGGACCTGGACAACTGACTCATTTGTGAGCCTTCTCGTACTCAGGCGGTCCGGAATACCTCCATTCTGCGTTGTCAGCTTTGCCGGTTAGGCCTCACACATCAATGTGCAGTGCATTCTGCTCTCGTCCATTTTCTGCTGTGCCTCTGGGGCCAGCATGAGCTTGTGTGGTCGGACAACACCTCAAACATTTTCCACATATGCGACACCAAGGCGAAACGAGGTCAGCCCGGGTGTTGCGGGCCTCACAGCGCTTTCTCGGGTGTACTGCCCCAAACCTGGCCAGTCCACGGGCAGTGTATCTTCAGATCAGAGGTCGATATCTTTACCTCTAAGATGCCACCTACTGTCCCCTTTGGTTTTCCCGGAGGGCGGACACCAGACCTCTAGGCCCGGATGCATTGGTACACCCTTGGCTCCCTACTAATTGGTCTCAGCTTGTGCATTTGGCCGATAAGCTATTTATGATGATACGAGTGCAGTGTGTTCTACCAGAGACAAATTTCTTGTGTGTTGTACATACTTGGCCAATAAAGATGATTCTACTTCTGAACCACTGATTACCCGCTGAAAGGAGTTGGTCAAACGGACGATTCTTGATGCCACAACCCTGTTTATTCGGCCATGGTATGCTAAGAGGTGGACGTTATTTGTGAAGTGGTGCGTCAACCACGGGGTGAATGCTGTGGATTGCTTGATTCCCACTGTTTTGGACTTCCTGCAGTCTTTCTTTGATATGGGTCAGTCTCCAACTCTGAAGGTTTATGTGGCCACTATTTCTTCCTAACACACTATAGTGGACAAGGGCTTGGTGGGGTGCCATGTTCTTGTTTCATCGTTACTTTGAGGAGGCTCTGCCTCTTTGTCCCTGTGATGTGTCTTGTGTCCCGAAATGGGACTTTCACTTAATGCTGGACACACCATGCCAGCCCCCTTTTGAACCCCTGGCTGATGCGGACCATCAGTGGGTGTCTCATAGAACTGTGTTATCGCGCACCACTGCCTCCACAAAGCGTCTCTGAGTTTCATGCACTGTCGATCAGGCGATCTGAGGTGGGACCTGGATTGTGCTGGTGTCCCTCTGTGGCCTCACACTGCTTTTGTTTCCACGGTACTGTTGGTTCGCATTTTAACCAAGCAATCCAGCTTGCATGTTTTGTACCCCAATCAAGGGACACTGGGGTCAATGCGGAGCTCTTGTGCCATGCCTCCACATTTATACTGACATTACTGTGGTCGTCCGTATATCTGCTCAACTTTTTGTATCCGATGAGGGCCCTCCAAACAGTGCGTGTCTCGCTGGATCAAGGATAACATTCACCACTCTTTTCAGGTGTTGGACCATCCCATACAATTGTGGGTGTGATGTCAGTTGACCAGGAGAGCTGCCACTTTGAAGGGGGAGGAAAGACATTTGTGCTACTGTCCCTGGGCATCACGTCATCTTCTCCAGATTTTATCATGTGGATGCCACCACTCACCATCCTCTTGGCGTGGTCTTTCGCTCTTCTGAGGTTTCTCAGTGATGTTTGTGTTTGGAATTTCTTGTGACTTTGTTGGTATTCCTCAATCCGTGCTGGTAGCCATTGCCTGTGGCAGTTGGCTGAGACAAAATAGAATTAAAGTTATGTCTGCAACTATGGTTCCAAGAGTCCTAAATGACGGCCAGAGCGTCATGTCATTCAGAATCCTCGTGCAACTGAGTAGGTTATGAGGGGCTCTCTTCCAGGTGTCACCAGCTCTTATACAAACCCTGGGTCCCTAATGACGCATGTTGGTATGCATTCATGAGCTGCATGTGTGAAAGGGACTATCCTGTGCTATTAGATTTCACCTCTGGCAGTTATTCATGACTCATAGACCCATAGTTAAAGCTTTGTTGTATTCCTAAATTTAGCTGCTATGGCTTTTAATCAGGTGTGCTTTGTAGTAGTCCTGAAATTACATGATGCCCTTTTTTCATGTGTCAGGCCGGTCACACGAAGCGTAAATTAATAAGTCTTTGCTCATGGTTTTTCAGGAGAGCAGACATGAACATTAAAATCTCCCGTAAAGAGGATAAAAATCATACTAGGGGTTCAGCAAGAACAGATGAAAAGGTTACTGTTGTTGAGTTACCACCTTGGACGCTAAATTAACATATGAGCCCCTATAAACCAGCGGAAGGAAAAGAATTGAAATATTTCTTAGGACAACAGTGAGGTCCAACACAAAGTTTAACCTCTTGAAACAAGAAAAAAATTATACACTAATTTTTGGTTTGTGATGCTGATTCTTTATTGACCTGCTGCTTGAGTTGAACTTCTTGGTCCTTCATCATCTCACACTTTCGTCTTGATTCAGTGGCATCTTTCAGCAACTGAAATCACAAAAATTAAAATGCTCACAGGAAATTCACATGAACAATCATTGTCCCCAAATCCTTTTTGCTTGATCTGGGTTGAATAACTGTGAACATGAATGGTTCAAAGCTGCAATAAAAACATTGTAGAGGTGTTACTGGTGTGAAGACAGTCTCACTTTGAAAAGTTGCTTGATGGATCATTGGAGATATCAAAACTAATTTGCGCACTTTGCAATGCAAAATTCAAATGCCATATCAGTTGGAAAGAACTAAACCTGTATGTGAGAAGTTTTGAGAATTGTTTCTCTGAGAATATTGAAAGAACAATTCCTGCAAAAATGACCCAGTTTTTACCTTTTTGGTGCAACAGTTGTATTTTATAGAAAGATTTCAATTAGAGGATCAAATAAAGATATGAGAACAGTCTAATTATGATACGAAAATATTTGGTATTTGACGATTTTACATTAATTCCATGATTTTACTCAAATAAATATCTGTTACAAGGTTCAAAGAAAAAGTTGAAAAATGTGATTAATTGCGTTTAATTATGAAGTTATGTTAGGCGGAGAAAAAAAAAGTGATATTCACGTTGAGCGCGTGTCGTTTGCCCTGTTGTCTGTCAACAACATTGAATCATGGCGGCGGCCGCGATCTCCGACGACAGTTTAAACCGCGTTTTCTGTGTTACAGTCGCATGCTCGCACCGTAATGTTAAGAAAATACCATCCATTGATGTATCGAAAAAATTCAGCGAACTATTTGATTAACACCACGGGCCGAGTAAAAACCGAGGGCGGAGGAGGATGGTGGAGGAGGATGGCGGAGGCGGCGGCGCGCCCCTGCCCCCTGAGTCCGGAGCGGGGAGAAAACTAAATAGGCAACGGCGGCGGGGGCGTTGCGGGGTTAGGGGACGGTGTCGGGCGCGGGGACGGTCGGTGCGCGTCGCGT
>NW_017805556.1:438372-438670 GCF_001891065.2 Hippocampus comes
GCCAGTGCCATCGTGACCCGGCCGACCTTGGAACCTAACACCCAGCCGCCGGGTACCCAACTCTCTCACCGCCTTTGGCGGCGAGCGGGGGGGTTCAATGTCTACTTGTTTTATGGTTATTTTGTTTAAATTTTTGATGAAAAAAAAAAAAAGATTTAAAAAAACCAAAAAAAAAAAAAACTGTCGGACCTACCAACCCGATGCTGAAATTTCATGTTACCGGAAATCTTTTTGTTTGGCCTTATATCCATCCATCCATATGCATATATGCATACATATATATATGCATATATATATA
>NW_017805556.1:438694-445593 GCF_001891065.2 Hippocampus comes
AGAGTTTATGAATGGAAAGTTTACTTTGAAAAAGTTGCCAGATTGCTCCACTGACAAGACCAAAGTTACCTGTATGTTTTGCAGTCGTAAACTGAGCTATCAACATTGCACATCGAGTCTGAAATACCACTTAATGGCCAAGCACACAGCTGATCTGAGTACTCCGCCCCCTTGTCTCAGACAGACAGCTATGGATCATTTCAAAGCGAAGAAAATGGATGACACGACGAAGAACAAATTTGCTGAAGCCATAGCTAAATGTATGACCACTGCATGCAAGCCTGTCAACATTGTCCACAGCTCGACTCAAGCTGAAATCATTCGCATTGCGTCGAACGACTCCACTACGGATTACCAGCGAGAGCCTCCATTACAAGCTGTGTACAGAGATTGTACGTAGCGGAGAAGGCTAAGGTACACCAAGCGGGAGAAGACATTGTTTCGGGAGAGAAATAAGAGACTAGGTTGATGAGCCTCTGGTGAATAAAGAGCAGGTAGCCTGTCGAATACGACGTATACCACTGATGCGATTGTTACTTGTTTGGAACTATTTTGTGTGGAAGGTTATAGTGTTCCGTGTCCATACAAATAAAGCGGGTGGAGCTTCTCTGTGTTCGTCTGACAGTGATGGTGCACTGAGGCACGGCAAGAGTTCAGCTGTGCAGTGGTAGCGACCTAGCGACCTTACTGAAAATAAAACGTCTCCGGTGTTGTCATCGAACCAAGTGTAGTCATCCGAAATGATGTCTACACAAAACCAAAGAGAAACTTCCACGCAAGTAGGACCAACAGAATCAACATAGCCTGACTGCTGTGTTCAAAGCAAACTTGAGAAAAACGAAGAATGCAACCATGGCTTAAATCCACTATAGGCTGAGTACTAGTTTACCTTAGATGTGCACTTTATAATGTTATATTGCTCTGTTTTGATTCCATAAAAAGAGCAGTTAAAGCAGCTGTTGTGTGACAAAATATTTTTTCACCGTTGTTGATAGAGTAATATTGTGTGAGAGATTATGTATGAATAACTGCTCCAAGTGAAAAATGTTCGTGTAAAATTGAAAATCGAAATTATTTCAGTAAATATTTGCATTTTGCACAAAATTGATTCATGATTCCATGTTGATGAGAGCATTAAAATAGGGAAAAAAAGCTAAAAAATGTGTGAGTAATCACGATCAATTTTTCGTGAATTAGAGTTAATTATGACAGTTGCATTTTTAATTAGATTAAATATTTTAATTGTTTTGACAGCTCAAATACACACACACACA
This sequence comes from Hippocampus comes, assembly GCF_001891065.2. Classification (NCBI taxonomy): domain Eukaryota; kingdom Metazoa; phylum Chordata; class Actinopteri; order Syngnathiformes; family Syngnathidae; genus Hippocampus; species Hippocampus comes. Next base: position 439,969 of record NW_017805556.1, read on the forward strand.
CACACACACACACACACACACACACACACACACACACACACACAAAACACAAGGCCAACTCTGCCAGCTTTTCTCAATTTGTGCTTTCTGCATGAGATGATCTTTCTTTTTAAAACTATGTCCGGGAAGGGCACACGAAATTTACTCACAAAGGTTCTTTCTCGCTGCTGTTTCTCCTCCACTTCCTTCATCATTTCAGTGATTCTCTGCAACTTAGCGTCCATCAGCTGTTGCTGTAGCTCTTTATGCTTGAAAACTCTGTCTATGTGCTTCAAGAGGGACACACACATTTTACGGGTCAGAAGCAGGAACTGTGATTGAATGTATGAAGATTCAAGGCTTCTCACAATTTCAGTTGGCCATCATAGAGTGGTTAAGAATGAGGCATAAAGTGTCCTTGAGTGTATTGAAAGGCGCTTATAAATGAAATGTATCATTATTATTATTATTATTATATATGCAAACATACCAAGGTTTAATGAGGCTGGTCTGAATATAGATGTATATATCTATGTATCTAGAGATGGGTGCCTCTGGGCAACTCCAACTGTTTACCATACACTGATCAGCAAGCCAGCAATGATGTGTCTCCAGTGAAGACATAAAGTACCATATTTTTTTATAAATAGTATTCCTTGCTGTTCCTAGCACTGCGCTTTTCTGGACTGAGATGTCCGATGCTGTTCCCGGGATCTGTTGCAACCATTCATCCAGTTTGGGGGTCACTGCCCCCGAGTGCTCCGACCACCATAGGCACTACTGTCACCTTTACCTTCCAGGCTCTGTCCAGCTCTTCTCTGAGCCCTTGATCTTTCTCCAGTTTCTCGTGTTTCTTCTTTCTGATGTTTCCATCACTTGGGATCGCGACATCCACTACAATGGCTTTCCTCTGCCCTTTAGCTATGATCACGATATCTGGTTGTTTCGCCATTACGATCTTGTCAGTCTATATCTGGAAGTCACACAGGATCTTCGCTTGTTCATTCTCCACCACCTTTGGAGGTGTTTCCCATTTTTACCTTGGGGTTTCCAGTCCATACTCCACACAGATGTTTCGGTTGACTATGCCAGCCACCTGGTTATGGCGTTCCATGTAAGCTTTCCCTGCCAGCATCTTCCACCCTTGCAGTTATGTGTTGGATCGACTCAGGTGCCTCTTTGCACAACCTACACCTTGGGTCTTGTCTGGTGTGGTATATATCGGCCTATATAGCTCTGGTGCTCCGGGCCTGTCCTGAGAAGCCAGGATGAGTGCCTGCCTCTGTGCTGTCCTTCAGGCCAACCCTTCTCTAGCCACTGATAGGACTTTAAGACTTTTTCAGATCAGCCACTTCTGTTATGGTCCGGTGGTACATCCCGCGTAGGGGCTTGTCCACTCATGATGGTCCCTCTTCCTGCACATCATCCTCTGTTCCCCATTGTCTGAGACATTCTCTGAGTCCATCATCCGTTGGAGCCTTCTCCTTGATGTATTCATGGAGCTTGAATGTTTCATCCTGGACAGTGGCTCTCACACTCACTAGTCCCCAGCCTTCTTCCTTGCGGCTTGTGTACAGTCTCATGGTGCTGGATTTGGGATGGCACCCCCCATGCATGGTTAGGACCCATCCGTGGTCTGAATCTCTTCCTTTGGCCACCTTATTATTCCTGCAGGATATCTGATCAGTGGCAGGGCATAGCTGTTTCTTGCCAGGTCTTGTTCTTGTCTTTGAGCTGGCTTCTTAGGCCTTGCCTCACCCGCTGGGGGTATTTGGCCGTCGTCGCTTTTCTTGTTGCCAGTTCAAGGTTGCCATTGGCTTGTGGTATACCGAGGTACTTGAAGCTGTCCTCAATGTCTGCTATTGTGACTTCAGGGAGTGAGACCCCTTCAGTGTGGACTACCCTGCCTCTCTTAGTCCCCACCCGACTACATTTCTCAAGCCCGAATGACATCCTGATGTCACTGCTGTAGATCCTGGTTGCGTGGATCAGGGAGTCTATGTCCCTTTCGCTCTTAGCATACAGCTTTATGTCATCCATGTAGAGGAGTTGACTGGTGGTAGCTCCATTTCTGAGGCGGCATCCATAGCCAGTCTTGGCGATTCTTTGGCTTCGGGGGATTCAGTCCTATGCAGAACAGTAATGGGGAGAGTGCATCACATTGGTATATGCCACATTTGATGGACACTTGGCTAAGTGGCTTGCCATTGGCTTCAAGTGTGGTTTACCACATCCTCATCGAGTTCGCAACAAAGGCTCTTCGGGTCCTGTTCATCTTATACAACTCCAAGCATTCAAGTGACCCATGAATGTGGCACTGAGTCATAGACTTTCTTGTAATCAATCTAGGCTGTGCACAGGTTGGTATGTCGGGACCTGCAGTCTTGTGCGACTGTTTTGTCAACCATGAACTGATGATTGGCTCCTCTGGTATCTTGACCAATGCCCTTCTGTGCTTCGCTCATGTATTGATCCATGTGTCCACTTATCTTAGCCGCAATGATGCCTGACACGAGCTTCCATGTTCTGGAGAGACAGGTTATTGGCCAATAGTTGGATGGGACTGCACCTTTTGAGGGATCGGTTTGCCATCCTGGGTGAGTCCCATCCCTCAGCAACTGGTTCATTTGCACTGCTAGGCGCTCATGGAGTGCTATGTGTTTCCTTAGCCAGTAGGTGTGGACCATGCCCGGGCCTGGCGCTGTCCAGTTTTTCATATCTGAGACTCTTTCCTGTATGTCTGCCACTGTTATGGTAACTGGGTTCTGTTCAGGGAGGTTGCTGTGCCAACGTGCACTGCTGTTATGTGCGACCTCCTTCCCATATACCTTTCAGTTTAGAGTCTTGGACGGGTCTGCTCTGCTGTTAGAACCCTGCCACTGAGCGTACACTTTCGCAGGTTGTGTTGCGAACAGCCTGTTTATTCTTCTGGCCTCATTCTTTTTCGTGTACTTCTTTAGGCGACTGGACAAGGCTTGTAGCCTTTGTTTGGTAGTTTCGAGTGCTTTGGGTCTGGTCATCTGGATGTACCATCACATCTTTCTGGGTCTGCGTCAATTGACTCACATCTTTCTAATCCGCCTTGATCTTAGCCTCCAACTGTCTTTTCCAGGGTGTGTAACGTAAGATACGTTACACACCATGGAAAAGACAGTTGGCTCTCATGGTTGCTCTTATAGCCAAGCATCTCTAGAATCACCGATGCTGAAGCGTTTCCGTGATTGTTACGGTAGGGATCGCCCTCAGTGCTGCATTCACAGTTCCCATGAGACTTTCAGGTGGTACTTCACATAGTTGTTGTCATCAGTTTCTAGGTTGCCCAGCCTTCATTCTCGTCATGACCTTAGCTTTCAGGTCAGTTGCTGCCTCGCTCAGCATTTCATTCATTGGGGCTCGCCTCCCAATCTCATCATCTGCATTCATTGCAGCTTGCAATAACCTCCTCCTCTGATCTGGCAGCCTGGGGCCCTTCACCATGGAATCTGTGTTGTACCTCATCAATCTCAAGTTGTGATAGCAATTGCTGTTTGTGGATGTTGGAACACTGTTGTTTCGTGGTAACCATTCAGCCCACATTCTCTGCATGTCACCCCTTTGACGAGGGTTACTTGAGTAGGAGCATTCCAACAGAGCCATGTTATCGCATCTCGCCCATCTCTGCTTCGTTCCAGTAGCTCATTTTTCATCAAGGTGCTCTGGTTCCCCAGCACCTGACACAGACCTTGTTTGGTCGGGCGATGTCTGAGCCGGCATGTCAGTCATTTTATTGTCTCTCATCATGGTATGAGGTAGGCATTAGCGTGAAGGGTCTTGCCCAAGAACCGACACTGGATGATGTTATGTGCTCATATTGCCCCAAGCGGATTTCGAACCGCAGTTTCCCGTACACCAAACCAGTGACTTAATATATAAACAAATATTTGACGATAATTGCTCACTGATCAAATTTGATTTCACAGCAATGTGCCACAGACGGTCTCTTACCTCCTCTCGGAGCTCATACTGTTCAATGAGCTTTTTGAGTTTCTCAGCAAGCTCCAAGTTCTCCTGCCTCAGCTTAGTGTTGTGTGAGCTGTGTTGCTCCATCTGGGCCTCAACATCACTTAAAGTCATCTGGAAGTGAAGCATGGCTTCCTTGCGTTGCTCTTCATACTCCCTGGATCGCTGGGCATTTTCCTCCTATTTGAAAGCGAGAAGAAGTGGAGGTCAGAGGCCTGCGTTAAATTTTTGGTGACAATGTCATATTCAGGTCAGTAAACTGACATGTCATGTGGTATTTAACGTAATGGAATTTTCAATGTTTTTCGGCGTTTGTAATTGTAGTGTGTTGCAAACCTTCAAAGTCTTGTTGTGTCTTTGGAGCTCCCGACAGAGGCTCTCCAATTTGCTGCGGGCCAGGATAGCTTTACTGTGCTCCCCCTGCAGGTGGATCTTCTCTTTTACAATCTGAGACTGCTTTTTCTGCAGGGCTTTCAGACGCTTCTGCATGCAACGGCTTTCCTCCAACTGAATTCCCAATACAAGCAACATCCCATCATTATTCCAGTTACTACAGTATTCAATTTTGGTACAGAACCAAGTTATCTCAAATCTGCACAATGTTTAGGGTCAGGTGAGATATTAAGGTGGCTGTCCGACGACAAATCCTCCGTGACAAGTCCAGTTCATGATAATTTTTACTTTACAGGATGTGATTCTCGATATTTCTCAATTTTCTCCAGGGGTTAAAACAAAGACTTTTAAGAGTTACAATAACAACAATAATAATGTAGAATTTTCTTAATCATATTTTGAATAATTTGATATGTGTATCGTATCGTTAAAAGAAAACAAAAGAAAATCTTTATTACTCTGCAACTCTCAACCCTAATGTTCCCTCGAGTGTGTGTAGCAAAATGTTGCATGCTCTTAAATCGCGGTATCAAAATTAAAATTGTGTTCAATTTGGACCCTTTAATTCATTTTTAAACAATTACTGTATTTTCCGCACTAAAAGGCGCACTGGATTATGAGGCGCATCTTCAATGAATGGCTATTTTGCAATTTTTTTTCATACACTGGACACATCACATAAGGCGCAATCAGAGATGAAAGTGGACTTTTCTGAAAATTCCCGAAAGAAAAAAGAAAAAAAAATATATATAAAAAAAAAATGCTCGTCTCACCCCTCGGGTGGTGTCCATCCCTCATTCAGCTCGGGTCCTCTACCAGAGGCCAGGAAGCTTGAGGGTTCTGCGCAGTATCCTTGCTGTTCCCAGCACTGCACATTTCTGGACTGAGATGTCCGATGTTGTTCCCGGGATCTGTTGCAACCACTCATCTAGTTTGGGGGTCACTGCCCCGAGTGCTCCGACCACCACAGGCACGACTGTCACCTTTACCTTCCAGGCTCTCTCCAGCTCCTCTCTGAGCCCTTGGTATTTCTCGAGTTTCTCGTGTTCCTTCTTTCTGATGTTTCCATCACTTGGGACCGCTACATCCACTACAACGGCTTTCCTCTGCCCTTTATCTATGATCACGATATCTGGTTGGTTCGCCATCACCATCTTGTCAGTCTGGATCTGGAAGTCCCACAGGATCTTTGCTCTGTCATTCTCCACCACCTTCGGAGGTGTTTCCCATTTTGACCTTGGGGTTTCCAGTCCA
>NW_017805556.1:446388-451927 GCF_001891065.2 Hippocampus comes
GCATTAGGGGGCGGGGGAGCCATAGGTTCCCGACCCCTGTGCTAAACCATTAGTCAAACGCTGTCATGTCTTCTGTTGTTATTACACAATCAAAAATCTCTTTACTGTTACTAGTGTTCGTGCCTCAATATGGCTACGCTCGTGGACGCAATACAACGACCTCAAATGCGTCTTCGTTCAATGTTGTCAACTAATATCCGGATTAATTTTATGCAAATTTTCCTCAATTCTCCTGAGAAATTTTCATAAAATTTTGAAAAACCCGGAAGTCCGGGAAAATCCGGAGGACTTTCATCTCTGGGCGCAATCTACAATGCCTCCACTAGATGTTGCTACGCTCCTTATGTTCAACTCGAGAGGCGTGCATTCAACTCGAGAAGAGGCGAGGAAATCACAAAATAAATTCTATATCCCCCCCTACAGAATTTATTTTGTGATTTCCAAGCTTGATTTTTTTTTCGTAGTTTCATTGAAGTAATAATTAAGTTACGTTTTTCAGAGGCGGCCATGAACGCCTCTCGAGTGGAACGGAAGTAGAGAAGGCACGAGACGGACGGACAAAGACGTACAGTACCTGTATTTGTTGAGACTGTGAAAACCATTATTAAAGTCTGCGTTTAAAAAAAAATAAAAAAACCACAGCTCTCCTTTTTCCAACAAATATAGGTGAGTCTTTGTCCGTCTCCGTGCCTTCTCTTCCGTTCAACTCGAGAGGCGTTCATGGCCGCCTCCGAAAAACGTAAATTCATTCTTACTTCAATGAAACCACGAAATCACAAAATAAATTCTGTAGGGGGGATATAGAATTTATTTTGTGATTTCCTCACTTGATGTTCTGTTTTGATGCATTATTTTCAATCTTCGTAGTTTCATTTAAGTACAGTAATAGTTAATTTACGTTTTTCAGAGGCTGTCAAGAACGCCTCTCAAGTTAAATGGAAGGAGCGTAGCACCATCTCGTGGAGGCATTGTAGATTGCGTATATTTTTCGCAGGCGGTCTTGAACGCCTCTCGAGTCAAACTGAAGAACAGAAGGCACGGAGACGGACAGACTTACCTGCACTTGTTGAGACTGTTTTAAAAAAAACAACACCACAGCTGTCCTTTTTTCGGAGCCGCAACAAAAACGCATTTAACAAAGCACAGTTCACTGAACCAACAGCAAGTTATAACATTGGAAGCATCTCTCCAGGAAGGAGCCATCTTGAAGTCGATGTATTACCGTAATGACCATACACAAGATGCACCGGATTTTAAGGCGCTCGGGGAGCTTTTAAGAAAATGGAAGACTTTTTGGTGCGCCCTATAGTGCGGAAAATATGGTAATGATGTTTGAACTCAGATTAGGTAACAGTTTTGACATTTGGTCATGATTTTTTTGTCCAAAATAGAAATCTTACCAGGTCTGCATATTTTTTGCACAAAGCAGCCAGTTTTTCTTCAGGTGTGGCTAAGGAATTCAATGCCTGCATAAGTAACACAACCTCCTTCCCTGAAATGGAATAACAAAAAAAACTATGAACAAGAGTATTTCACAACAATGGGCACACTACCTCATATCATAGCATCCATTTTATTATATTTCATTTCAAATAATAAAAAACAAATGGAACTTAGACATAGAGCAGCAGTGCCCAACCAGTCGATAGGGGTTGACTGGTAGGATGCAGACTGGTCTCAAGTCGTTTTTAATATTATATATTTTTATGTTGGTGTGCACTGCACCCTATCAGTTTGACTTTCACAGAAAAAACATCCCTCCATCCATTTTATGATCCGTTAATCCTTACAGGGTTCATGAGGCACGCTGCAGCCTATCCCAGCTGTCTTCGGGCAGTAGGCAGGGTACACCCTGAACTGGTTGCCAGCCAATCGCAGACACAAAAAAAAAAACAAGTAAAAACTAAAGAGTAGGTCACCTTTAACCTACAGTGGCGCATGACCTGAATCACACGAAGTTGTTAGCAGTCTGCTATTGCAGCTAGCGATCAGAGCTGTTGAGATATATCAATTTTTTTTGTTTATTCTCAACTCAACTGGATTTATAGAGCACTTTAAAACAACCACCGCTGTATACAAAGTGCAAGACATGGAGCAAAAATTACATATACAACAAACTATAAAACAATAAATTAATCACAAAGACAGGAGAAAGCAAAAAAACTGAAAAACTAAATATCAAGTCTCATGCTGAGTCAAAAACCAAAGAATAAATATGACTTTGAGACAAGTAGTGAACAGGCCTGAGGATTTCAGAAATTAACAGAAACCATTTTTCAATCCCATTGGATGACCCAATTTGAAACCACGGTAACCAATTTTGGGTTCCGTAAACGTTCATCATGGGAACCCATTGTTCTATGGTGACTGATATTCATAATCAAGAATTCTGACACTCAAAAGTATAATATTTAAAGGGTAAATGTTTGAAAACTATGCATGAACAATGAACATAATTACATCAGCTGCGGTGTACTCCAGGTTTATTCAATAAAATAAATGGATCAAAATATGTTGTTTATCACTTTTATTGTACTCATATGGCATCATGAATACAGCGTACCACAAAATCTGGCTATATACCATGGGCCACAAGTAAACCTGAAACCGTTAACATGATTATGTGTGTGTACTATTTGTATAAATAAACATAATATCAATGGCTACTCACCCACTTTATTTGTACAAAAGCAGGTAATCAGAATAGAATGATTAAAATCATGTGATGAATCTTTTTAAAAATGACCGTATTACTATATATAGACTTATAATATTGATATGGCTTGACGTCCTCTTTGCAACCCCAAGATGATGCACCGTGTAATCTTCTACCAATTTGACCAAAGAATCTACCACACGTCATTGTTAGTTCTACCGACAGTTAACATTAGTATTACTACACCTTGTGGCGAAGGTTTTATTCATAAAGTTACCATGTCTGCAACGAGTAAATGATAGAATAACTAAGACTGTTTCATAATATTTTTCAAAGCGATTAGCCTTTAGATCCAATGACCAACTTCAATACTTGCCTCGGAACCATGCCTCCCGTCGTCTCTCTCTTTTGTGTTTTGTGCATACATTACAGGTGAGTTTCGTGATACGCCCTTCTTTGGATGATTCGAATGAAAAAAAACTGACTGGCATTCCCATTTCTTAAATGTTGTAAGTAATAAAACTTTTGTTGTTTTTTTTTTGCCGCCATCTCACTCCGTCATCCGCGCACTTTCTCAGCGTGCAGACTAAAATAGTAACCGGCATGTGCACATAACGTTATCTGTTCCGCCCCCCACCACTGAAAAAAAAAAAAAAAAAAAAAAAAAAGAACACGACAAACAAACACACCACAAACACACATTCGGGCACAGTGAAATCACGTTGATCACATAGGAGAGATTCTATTGCGTACAGTCAACTAGTGCGCGGTGATTTTTATGGGAAACGATTTTTCGGTACCGTATTTTCTGCACTAAAAGGCGCACTGGATTATGAGGCGCACCTTCAACGAATGGCCTATTTTGTAATTTTTTTCATATATTGGATGCAATCTACAATGCATCCACTAGATGGAGCTACGTTCCTTCCGCTCGACTCGAGAGGCGTTCATAACGATTACTTCAATGAAACTACGAAAATTGAAAATAATGCATCAAAACAGAAAATCAAGCAAGGAAATAAAGAAATAAAAAAAATTATAGCCTCCCCTACAGAATTTATTTTGGCATTTCCTTGAGCGTAGCTCCAACAGAACGATCAGATGTCCAGTCTCCTACATTTTACTAAATGTAGGAGACTGGACTGTCTCAGAAGTGTTTGTTATTTATTCCTTTGTTGTGTATTGTATTCACAAACGAGGAAATGACAAAATAAATTCTGTAGGGGGGGGCTATAGAATTAATTTTGTGATTTCCTCGCTTGATTTTCTGTTTTGATGCATTATTTTCAATTTTCATAGTTTCATTGAAGGAATCGTTAATTTACATTTTTCGGAGGCGGTCATGAACGCCTCTCGAGTCGAACAGAGGAAGAGAAGAGAACAGACCTACCTCAGCAATGACAATGTAGGACACCAACCCACTATGACGTGTGCTCTCAGTGCTAGTGGGAATACATGGACCAAATAGGTAATATTATTGTGCATAATTTACAGCACGGCACATCATTAAATTGCAAACAGTAACGCTCGGCTAATTACCACAGCCTGTATAGCTTATCATTCTTGTAATCCTGATGAGTCTCGTCTCAATTCCATGTCTGGCCGTTCGGGCATAACATAGCCGCATCCTGAGCATCTGGATCCCCTCAGATAAGTTTGAAACATCACTTTCCGAATCAATTTCTGACTGGCTTTGAACACTTTCCGAATCGATTTTTGACTGGCTTTGTAAACTTTCCATAGTGAGCCCTGCTATTGTTGTCCTTGAAGTGGAGTCACACTTCTGGGCATGTCGCTCATCCGGATCTCATTTTGAAAATAATATTACTTTGTCCATCCATCCATCTTCTTTATCCTCACAAGGGTCGCGGGGTGTACTGGAGCCTATCCCAGCTGTCTTCGGGCAGTAGGCGGGGGACACCTTGAACCGGTTGCCAGAGAATCGCAAGGCACACAGAGACAAACAACCATCCGCACTCACATGGGACAATTTTGAGTGTCCAATCAGCCTGTCATCGATGTTTTTTGGAATGTGGAAGGAAACCGGAGTACCCAGACAAAACCCACGCATGCACGGGGAAACTCTGCACAGGAAGGTCGGAGCTGGAATCCATCCCGGTACCTCTGCACTGTGAGGTCGACGCGCTAACCACTCAACTACCGGGCCACCCTTTTAACTTTGTCAAATATATGAAAGAAATTATTTTTTCATGCTTTATTTAATGTATTTTGTTTAATTGTGACATGAAAATATTTCATTTGAGATTTTGTAAAATTACTTCTCACTTGACCTTTAACTATTTTATTCCCCATGACATGTAAATATGTCAAGAAAAGCCACTACAACCACCTACCCATGATTTATTTTTTTTGTCTTTTTTTTTTGCGTCATAGAGTGCAGAAGAGTCTGACACAGCCTTTGACTCAAGATCAGGCCTGACTGTCTTTTAAATCATTTCAAAGCTGTCCAGCAGGTGACAGCGGGTGTAGGGGAGAAGCCAACATCATGTTGCAAAACAAGCAGAAGAGGAGGGATGCATGGGCGCAGTTCAGGAGTCAGGTGCAGTCGCGAGGATTGCTTTTGGGGAAGAAAATCTTCCACCATGACGAGGGAAATGGAGTTGCTCAAAGCAGCAGCACACTTTTGTCCGCGCGCGCGCGCGCACACACACACACACACACACACACACACACACACACACACACACATTAATTGCAGGGTGAAGGGCACACACACATGCACGCGCAATATATTGCAGGGTGGAGGGGACACACGTGCACACACAGTGCTCTTACACATGCAAATATACACATGCACCAGTGTTGTGGTCCTCGAGCCGGTCCTTGGCCTCGAGGACCGGCTCCCCGACCCACAGGCGGGCC